>NC_133136.1:102955223-103265580 GCF_048418815.1 Hemitrygon akajei
GTAAATATTTAAAGTATCATTAGGCAAACTTAAGCTCAACTATATAGAATTATCTACATTGAACATTGTGATTATGATAATTATCCCTTAAAATTATTACCCATTATTATTAATTCTCCTCATACAGGACATTAGCTTTAAGCAGAAATTATCAAACCCCACTAAAATTCCCACTGGCTTTGTGCAGATTTGGCCGAGGACCCATCGCTCTTCATTCTTTAATTAGTTCATTTATTAAATGAAGAAACACAGGATTTTTTACTGAACATTCAGAAACACTGACAACAAATTCTACAGCAGAAACCCAATTTATTTTAACTTCTTAAATACATTTGAGGAATGCTCAACAAATTCATTCACATATATCAGAAGTCCAGCTTTGATGAATGATAAACTAAATCCAGTCAGTAAAAGCTCCCTCAGGACGAAACATTTCCACTAACATATAGAATTTATTCTTACTTAAAATGTTTACTTCATCCAATGATTATCAGACTATTAGCAGCATTATCTTCTAAAATGTGCAGTAGGTATTTTACATTAAAATTACATCAGTAGCAAATTACTTCAACGGATTTTAGATAGATTTTAAAATCTGACACTTTTCAAAGATAGCACAATATTTTCATGAAAATATCAACCATCAAAAACAATGCAGTAAAAAGACATAAAGTGGTTTTCAAACATTTGTACTGATATTCCTATATAAGAATGTTTCATTCAAATTAGAACACTTTTGGTCCAATATGCTTCCATCAGTATATCACCAATTCCGAACAGAATTTAAACAGGAAAGGGGAAGATTGGAGTTTGAATTGTTGTGAACAATCCCATGGTTTAATTTCAGGGATGGGAGAGAGCACAGTCCACCATCCCATCACTAGCTTCCCTTGTGGCCTGAGATCATTTTAACTCTATAGTCATAGAGATTCATCCACCATCTTAGTTTATTACCATCATTATCTCCCAACCCAATGGCTAATATTAAGTTTTAGCAAATGACTCCAGTCTCATTTACACTTTTCCACAAGGTCACAGGTCCAGAATCTACTTTAATTACCGTAATTGGCACAAGAAACCTATGATTTGCACAAAGTTTAACACAAACATCAGATGGTGTCCTCCAATGCAAACAGGTAGTGTGTCCGGGTAAAAAATGTCGTGTGACAGGGAGGAACTCCAAGATCATTTTCAGAAGGCAATGAAGAGGAGACACTGGAACGAACCACTGGGTGCTGATATCACTGAGTTAACACCCAGGGCTGAGCTTCCATCATTCCCCGTCGGATAATCCAGAGATGGAATTGATTCCCTCATTTTGCAGCTTCAGTTTTTTGATTTGTGTTGTTTCCCACCTGTAAAATAATTAAATAATTTGTATCATCACCACAGATTTTCAGCATATAGTGTCTCAAGCAACAGCATTAAAAGAATTTTCAAACTGACTTTCCACAAAAAGATGTCTTGGAAATTTGCTCATACTTCATTGATATTGTAAAAGGTATAAACTAAAATGCACTGTACTGTGTTCAAGTTCATTTCTAACTTCTCACAAAGTTACAGCATGCAAGTATATAGTGTGACATTGCTGTCTTTCCTGGCATCAACAGTTCATTATCTACTGTATTGATCTGAGGTGAATCACTTCCTGGCAGCCATTGATCGTCCTTCATCTCTTTACAAGGCAAAACTTGAGAGCAGGGCTTCCCACCTTTTCATACCATGGACCAGTATCATTAAGCAGGGCACCCCAGGGCCCTATGATGGGAACCCCTGTTCTAGAGAGTAAACATTATTTATAGCTCCAACACCAAGATGCTGGAGACAATACAGGTCAAAGCACTCTCTGTACCTGGCACCCCAATAATTTATACCCTCCCCTGCTCCTTTTCTATGGCTGCAACCTATGGTGAAAATCACTATTTAATATTTTATATCTAACATCCCTGATTAGAATGAAGCCCATCTTTATTTGTTGGTCTCACTTGGATTAAATGGTGTAATAATTGGTAACAGCCATCACTTCTTCAATTAATAGCTTTATAGTGACTCAACCTCTAGGTCTTGGTCCCTACCACAGTAATGTTCCAAGGAACATCAATGATGTGAGATGCTCAGCTCGGACAGCAAACATGGTGAAAGAGTTTGCTGTCATTCCAGGTTACGGCTGGAACGACAGTGAGGAGCAGACAGCACCCTCCACTATGAAGGACCAGAGTCACACAGAGAAAACAATTCACTACATCTACGTTACTTAACAGCTTAAGTGTAAATTTTGACAAGCACCAAACACTGACCTTTCATGGCTGTTAAGAGTGCCTGCAACCACTTGGCATCAGGATCCACACACACTTTCTTCTCATTTTTCAGGGTGACACTGCGAAAAGAAAGCATCATTCAAAATTTAGTTCACAGAAACAGTATGTCTCCTCTTGAAGTGCACAGTTTATGAAACAAACATCAGTAAAGGAATAAAGTTAAAGGTGATAATCTGGCTGCTTTACTCACATTATCTCTGCTCTCTCACAGTGCGATCCACTGGGAATGTATTTCAAGCTCCTGATGGACTTCGGATGAATAATATCGAAGCTGGTCTGAATGCATTTGCACCGTCCTTCCTCTCCTGGAATCGGAACACCTGAGGAGAGATGATATTCACTCAGATTTCATTGTTTCTTCAGGGAGAGCAAAGCCTGTAAAACTTGCTGATATTCCTCCAGCATTTTTGTTTCATCAAAGCATGACCAGAGAGGAGCTTGCACATCTCACCCTCAAATGTTGCAGTAGAGCTGCATGGATTAATCTTATATAAATCTGATGCTCACGCAATTTACAGTTACAGGTATTTAAATATTCCACACTTTAATTGCTCTCTAACATTGTAATCTATACAGGAACCACAAGATATGTACATCACTTGAATAAAGCTCCAGTTCAGATATCTCAACATACCCTGTGCAGCAATGGCACACAGAAGGAGGATGAGGATGGTTACAGTGGCTGTTCTCTCCATCTTCCACTTGGTACTGCTGGAGGATCTTCTGTTCAATGCAGCTGTTCCCGGCTGAATGAAGACCTGCTGAAACCATCCAGTGAGCTTCTATTTATTGGGACACTTCTCTCATTTGCATAACAGGGAACTCTGCCAAACACTGACGTCCTGATGCAGGGAATTTCCCTGCTCCCAATTCACATCTACTTTCACTTCTGTAGCTCTTGCAGGGGTGTCAAACTCATTTTAGGTCACGGGCCGGATTGAGCAAAATGCAGCTCCATGCGGGCCGGATCAGTCGGATGCGTGCGAACGCAGCTTTCGTTGCCTCCGTTTTTTCAGCCTGCTCTCATGTGTCTCAGTCTCTGCTATAACTACAAAGTGTTTCACTTTACAAATTCCGTTTCTTATGAAAAAGACTGCTGAGCAAGACTGCCGAATAAACACCAAAAACCCTGAAAACCTGGTACCTGAATAAACTCAGCATTAGCCATATCATACGCCATAGGCGCTTCGATTAGTGGGGCCAGCTTTAATAGTAATTAGTTGTTATCTCGCGGGCCAAAGATAATTCCACCGCGGGCCGGATTTGACCCGCGGGCCTTGAGTTTGACATATATGCTCTACAGCTTTCTGTAGCATCTGGGTTTTTCAGAGCTGCAGCTGGATTTTCTATCAATGTACCTGTTGATTCTGTTGGACTAATTTGGAGATTTATTTGTTTATTTTCAGGAAGAAATGTATAACTCACTTTCAGAAAAGTTAATGGTGCAAAATGTACCAATTGTTTCCTTTCTAGCTTTAAAATTCCAGTTCTGGGCCGTACTTCTCACAGGCTGTCAAAGTCTGCACTTCAGGACAGCATGTTCACCACAAGATGGAGTTTATACCTGTGATTGCCAGGAAATCGCTCTCCCGTTCGAAATCTTGTCTCTGAGCTCCTTAATGTTGCAGGTTTGGAAAATACATAGATATTTCCAACTTTGGAAACAATCCACACTTTCTCTGATGAATCAGCACGTTGCTTCATTCATCCCAGACCTAGAATCATTCTTCAATCTTTGCATTCTCAGTGTTCACATTTTCAATGTTTGCTCTGCCAGTCTCACTCAGTTGCCACGGAACAAACGTGCATTGCCTGCAAATCCCAGAGTATGTTCCATACCACAGAACTCATTTTACCTACAGTATACCCTCCTCTTCCATAATCTCTTTGCCACCAAACTCTGCCTGAAGCCTCTTATACAATGTTTTCATTCAGGTTTCGTTTCAGACTCACACAGGATAATTCAGATTATGATTCAAGGAAAATGTGCAGGCATCAGTGTCCTTATTTTTCAGTAAATACTCGTCTCCGACTGCATCCCTGCACACCTCAGCGCCGAGATTAAAGCTTTGGGGTTTCCAAATCATACTCAGTTCACACATATGCCTATTGCGATGCTGAAGCTGCTGTTTTTCAGCTACAGGGACCTTAAGATTGTGTATACGTAAACCTTCAGGATACGTGGTCTTTACTGTATAGAACAGTGTCTAGTCCTCAATCTATTCCATACTACGTTACTATATTCTCAAAAGCTCACACAAATTATTGGAGGAACTCAGCAAGTCAGGCAGCCTTGTGTGGATGTGAACCTTTAGGACTTGTAGAATAGTGCATGTTCTGCTGAACATGCTATATCCTTTGATAACTACTGTTGATTAGGCTTCTGAACTCCCCACTGCATTCCATTTGCTGTGGACCTGGATAATTTGTACTGTACCCTACAATGTATAACTTATTGCACTTTGTTAATTTATGCACAATTAATTTGTAGATTTTATTCTTATTTTCTGAGTTATTGTCTGTTATGTCTACTGCTGTGCTTTACACTCTGGTCCAGAGAAATGTTGTCTCTTTTGGCAGTATACGTGTACATTGTGAAGGGTCAATGAACTTGACTTGATAACCCTGATGTTTATTCAAACTATTAATGTCAATAAGATCAAAATCCCCTCTCAGTTTTTAACCAGGAGTTCAACACAGAAAATCATAGCTAGAATGTTTAAACATACTTCTCTCCATACAAAATAGCTCATCATTAAGGAAATTCAAAAACCAGGTTTTCTGGAAATCACCTCTAATTTTTCACATATTGCTCTTTATTTTGTGACATGCTGCACTCCAACGTTAGACAAAAAAATTAGTAACCTACTGTAAACCTAGAATTAAGGAGGGAAGAGATGACTTTATAAGTTCTTATAATGTATAAAAATGGAAGAAATTTTGCACCTTTTGTGTCTTCATGGAATTTTTAAAGCAAAGGCTAAGCTTGACATGTCAGACAGATGGCTATACAGGGCATGATAACTAAACTTCTAAACCACAAGTGTTCCCCGGAAATTATTTCTTTAACACTTCCCCAATGTCTCCACCAGTCCCACATACGAGTGATAGGATATATTGCATATAGATTGGGTTTATATGTGAGTGAAAACATTTGATGTTCTGTGTGGAACTGGTGTGGGACAAATTAGGCAATATTGCAAGATCTGTCCAGATTATTATGTGCTGTAAAAAGTCACTGGTGATAGTTTAAAGCTTTTGCTGGATTATTTGCTGCAGCAACAAGTATTCATCGTGGTCATTGTCCAAGAGTGATGAAACATCAGCTTCAGGGCTTTCTGGAGCTGGTTCAAGTTTCAGTTTCCAGATTTGTGAATTGTGGAGCCTGGAGCCGTGTTGACTCCTCCCCTTGGGGAAAGTACAAACATGAGGGAAGTTCAGAACTGCAGCACAGATTGCAGCCAGTGTTTGTGAGGCCACGTGATCTCCAGGAAGTCAGCTTGTTTGATGCTTCATGAAGTTCTATACATCGAAGTCCACACTTGCTCCTGTTTACTTATCTTTGGAAATATATCGCAACAAACAAAAAGACTATTCCCAGATCAGCCATGTTACAAGCACATTGGAGTAAACAGAGGCAATCAGTTCTGAGTGTGTATAATAATTTTTGTTGCTCACTGTCAACAAGGATAATGTTAGGAATTATAAATCTCTTTTTAAAGAAAACTATATCACTATTTTGGAGTGCTATATTCTTAACAGCACATACAAAATACTAGAGGAACTCAGCAAGTCAGACAGTCTTGTGTGTCTGGTCTTCTAATCGTACCCTCCTCCTCCATAATCTGTTTCCCACCAAACACTTGTTGAAGCCTCTTATATAATGTTGGCATTCAGGTTTCATTCCAGAATAATCCAGGATAATTCAGATTGCAAAGGAAGAAAAATATGCCGATAAAAGTGTCCCTTATTGTTCAACAAATAAAATTCTCTGACTCCATCCCTGAGCACTTCAGCATGAGGTTAAACGTCTGGAGGTTCCTGAATCACAGTCAGTTCCCAGATGTTCAAAGTACTGAGCCTGAAGCTGGCATTTGTCTGTACCAGGGTTTTATCAGAAGTTGCGTGTATGTTCTCAGTTTTTCCTGTATAGAATAGCGTCCAGTCCCCTGGCCATTCGATATCTGATCTCAACTACAATACTATTTTCTTAAAAACACAAAATACTGGAGGAACTCAGCAGGTGAGGCATCCTTGTCAGTATGGAAACCTTCTAGACTCATAGGACAGTGTCTGGTCTTCTAACTATATACCTTG
The DNA here is from genome assembly GCF_048418815.1 of Hemitrygon akajei. Taxonomy (NCBI): domain Eukaryota; kingdom Metazoa; phylum Chordata; class Chondrichthyes; order Myliobatiformes; family Dasyatidae; genus Hemitrygon; species Hemitrygon akajei. The sequence continues at coordinate 102,961,859 of NC_133136.1, forward strand.
ACAGCTACATTTCCCTCCCCATTTGATCTGACTGTGCCACGACTGTGCCATGAGTGTTGTGCACCTCCTTCCTACAGTCCCCATCCTCATCTGAAAAGTGAGCAAGAACACTGAACCTTTTCATTAATGGGAAAGGATGAGTTTCTGCCTTCTACCTCACCCTTGTGCAATTACAAAATCCTATCCCAGACAACAGGTCGATTTTGCAGACATTAATCCCCAGGTTGTGACTGTTGCTTGGTCCACCACGTCCTGGTAACTCTCCTGCAGACTCTAGCCCAGCAACCCTGAGCCAAAGTTCCTTGAAGAGCCTACACTTGCTGAAGAGACAATCACTCTGAAGAACAATAGTGTCTGTTCCACTAATATCAATTGTGAACAAGCTTGTGTCACACCAAACTTTAACTTTTGTATTTACCTCTGTTGTCTCTTTTGGACCTCCTGTTATTTGCCCTTCGTACTCCTGTCCTCGACCTCACTGCCCTCCACTTATCTTTTAAGGGCAGATTTCAGTCATAAAGTATCTCCATTTAATATTTTCCATCTCTGAGAAACACACAGGAGTAAGTGTTGTATCAGGCATCTGGTACAATTAATGAAAATAAAGCGCATCACAGCATAATGTGTGTGAAAGTATAATTGTTGTCATGGACACGGAGCTGTTTAACTGTGACTTCACGGCCAATTAGCCATCCGGTGATGATCCTCTGATCGTCTCAGTAACAGCTCTCCATTGTTTGACGTGTGCCAGAAGAGGATGATATTTATTTATTGAACTCTTCCAATTTCATTTTTACAACCTCGGGAGGTGACTGTTGTTAAACAAAGGAGTTGCCCTAACCCTGAGCAGGATAATCTTTATAAGACTTCAGGTCATATAAAATGCACAATCAAACACTGTCATCGTCACTCTGAGTGATTTGATAGAATGTTTTGCTGCAGTCGACTCTGGCTCTTGAAACATTTGAATGCATTATAGTTAACCCTGTTAAACCAAAAGAAAGGGGAAAACATAGATATAAATGCTCCAATGTTTCTATCAAAGTGTCAATTGTTAATAAAATCAAAATTCATCTGTTATCATTTAACCACAAAATCAACATGGAAAATCATAGCTAGGATGTTTCAATATTCTGATAAATATCATGGTTATATTCTAACACAGTTTTGAAAGAAGAATGAGAGTTGATTTCATTGAAACTGTCATATTCTGAGTGGACCTGATAGATCAGATGCTGGGCAGGGTTTCCTTCCAATGGGGGAGCTGACCATCATGGGTACAATCCCAGGTCATTCACTGAAGGTGAGAAGGAATATTGAAAATTATTTTTTTTAAAGCATAACGATACATGAGAGAAAATTTGGCAGTACAATTTTCCATCTTTGTAACAAGAAATTGAAACAGGCACTTTATATGTTGTTTTGTGCTGTGCTGAACAGAATATATAACATAATGCATCAAATTACATTAGCAACAGCAGGATGTGTTGGGACATCCTGAAGTCTTTAACAGCTTTGTGTATAAATGCATGATGCTTTGTCCAAATATGTTTCAGCAGAACATGTAGCAAATGCACAATGGTGGCATACACTTGTAACATACTGTAAGGTTTCACTGCTAACGTAATGGCTTCTCTGTAATGTTGAGGTAATGGTTTCTCTGTAGCAGCAATGTTTGGGTTATGACTAGAGATAACGGGGCATGCTAACCAATGAGCGGGATGTTGTTCTTACTTGTGTGTCTGGGAGCAGGGAATTTGGGGTCTTTTGCCGGGGAGAGATGAGGAGAGAAGACTCGAATGGAGAGAGTTGGTAGACTGCTGGACGTAGTGAACTTGCAGCAAGGGTCCGTAGGTCAGCAATGATCAGAGGAGATCGATGGTGGTCTAACGACCCTATCAGTGAGCTCCAACATTGCACATTAGACTGTGCAGTATAACTGAGACCAATATATTTTTGCATGCCTAGCAAGCAATGTATGTGGGAATCAGGCAGGAGATGGGCTTGTGAGGAAGGATTAGTCAGGAATTTAGTCCTCTCACCTATTCCTTTCTCTGTATGAGACACAAAATAGCTTTGACTCATTCCATTTTATACTTTGGTCACAGGTAGTTTCCTAATTGCTTTTTATTCTATCTGTATACAATGACCAGTGTCAAAGCTTCTTTGTTGAGTTACAAGGCTGAAATAATTGTACAACAAATCTTAATTCCCCATTTGAACAGTTTAGGATTGTCTACACAATAGCCCAGTTCTGCATTTTGCAGACCGTTCAAAGGTCATGGATATCTTACAGTATTGGAACTGATTCTGTGCACTATTGGAAACGTAACCCTGGACTCAAACACGTTAATTACAAAAAATATGACACTCCATAACTTGATGCAGCATTGGGTATCATTGATGCATCTGACAGCTTAACAGACCCCATTAGCGGATTGTAAAAGAATGCATTTGTGCAAGTGTACATGTAAATGATGTATATGAGAATTATTTATCTATATGTTTGACTGAGCCATGGCCCAAGTATGCCTAAAAACATCAGAAAAGTGTTCTATTCTAATTTAACACCTTGAGGCTCAAAGACAGTGAGTGTGGGAGTAAATCTACCATCTCCATCTCAGTTAAACTACTTGAGTAGCAGAGCAACTCTCCAACCCAACTCTGGATGGGCACATTCGACCTTCCCTACATCCAGCTTTGGCAGATTTTATTAAATATTTCAGCTGGCTTGACACTGCGTAAGAGCCTACACCAAAATACCACTAGAAATACAGAAATGCATTTGGACAAGACTCTGCAGATCCTGGAATATGGATCAAAGACAAACTGGTGCAGGGACTCAGTGGGTCAGCTAGCCTCCATGGAGGGAAAGGGATAGTTGACATTTCGGATTGAGAACCTACATCAACACTGAGAGTGTAGAGAGGGGAAAACAAATTTATCCCTGAGGTGCAAATTCCTATTTTCTTAGTCCTGATCTCTATTGCTCAACTATCTTGGTCCTTCTCATTTTTAAAAACACAAAATGCTGGTGGAACTCAGCAGGCCAGACAGCATCTATGGGAGGAGGTAGTGACGACGTTTTGGGCTGAAGCCCTGATGCGATAATCCGCTTGGAAGTTTTCAGCACACGCTGAAGTGCTTTGCAGTCCAATATGGGACAATTGCCATACCACACTGAGATGTAGTTGGTGAATATGCTCTCAATGGTACAGTGGTAAAAGTCCGTCAGTATCCTGGGACAGAGGTGAGCTTTCTTGATGCTCTGCAGGAAATAAAGGTGCTGTTATGCCTTTTTGATCAGGATGGAGGAGTTCAGGAACCAGGTGAAATCCTCGGAAATGTGGGCACCAAGGAATTTGAAGCTTGATACATGCTCCACTACAGCTCCGTTGATGTAGATGGGGATGTGAATGAGGCTCCTAGCATGCCTGGTCCACAATGATCTCCTTGATCTTCTGGGTGGTTAGGGACAGGTTGTTGTCGGCACACCACGTGGCCAGGTGCTGGACCTCATCTTTGTATGCCATCTTGTCACCCCTCTGATCAGGCCAACCACCGTGGTGTCATCTGTGATCTTGATTATGGAGTTAGAACCATGTACAGGAATGCAGTCATAGGTGAAAAGGGAGTACAGAAGAGGGCTCAGCACACAGCCTTGAGGCACACAGGTGTTCAGTGTGAGAGTGGTGGAGGAGAGGTTGTCTAACTTAACATATTAGGGTCTGTTAGTCAGAAAGTCCAAGGTCCAATTACAGAGGGATGAGCTGATACCAAGCTCAAGTCAATGAACAGCATTCTGATGTAAGAGTTGGGGCTGTCCAGGTGGGTCAGGGCAGACTGAATTGCCGTGGAGATGGCGTCCTCTATGTGTGTGCATGTGCATGTTTGTGTCCGTATGTCTGCATGCGTGTGTGTGTGCGTGTATTTCTTTCTGTAATTTGCACTATTCTGCTTCCACGTTCTGTTACAACAAATTTCACAATGTACTGAATGTAAGTGATATTAAACCTGATTCTGATTAATATAATGTTATAATATCACAGAATTTAGAAAGAACAATGAGATTGATTTCATTGAAACTATCAGATTCTGAGTGGACTTGATAGAGCAGATGCTGAGAAGGGTTTACCCCCAATAGTGGATATTGTGTATTTGATATTTGAACAATCGTGTATAGTATATATAGATTGATTAAGCATTTAAGCATTCTTCTTTGCTTAAATAACTAATTATGGATCTTATATAAAAATGTGTTATTAGCATTCATCATAATGCGACCACATGATACGTGAGCGTCACACCTGAAGTAAACTTGAAATAGACCGTTATTCATGGACTCCAGTATCGTTATTTTAAATAATTCAGTGTTTTGGGGAGTTATCCACCAGGGGTATAAATATCAGATCAGCATTGATCTCACTGATGAACAGAGCAGGTATGAAGGACCATATGCATTTCTCCCACTACCACCTCTTGTGTCTTCATGGATTTTGCAAAACAAAAGCAGAGCTTGACATGTTCGACAGATGACTACACAGGGAATGATAATTCCAGTGCTGATCAGTTCTTTCATGCTGTGAGATTGACCTGCATCCATCTGATATTGCTTGTCCTTCACCAACTTGTATCAGGACACATTTGGTCAACCATGGATGATCATTAAAAGGTGAATTCATGTTTAGTTTGTTGGCCACACAAGAATGGACAGTGCTCTCATCTAGCCACAAGTCTGCATTAGGGTTTGCTCCTGATTTTTTTCCCAGGAATTTATTTAATACTGCTTCCAATCTGTCCGCCTGTCCAATGTGCACATGACAGAATATTTACAGCCATCGGTTTATACGTGAAGAGAAAACCATTTGCTACACTCTGTACTGGTGGAGTACTGGTGAGTGTGACAGGTTGGGGAGATCTTGCAAGGAATTTTCATGATGAACTGACCAGCCTAATATGTGTTGTAAAATATTATTGGTGATGGTTTAAAGCTTTTGCTGTAATATTTGCTGCAGCAAAGAGTGTCCATTGTGCTCATTGTCCCAGTGTGATGAAATATCAGCTTCGGGGCTTTCTAGAGCTGGTTCAAGTTTTACTTCCCAGATTAATGAAATGCAGACACTGGGTTCGTGATGACTCCTCCCCTTGGGGATGTACAAGCGTGAAGGAAGTTCACTGTCAGCGTGCAACCAGTGTGTGAGAGAGCACGTGATTTCCAGGAAACCTGCTTCTTTTATACTCCATGTGCTTCTGTATCTTAAACTGTGTCTTGCTTCCATCTACTAATCATCGGAAATGTATTACAATAACACTATTCCCAGGTAGAACATGTTACAGCATGAAGGAATGAAATGAAATAATCTGTTCTAAAGTGTGTCTCTCCTTTATAGTCATTTTTTTATTCTCCATCAGCAAAGATACCACACAATGACCTCTTAAAAAATGAAATTCCTCCGACATTAGTTTATGAAAATCAGAAAATTAAGCTGCATATCTAAAATTTGTCATACCAGCACAACTTGGACAACCAGCACTTAAAGCCAAGAGATTCCTACACTCAGCATCAAAAGTACCTTCAATGGCAGAAACTGTTTTTGTTTCTTTCGGCTGTTGCTCCAGGATCATTCACCACAACAGAACTACTTTGTCCTGGATGCCGAGGTGGACCCAGTATAATCACTCTCCAGGGAGAGTTAGGTTGATCTCTCTGGGGTCCCCAGAAGTGAATTCATTTTATCGTTACTGGTGACCACTGCAGATTGGATTTCAATCCCGAAATTGATTAAATAAACGTAAAAGAGGAGATATCAAATATCCATGCACCATCTATTAAATTTCACTGACGTACTGATGTCCACTCCAGAATTAAATGCATTGAGACCTGTTATGTTACAGTTACCCAATGTGCTGTGTATTTAATATTTCAGAGATAGATGAGTAATATTGTAAATATATTGTTTGATTAAGCATTCTTTGTTGTTTACATCATGTATTGTGTGTATTATGTAAAAGTAGATAAATGGCCTATGTCATTACACCACCAAATCATACGTGGTCTCCTCACTCTATGTAAAAGTGAAGCTAGACTTGTATCCCCAGCTCTCTTGTTTTCATTTCAATTAGATTTTATGTTTTTATTATTTGGAGTTACAAAACATCACACAATGCTCCACTTTAATCAGGAAGTTACTCTCTCAGCTTTTCATTCTGGTGACCTGGTACACACATAGTGTTGGGTCAATTGATCCTCGCAGTTATTTCAGTGAGTGGCAGCCGAGACAGCTGAGCCTGATGGAAGAGGAGGTTTAGTCTCAGCACATTTGATTGTACATCAATATTCCAGGATCCTTTGCCCAGAAGGAATTATTTCAGAAAATAAATACATTCTCCTGCAAAAATATATTCCTGGAATGGGGAATATGATGTGGTAGGTGAGCAAAGAAGCTAAATTACCGGGCTAATATTTAGAGGGGTCTACTCCGTAGGGAGCATGAGACTTAATCAAATCACCACCAAGGCTCCACATAACTAAATAAATTCAGAATTCAGAAGTTTGTATCACTAATGTCTGTGAGACTATCACACAAGCTTAAAAACACAGCTCATTCACTGGTGCTCTACAGGAAAGGAAATCCGCCTGTTTATCCAGCCTGGCCTGTGTTCTGGTGATTCTGTTAAATGGCAGAAGGGCAACAATTATACCAGTGGCCAAGAAGAGTGGGGTGAGCTGCCTTAACAAGTATTATCCAATGCCACCTGTAAACTTGCTGATGATACAAACATTATTGATGGAATTTCAGAATGTGATGAGAGGGCGTACAGGAGTGAGATATACCAACTAGTTGTGTGGTGTCACAGCAACAGCCTTGCACTCAATGTCAGTAAGTCGAAAGAGCTGATTGTGGACTTCCGAATGGGTAAGATGAGAAAACACAAATCAATCTCCAGGGTGCAAGCCAGGGCAGAGTTGATATGGAGATCCGTCTGGCCTTTACTTCTGACAGTGTCTGAAATTCTGTAGTTCAGGAAAGCATGCTGACCTCAAAATCAAGTTTATGCCTCTCATTTCCCGGAAATCAGTTCAGGATTCAAGGATTTTTCATGTAATTTCCAGTATGCCAGTGTAAAGGAGAATAAAATAGTTGTTACTCTGGATCCAATGTAGCATAAAAAACACAATAAATGTAAATACATCAGATAGCTTATAAACATGTATTGATTGTATGTCCGCATTGTATATAAATTCTGAGCTAGAGGAGGCTGTTGATAATTGGTGAGTGCCGTATTGCATGGAGGAGAGGACGGTAGGCTGATGAGGAGACTGAGGAGTGTTTTCCCAGCATTGAATGGACTCGTCTATTTTAATATTTTATTAACCCTTGTGTTTTACAGACATGTCTGAAGGTCCAATGTGGCGATTCTTGAATTACAACCAGTAATGCAACATTAGTGCAACAATGGACACAAACAGCCCATGTTTACAGATCCAAGTTGTCCTATTCCATTGTGACTCATCTGTGGCAAAGAACTTACAAATGTAGCAGTGACTCCAGCAAAATTGAAGAAACTCTTAACTACAAATCACAGCTCTATGATGTACCGACATTTTAACCTACTCCAAAATCACTCAAATGCTTTCCTCACACATTGTCTTCCATTATTCTTTCATCCATGTGCCGATCTAAAATGTCCTTAATATATCTGCCTTTAACACCACCCTGTTTTATGCAGCCACCATAACTCCCCCTGATATCCACCCTATACTTTACTCTAATCACCTTAAAATTATGTCCTCTCATATTCGTCATTTCCTTCCAGGGAAAAGGGCACTGGCTGTCACTCCATCAGTGCCTCTCATCATCTTAAACAGTCACCACTCATCCACCTTGCCCAAAAGAGAAAAACCCTAGCTTGCTCCGCACATTCCTGATACGACATGCTCTCTAATCCAGTCATCATCTCCTCTGCAGCCTCGCTAAAGCTTCCCCATCCTCACTATAATGATGCGACCAGAAAGAAGTTCCATATTCTAAGTACAGTCCAACAGATATTTCCAGAGCTATAAAATTATCTTGCAGCAGCTGAACTCGGTCTCCCTACGACTGAAGTACAACACATCATATGCCTCTGTAAAAACCTTATCAAACTGCACAGCAGCTAAGAAAGATACATATACATGGATAACACAATCCCTTTGTTTTTCCACACTGCTAAGAATTCTGACATTAACCCTGTACCCGGCCCTTCAAGTTCAACCTTACAAAATGTATCACTTCACACTTTTCCAGATTAAAGTCCATCTCCCACTTCTCAGTCCATTTCTACATCCTTCAATGTCCCATTGTAACCTAGACAACCTTCTACACTATCCACAACATCACCAGCAAACATACTAACCCACCCTTCCGCTTTCTCATCCAAGCCATTTGTAAAAATCGCAAAGTGCAGGAATCTCAGAACACATCCCTGTGGAACACCACTGACCATTGATCTCAAGACAGAATATGCCCCATCAACTACCACCCTCTACCTACTGTCGCCAAGCCGATTATGTATCCATGCAGGCAGCTCTCCCTGTTCCCGTGCCTCCTGACTTTCTGAATATGCTTCAATGAGTAGCCTTCTCAGACTCCTTGCTCAAATCCATGTTTACCACCTCCACACCTTTGACTTCATCAATTTGTTCAGTCATTTCCTTGCAGAATTCAGTCAGGCTTGTGAGACATGATCTGTCCTTCACAAACATATGATGACAGCCCTTAATCAAGTTCTGCTGCTCCAAATGAAAATCCCGTCTCAAAGACTCCTATCCAATCATTTTCCCACCAAGGCGTATGATTCACTGGTCTATAATTCTGAGGGTTATCCCTATTACCTTAATTGAACAAAGAAATAACATTTGTCCCCCTCCAATCTTCTGGTACTACTCTTGTGATCAGTGAGGATGCAAAGATCATGACTAAAGGTGCAGCAATCTCATCTCTTGCTCTCTTAGTGACAAGGGGTATACTTCATTCAGTCCCAGGGACTTACCTATCCTAATATTTCTCTAGAGTTCCACACCTCCTCTTTCTTAATATCGACATGTTGCAGCCTGTTCTAGATAACCTCACATTTGTGAAGATCCCTCCCGCTAGTGAATAGTGAAGCAAAGTATTCATTAAGGACGTCCTGTACCACCAAGCACATCTTTCCCTCCCCACCATTTTCTGCATTCCGCAGGGATCACTCCCTACACCACTCCCTTGTCCATTCAACCCTCCCATCCCTTCCCACCGATCTCCCTCCTGGCACTTATCCTTGTAAGCAGAACAAGTGCTACACCTGCCCTTACACTTCCTCCCTCACCACCATTCAGAGCCCCAGACAGTCCTTCCAGGTGAGGCGACACCTCACCTGTGAGTTGGCTGGTGTGGTATACTGCGTCCGGTACTCCCGGTGTGGCCTTTTTATATACTGGTGAGACCCGACGCAGACTGGGAGACCGTTTCGCTGAACACCTACACTCTGTCCGACAGAGGAAGGTGGATCTCCCAGTAGCCACATATTTTAATTCTACGTCCCATTCCCATTCCAATATGTCAATCCAGGGCCTCCTCTACTGTTGAGATGAAGCCACACTCAGGCTGGAGGAACAACAACTTATATTCCATCTGGGTAGCCTCCAACCTGATGGCATGAACATTGATTTCCCTAAATTCTGTTAATGCCCCTCCTCCATTTCTTACCACATCGCTAAGTTTAATTTTTTTTCTCTCTCTTTCCCTCTCAGAATAATTCCTTGCCTGTTCTCCATCTTCCTCTGGTGCTTCCCTCCCCTTTTCTTTCTTCCAAGGCCATCCATCCTATGATACTCCCCCTTCTCCAGCCTTGTATCCCTTTTGCCAATCACTTTTCCAGCTCTTAGCTTCATCCCTCCCCCTCCTGTCTTCTCCTATCATTTTGGGTCTCCGACTCCCCCTCCCCCTCCCACTTTCAAATCTCTTACTATCTCTTTTTTCCATTAGTCCTGACGAAGGGTCTCAACCCAATACGTTGACTGTATTTCTTCCTATAGATGCTACCTTGCCTGCTGCATTCCACCAGCATTTTGTGTGTGTTGCTTACCCTAGAACAACCTGGGGTTATCTATAGCCCTCTATTTTGCTGAGTTCCATGTACCCATCCAGGAGTCTCTTAAAAGACCCTACCATTTCCACCTTCACCACCGCCGCCGGCAGCCCATTCCATGCACTCACCATACTCTGCGTAAAAAACCTACCCCTGACGTCTCTTCTGTACCTACTTCCAGGCACCTCAGAACTATGCCCTGGGAAAAAGCCTCTGACTATCCAAAAGACCAATGCCTCTCATTATCTTGTACACCTTTATCACATCACCTCTCATTCTCCATCACTCCAAGAAGAAAAGGCCAAGTTCACTCAACCTATTCTCATAAGGCATGCTCCCCAATCCAGGCATCATACTTGTAAATCTCCTCTGCACCATTTCTGTGTTTACCGTGTCCTTCCTGTAGTGAAGCAACCAGAATTGAGCACAGTACTCCGAGTGGAGTCTGACCACAGTCCTATATAGCTGCAACATTACCTCTCGGCTCTTAAACTCAATCCTATGATTGATGAAGGCCAATGCACTGTATGCCTTCAAAACCACAGAGTCAACCTGCGTAGCAGCTTTGAGTGCCCTATGGACTCTGACACAAAGAACCCTCTGATCCTCCACACTGCCAAGAGCCTTGCTATTTATACTATATTCTGCCATCATATTTGACCTACCAAAATGAACCACCTCACACTTATCTGGGTTGAACTCCATCTGCCACTTCTCAGCCCTGTTTTGCATCCTATCAATGTCCCGCTGTAACCTCTGACAGCCCTCCACACTATTCACAACACCCCCAACCTTTGTGTCATCAACAAATTTACTAACCCATCCCTCCACTTCCTCATCCAGGTCATTTATAATCATCACAAAGAGTTAGGGTCCCAGAACAGATCCCTGAGACAATACACTGGTCACCAGCCTCCATGCAGAATATAACCTGTCTACAACCACTCTTTGCCTTCTGCGGGCAAGCCAGTTCTGGATCCACAAAGCAATGTCCCCTTGGATTCCATGACTCCTTCCTTTCTTGATAAGCCTTGCATGGGGTACCTCATCAAATGCCTTGCTAAAATCCATATACACTACATTTATGGCTGTACCTTCATCAATGAGTTCAGTCACATCCTGAAAAAATTCAATCAGGCTCGCAAGGCACGACCTGCCTTTCACTAAGCCATGCTGACTATTCCTACTCATATTATGCCTCTCCAAATGTTCATAAATATTGCCTCTCAGGATCTTCTCCATCAACTTATCAGCCACTGAAGTAAGACTCACTGGTCTATAATTTCCTGGCCTATCCCTACTCCCTTTCTTGAATAAGAGAACAACATCTGCAACCCACCAATCCTCTGGATCCTCTCCCATCCTCATTGATGATGCAAAAATTACCGCCAGAGGCTCAGCAATCTCCTCCCTCACTTCCCACAGTAGCCTGGAGTACATCCCGCCCAGTCCTGGTGACTTATCTAACTTGATGCTTTCCAAAACCTCCAGCACATCTTCTTCCTTAATATCTACATGTTCAAGCTTTTCAGTCCACTGCAAATCATCCCTACAATCGCTAGGATCCCTTTCCGTAATGAATACTGAAGTGAAGTACTCAGTAAGTACCTCTGCTATCTCCTCTGGTTCCATACACACTTTTCCATCGTCACACTTGATAGATCCTATTCTCCCACATCTTAACCTCTTGCTCTTCACAAACTTGTGGAATGCCTTGGGGTTGCCTTAATCCTGGCCTTCTTATGGCCCTTTCTGGCTCCTTCCTGCTATCCTTATAACCTTCTAGATCTCTATCATTACCTAGTTTTTTGAACCTTTCATGAGCTCTTCTTTTCTTCATGGCTAGATTTACAACAGCCTTTGTACACTACGGTTCCTGTACCCACCATCCTTTCTCTGTCTCATTAGAATGTATCTATGCAGACCCATGCAAATATCCCTTGCACATTTACCACATTTCTCCCTTACATTTCCCTGAGAACATCTGTTTCCAATTTATGCTTCCAAGTTCCTGTCTGATGGCCTCATATTTCCCCTTACTCCAATTAAACGTTTCCTAACTTGTCTTACCAATGCTATGGTAAAGGAGATAGAATTGTGATCACTATCTCCAAAATGCTCTCCCACTGAGAGACCTGACACTTGACCAGGTTCATTTCCCAATACCAGATCAAGTACAGCCTCTCCACTTGTAGGCTTATCTACATATTGTGTCAAGAAGCCTTCCTGAAAACACCTATCAATCTCTACTCCACCTAAACCCCTCACTCTAGGGAGATGCCAATCAATATTTTGGAAATTAAAATCTCCTACCACAACAAGCCCTTTATTATTACTCCTTTCCAGAATCTGTCTCCCTATTTGCTCCTCGATGTTCCTGCTACTATTAGGAGGTCTATTAAAAACACCCAGTAGAGTTATTGACCCCTTCCTATTCCTAACCTCCACCCACAGACAACCCCTCCGTGACTTCCTCCTTTTCTGCAGCCGTGACACTATCTCTGATCAACAGTGCCACGCCCTCACCTTTTTGCCATACCAGGTTGTGATGCACCCTAGAAGAATGCTTTCTACGATGCACCTATAAAAATTAGTGAGGGTTTTACGGGACAGGCCAAATTTCTTCAGCTTTCTCAGGAAGTAAAGGTGCTAGTGGGCCTTCTTTGGCAATGGACTCTGCTTGGTTAGACCAAGTCAGGTCATTTGTGATATTCACCCCGAGGAACTTTAAGCTTTTGACCTGTTCCACCTGCGCACCACCGATGTAGATGGGATTGTGCGGTCCGCTACTCCTTCTGAAGTCAACAACCAAATCATTTGTCTTGCTGACATTGAGGGATAGGTTATTGTCTTCACACCATGCCACCAGGTTCTTAATTTCCTCTCTGTACTCAGACTCATCATTACCCAAGATACATCCTACAATTGTGGTGTCATCAGCAAACTTATATATTGAGTTCGATGGAAACTTGGCTACACAATATGAGACATTCATATTTTATTATATGGTCATTGATAGAATTGGCATGTGTGGAACAGGTGTGGTACAAATTGGACAATATTGCAAGATCTAACCAGATTATTATTTGTTGTAAAAAGTCTACACTTGCTCCTGTTTATTTATCATTGGAAATATATCACAACAAACAAAAAGGCTATTCCCAGATCAGCCATGTTACAAGCACATTGGAGTAAACAGAACCAACCTGTTCTGAGTTTGTATAATAATTTTTATTGTTTTCCCTCAACAAGGATAATGAGTTCCACAGGAAGTACAAGGCATGGAGCCAACTTCTACTGCATTAGTAAAATGAACTCTTAATATATTAAATTCCCCCATATCAGTAGTTTATGAAAATCAACATATTAATCAGCACATCTGAAATTCATCACAGAGGTTCGTGGTTTTTTTTCAGAAAACATGCAATTGACAACCATGAGATTCCTACACAACACCAGCAATATATTCAATGTCAGAAACGGCTTCCCTTTCTTTGGCTGTTATATCCAATGATTTCCAAAGTTATGTTTGGATACAGTTCTTTCAATACCACATATCTACTTTGCTCAGCTTCCAGAGGTGGACCCAGTGAAATCAGTCTCCAAGTAGATTTAAATTCAACTATGTGAGGAATGCAAAAGTGATTTGATTTTCTCAGCATTGGTGGCCAAAGCAGATTAAATTCTAATCCTGACATTACTTAACTGCACATGAAAAAGAGACAGTACATATCCATTCGTCATCCGACAGATTTCACTGACACACTGATGTCCATTCCAGCATCAGATGTGATAGGACTTGCTATGTTAGAGTTTCCAAATGCTCGACTTCATTCAGAAAATTATTCTTTCAGCTTCCCACTCTGGATACCAGGTACACAATCAGTTTGGGGTTACCGGCTACTGGCAGACGTTTTGATAGGCAAGGACCTCCCATGTACAGTTGAGGATGAATGAAGAGCCACTTTTGAGTCTAGACCACATCAATACATCAATATTCCAGATCCTTGTGCGCAGCAACAATTAACAGATCATTCAGAATCTGATGACAGAGGGAAAGAAGGTGCTCTAAAACACTGAGTGTGTATCTTTAGGTCCCTGTACTTCATCCCATATTACAGTAAGAAGAAGAGGTCACACCCCTCTAAAGAGGTAAACCCAAGCTTTCTCAACCTTTCCTCATAAAACATGCACTCGGATTCGGCCCATCTCCTCTGCAGCCTCTCTGAAGTTTCCCCATCCTCACTAGAATGAGGCAATGAGAGATGAGCACAATAATTTAAGTGTGGCCTAATCAGAGATTAAACTCCATCTCCCACTTATGCATCCTTCAATTTCCCATTATAACTTACGATAACCTTCCACACTATCCACTACATTGCCAACCCTTGCAACATCAGAAACTTACTGACCCAGCCGTCTCCTTACTCGTCGGTCATTTCTAACAATCACAAAGAGAAAGGCTCTCATAACAGATCACTGTGAAGCCCCACTGGATACCAACCTGAAGGCAGAACATGCTGCATCTACTGCTATCCTCTGCATTCTGTGGGCAAGACAATTCTGTATCCATACAGACAGGCCTCCCTGCTTCCCATGTCTCCTGACTTTCTGAATGAGCTTGCTATTGGGAGCCTTCTCAAATATCTCACTAAAAGCCATATACACTGCATCCACTGCCGTGTCTTAATCGATTTGTCTGGTCATTTCATTGCAGAATTCAATCAGGCTTGTGAGACACGATCTGTCCTTCATATACTCACACTGACTATCCCTAATCAAGACTATGCTGCGTTAAATGTAAATCCTGTCTTAAAGATTCCGCTCCAAACATTTTCCCACCAATGACGTTGTGGTGAACTAGATATACCTGTCTGACTGCTCCTGTGGCTCCTCCCACAGACCCTGCTGACTGCTCCTGTGGCTCCTCCAACAGACCCTGCTGACTGCTCCTGTGGCTCCTCCCACAGACCCCTGTATAAAGGTGACTGTGGGCTGCTGCTCTCCCTCATTTTCCCCAGGATGTAGTGCTGTTTATTCTTCCAGTCAATAAAAGCCGATATCTCACTTCCTAAGTCTCAGCGTGAGTTATTGATGGTGCATCTGGCGTAAGATTCACTGGTCTATCATTCCGAGGTTTATCTCAATTACCTTACTTAAACAAAGAAATAACATTTGTCCCCCTCCAATCTTCTGGTACTACTCTTGTGACCAGTGAGGATGCAAAGATCATTACTAAAGGTGCAGCAATCTCTTCTCTTGCTCTCTTAGTACCCAGAGTATGTCTCGTTCTATCCCAGGGACTTACCTACCCTAATGTTTCTCAAGAGCTCTACACAGCCTCTTTCTTAATATCAACATGTCACAGCCTGTTCTAGATCACCTCACATTTGTGAAGCTCTCTCCCGCTGGTGAATGGTGAAACAAAATATTCATTGAGGACCTCTCCTAATGTTTCCAATAAAAGAATTTTCCATTTTAATCCCTGACAATCCTACCTCAAGCTAGTCATCCTCTGGTTCATCACACACAGAACATGTAGAATGCGCTGATGCTTTCCTTAATCTTACTCACCAAAGCCTTCCCATCTCCTTTTCTGGCTCTCCAAAGTCCATTCTTAATCTCCTCCTGGCTACCTTATAATTCTCAAAAACCAAAATTTCAGTTTCTCTTCTGATGTTAACTGCACTCCAGATCCAGCTTGTCTGTGTTAAGTTCCAAGGACAGGTATGTAAATTGCCCTGACAAAGAATCTATTGGCTTTCTCAATGATTCCACAATTCAGTAACGTTGTACTAATCTGTGCCTTTCATCTGTGCAGTTGACTAAATGTCACAACTATCTCAGTGTACTTTAACCAAGGATTGGTTCACCGATTTAAATTTACCTCCATTTCAAGCGATGTATGTAAATATTTAAAGTATCATTAGGCAAACTTAAGCTCAACTATATAGAATTATCTACATTGAACATTGTGATTATGATAATTATCCCTTAAAATTATTACCCATTATTATTAATTCTCCTCATACAGGACATTAGCTTTAAGCAGAAATTATCAAACCCCACTAAAATTCCCACTGGCTTTGTGCAGATTTGGCCGAGGACACATCGCTCTTCATTCTTTAATTAGTTCATTTATTAAATGAAGAAACACAGGATTTTTTACTGAACATTCAGAAACACTGACAACAAATTCTACAGCAGAAACCCAATTTATTTTAACTTCTTAAATACATTTGAGGAATGCTCAACAAATTCATTCACATATATCAGAAGTCCAGCTTTGATGAATGATAAACTAAATCCAGTCAGTAAAAGCTCCCTCAGGACGAAACATTTCCACTAACATATAGAATTTATTCTTACTTAAAATGTTTACTTCATCCAATGATTATCAGACTATTAGCAGCATTATCTTCTAAAATGTGCAGTAGGTATTTTACATTAAAATTACATCAGTAGCAAATTACTTCAACGGATTTTAGATAGATTTTAAAATCTGACACTTTTCAAAGATAGCACAATATTTTCATGAAAATATCAACCATCAAAAACAATGCAGTAAAAAGACATAAAGTGGTTTTCAAACATTTGTACTGATATTCGTATATAAGAATGTTTCATTCAAATTAGAACACTTTTGGTCCAATATGCTTCCATCAGTATATCACCAATTCCGAACAGAATTTAAACAGGAAAGGGGACGGTTGGAGCTTGAATTGTTGTGAACAATCCCATGGTTTAATTTCAGGTTTGGGAGAGAGCACAGTCCACCACCCCATCACTAGCTTCCCTTGTGGCCTGAGATCATTTTAACTCTATAGTCATAGAGATTCATCCACCATCTTAGTTTATTGCTATCATTATCTCCCAACCCGATAGCTAATATTAAGTTTTAGCAAATGACTCCAGTCTCATTTACACTTTTCCACAAGGTCACAGGTCCAGAATCTACTTTAATTACCGTAATTGGCACAAGAAACCTATGATTTACACAAAGTTTAACACAAACATCAGATGGTGTCCTCCAATGCAAACAGGTAGTGTGTCCGGGTAAAAAATGTCGTGTGACAGGGAGGAACTCCAAGATCATTTTCAGAAGGCAATGAAGAGGAGACACTGGAACGAACCACTGGGTGCTGATATCACTGAGTTAACACCCAGGGCTGAGCTTCCATCATTCCCCGTCGGATAATCCAGAGATGGAATTGATTCCCTCATTTTACAGCTTCAGTTTTTTGATTTGTGTTGTTTCCCACCTGTAAAATAATTAAATAATTTGTATCATCACCACAGATTTTCAGCATATAGTGTCTCAAGCAACAGCATTAAAAGAATTTTCAAACTGACTTTCCACAAAAAGATGTCTTGGAAATTTGCTCATACTTCATTGATATTGTAAAAGGTATAAACTAAAATGCACCGTACTGTGTTCAAGTTCATTTCTAACTTCTCACAAAGTTACAGCATGCAAGTATATAGTGTGACATTGCTGTCTTTCCTGGCATCAACAGTTCATTATCTACTGTATTGATCTGAGGTGAATCACTTCCTGGCAGCCATTGATCGTCCTTCATCTCTTTACAAGGCAAAACTCGAGAGCAGGGCTTCCCACCTTTTCATACCATGGACCAGTATCATTAAGCAGGGCACCCCAGGGCCCTATGATGGGAACCCCTGTTCTAGAGAGTAAACATTATTTATAGCTCCAACACCAAGATGCTGGAGACAATACAGGTCAAAGCACTCTCTGTACCTGGCACCCCAATAATTTATACCCTCCCCTGCTCCTTTTCTATGGCTGCAACCTATGGTGAAAATCACTATTTAATATTTTATATCTAACATCCCTGATTAGAATGAAGCCCATCTTTATTTGTTGGTCTCACTTGGATTAAATGGTGTAATAATTGGTAACAGCCATCACTTCTTCAATTAATAGCTTTATAGTGACTCAACCTCTAGGTCTTGGTCCCTACCACAGTAATGTTCCAAGGAACATCAATGATGTGAGATGCTCAGCTCGGACAGCAAACATGGTGAAAGAGTTTGCTGTCATTCCAGGTTACGGCTGGAACGACAGTGAGGAGCAGACAGCACCCTCCACTATGAAGGACCAGAGTCACACAGAGAAAACAATTCACTACATCTACGTTACTTAACAGCTTAAGTGTAAATTTTGACAAGCACCAAACACTGACCTTTCATGGCTGTTAAGAGTGCCTGCAACCACTTGGCATCAGGATCCACACACACTTTCTTCTCATTTTTCAGGGTGACACTGCGAAAAGAAAGCATCATTCAATATTTAGTTCACAGAAACAGTATGTCTCCTCTTGAAATGCACAGTTTATGAAACAAACATCAGTAAAGGAATAAAGTTAAAGGTGATAATCTGGCTGCTTTACTCACATTATCTCTGCTCTCTCACAGTGCAATCCTTTGGGAATGTATTTCAAGCTCCTGATGGACTTCGGATGAATAATATCGAAGCTGGTCTGAATGCATTTGCACCGTCCTTCCTCTCCTGGAATCGGAACACCTGAGGAAAGATGATATTCACTCAGATTTCATTGTTGCTTCAGGGAGAGCAAAGCCTGTAAAACTTGCTGATATTCCTCCAGCATTTTTGTTTCATCAAAGCATGACCAGAGAGGAGCTTGCACATCTCACTCTCAAATGTTGCAGTAGAGCTGCATGGATTAATCTCATATAAATCTGATGCTCACGCAATTTACAGTTACAGGTATTTAAATATTCCGCACTTTAATTGCTCTCTAACATTGTAATCTATACAGGAACCACAAGATATGTACATCACTTGAATAAAGCTCCAGTTCAGATATCTCAACATACCCTGTGCAGCAATGGCACACAGAAGGAGGATGAGGATGGTTACAGTGGCTGTTCTCTCCATCTTCCACTTGGTACTGCTGGAGGATCTTCTGTTCAATGCAGCTGTTCCCGGCTGAATGAAGACCTGCTGAAACCATCCAGTGAGCTTCTATTTATTGGGACACTTCTCTCATTTGCATAACAGGGAACTCTGCCAAACACTGACGTCCTGATGCAGGGAATTTCCCTGCTCCCAATTCACATCTACTTTCACTTCTGTAGCTCTACAGCTTTCTGTAGCATCTGGGTTCTTCAGAGCTGCAGCTGGATTTTCTATCAATGTACCTGTTGATTCTGTTGGACTAATTTGGAGATTTATTTGTTTATTTTCAGGAAGAAATGTATAACTCACTTTCAGAAAAGTTAATGGTGCAAAATGTACCAATTGTTTCCTTTCTAGCTTTAAAATTCCAGTTCTGGGCCGTACTTCTCACAGGCTGTCAAAGTCTGCACTTCAGGACAGCATGCTCACCACAAGATGGAGTTTATACCTGTGATTGCCAGGAAATCGCTCTCCCATTCGAAATCTTGTCTCTGAGCTCCTTAATGTTGCAGGTTTGGAAAATACATAGATATTTCCAACTTTGGAAACAATCCACACTTTCTCTGATGAATCAGCATGTTGCTTCAATCATCCCAGACCTAGAATCATTCTTCAATCTTTGCATTCTCAGTGTTCACATTTTCAATGTTTGCTCTGCCAGTCTCACTCAGTTGCCACAGAACAAACGTGCATTGCCTGCAAATCCCAGAGCATGTTCCACACCACAGAACTCATTTTACCTACAGTATACCCTCCTCTTCCATAATCTCTTTGCCACCAAACTCTGCCTGAAGCCTCTTATACAATGTTTTCATTCAGGTTTCGTTTCAGACTCACACAGGATAATTCAGATTATGATTCAAGGAAAATGTGCAGGCATCAGTGTCCTTATTTTTCAGTAAATACTCGTCTCCGACTGCATCCCTGCACATCTCAGCGCCGAGATTAAAGCTTTGGGGGTTTCCAAATCATACTCAGTTCACACATATGCCTATTGCGATGCTGAAGCTGCTGTTTTTCAGCTACAGGGACCTTAAGATTGTGTATACGTAAACCTTCAGGATACGTGGTCTTTACTGTATAGAACAGTGTCTAGTCCTCAATCTATTCCATACTACGTTACTATATTCTCAAAAGCTCACACAAAATATTGGAGGAACTCAGCAAGTCAGGCAGCCTTGTGTGGATGTGAACCTTTAGGACTTGTAGAATGGTGCATGTTCTGCTAAACATGCTATATCCTTTGATAACTACTGTTGATTAGGCTTCTGAACTCCCCACTGCGTTCCATTTGCTGTGGACCTGGATAATTTGTACTGTACCCTACAATGTATAACTTATTGCACTTTGTTAATTTATGCACAATTAATTTGTAGATTTTATTCTTATTTTCTGAGTTATTGTCTGTTATGTCTACTGCTGTGCTTTACACTCTGGTCCAGAGAAATGTTGTCTCTTTTGGCAGCATACGTGTACATTGTGAAGGGTCAATGAACTTGACTTGATAACCCTGATGTTTATTCAAACTATTAATGTCAATAAGATCAAAATCCCCTCTCAGTTTTTAACCAGGAGTTCAACACAGAAAATCATAGCTAGAATGTTTAAACATACTACTCTCCATAAAAAATAGCTCATCATTAAGGAAATTCAAAAACCAGGTTTTCTGGAAATCACCTCTAATTTTTCACATATTGCTCTTTATTTTGTGACATGCTGCACTCCAACGTTAGACAAAAAAATTAGTAACCTACTGTAAACCTAGAATTAAGGAGGGAAGAGATGACTTTATAAGTTCTTATAATGTATAAAAATGGAAGAAATTTTGCACCTTTTGTGTCTTCATGGAATTTTTAAAGCAAAGGCTAAGCTTGACATGTTAGACAGATGGCTATACAGGGAATGATAACTAAACTTCTAAACCACAAGTGTTCCCCGGAAATTATTTCTTTAACACTTCCCCAATGTCTCCACCAGTCCCACATACGAGTGATAGGATATATTGCATATAGATTGGGTTTATATGTGAGTGAAAACATTTGATGTTCTGTGTGGAACTGGTGTGGGACAAATTAGGCAATATTGCAAGATCTGTCCAGATTATTATGTGCTGTAAAAAGTCACTGGTGATAGTTTAAAGCTTTAGCTGGATTATTTGCTGCAGCAACAAGTATTCATCGTGGTCATTGTCCAAGAGTGATGAAACATCAGCTTCAGGGCTTTCTGGAGCTGGTTCAAGTTTCAGCTTCCAGATTTGTGAATTGTGGAGCCTGGAGCCGTGTTGACTCCTCCCCTTGGGGAAAGTGCAAACATAAGGGAAATTCAGAACTGCAGCACAGATTGCAGCCAGTGTTTGTGAGGCCACGTGATCTCCAGGAAGTCAGCTTGTTTGATGCTTCATGAAGTTCTATACATCGAAGTCCACACTTGCTCCTGTTTACTTATCTTTGGAAATATATCGCAACAAACAAAAAGACTATTCCCAGATCAGCCATGTTACAAGCACATTGGAGTAAACAGAGGCAATCAGTTCTGAGTGTGTATAATAATTTTTATTGCTCACTGTCAACAAGGATAATGTTAGGAATTATAAATCTCTTTTTAAAGAAAACTATATCACTATTTTGGAGTGCTATATTCTTAACAGCACATACAAAATACTAGAGGAACTCAGCAAGTCAGACAGTCTTGTGTGTCTGGTCTTCTAATCGTACCCTCCTCCTCCCTAATCTCTTTCCCACCAAACACTTGTTGAAGCCTCTTATATAATGTTGGCATTCAGGTTTCATTCCAGAATAATCCAGGATAATTCAGATTGCAATGGAAGAAAAATATGCCGATAAAAGTGTCCCTTATTGTTCAACAAATAAAATTCTCTGACTCCATCCCTGAGCACTTCAGCATGAGGTTAAACGTCTGGAGGTTCCTGAATCACAGTCAGTTCCCAGATTTTCAAAGTGCTGAGCCTGAAGCTGGCATTTGTCTGTACCAGGGTTTTATTAGAAGTTGCGTGTATGTTCTCAGTTTTTCCTGTATAGAATAGCGTCCAGTCCCCTGGCCATTCGATATTTGATCTCAACTACAATACAATTTTCTTAAAAACACAAAATACTGGAGGAACTCAGCAGGTGAGGCATCCTTGTCAGTATGGAAACCTTCTAGACTCATAGGACAGTGTCTGGTCTTCTAACTATATACCTTGACAGCTACATTTCCCTCCCCATTTGATCTGACTGTGCCATGATTGTGACTGTGCCACGACTGTGCCTGTGTGTAGAGCACCTCCTTCCTACAGTCCCCATCCTCATCTGAAAAGTGAGCAAGAACACTGACCCTTTTCATTAATGGGAAGGGATGAGTTTCTGCCTTCTACCTCACCCTTGTGCAACTACAAAATCCTATCCCAGACCACAGGTCGATTTTGCAGACACTAATCCCCAGGTTGTGACTGTTGCTTGGTCCACCACGTCCTGGTAACTCTCCTGCAGACTCTAGCCCAGCAACCCTGAGCCAAAGTTCCTTGAAGAGCCTACACTTGCTGAAGAGACAATCACTCTGAAGAACAATAGTGTCTGTTCCACTACTATCAATTGTGAACAAGCTTGTGTCACACAAAACTTTAACTTTTGTATTTACCTCTGTTGCCTCTTTTGGACCTCCTGTTATTTGCCCTTCGTACTCCTGTCCTCGACCTCACTGCCCTCCACTTATCTTTTAAGGGCAGATTTCAGTCATAAAGTATCTCCATTTAATATTTTCCATCTCTGAGAAACACACAGGAGTAAGCGTTGTATCAGGCATCTGGTACAATTAATGAAAATAAAGCGCATCACAGCATAATGTGTGTGAAAGTATAATTGTTGTCATGGACACGGAGCTGTTTAACTGTGACTTCACGGCCAATTAGCCATCCGGTAATGATCCTCTGATCGTCTCAGTAACAGCTCTCCATTGTTTGACGTGTGCCGGAAGAGGATGATATTTATTTATTGAACTCTTCCACTTTCATTTTTACAAACTCGGGAGGTGACTGTTGTTAAACAAAGGAGCTGCCCTAACCCTGAGCAGGATAATCTTTATAAGACTTCAGGTCATATAAAATGCACAATCAAACACTGTCATCGTCACTCTGAGTGATTTGATAGAATGTTTTGCTGCAGTCGACTCTGGCTCTTGAAACATTTGAATGCATTATAGTTAACCCTGTTAAACCAAAAGAAAGAGGAAAAGTTATAGATATAAATGCTTCAATGTTTCTATCAAAGTGTCAATTGTTAATAAAATCAAAATTCATCTGTTATCATTTAACCACAAAATCAACATGGAAAATCATAGCTAGGATGTTTCAATATTCTGATAAATATCATGGTTATATTCTAACACAGTTTTGAAAGAAGAATGAGAGTTGATTTCATTGAAACTGTCATATTCTGAGTGGACCTGATAGATCAGATGCTGGGCAGGGTTTCCTTCCAATGGGGGAGCTGACCATCATGGGTACAATCCCAGGTCATTCACTGAAGGTGAGAAGGAATATTGAAAATTATTTTTTTTAAAAGCATAACGATGCATGAGAGAAAATTTGGCAGTACAATTTTCCATCTTTGTAACAAGAAATTGAAACAGGCACTTTATATGTTGTTTTGTGCTGTGCTGAACAGAATATATAACATAATGCATCAAATTACATTAGCAACAGCAGGATGTGTTGGGACATCCTGAAGTCTTTAACAGCTTTGTGTATAAATGCATGATGCTTTGTCCAAATATGTTTCAGCAGAACATGTAGCAAATGCACAATGGTGGCATACACTTGTAACATACTGTAAGGTTTCACTGCTAACGTAATGGCTTCTCTGTAATGTTGAGGTAATGGTTTCTCTGTAGCAGCAATGTTTGGGTTATGACTAGAGATAACGGGGCATGCTAACCAATGAGCGGGATGTTGTTCTTACTTGTGTGTCTGGGAGCTGGGAATTTGGGGTCTTTTGCCGGGGAGAGATGAGGAGAGAAGACTCGAATGGAGAGAGTTGGTAGACTGCTGGACGTAGTGAACTTGCAGCAAGGGTCCGTAGGTCAGCAATGATCAGAGGAGATCGATGGTGGTCTAACGACCTTATCAGTGAGCTCCAACATTGCACATTAGACTGTGCAGTATAACTGAGACCAATATATTTTTGCATGCCTAGCAAGCAATGTATGTGGGAATCAGGCAGGAGATGGGCTTGTGAGGAAGGATTAGTCAGGAATTTAGTCATTGAGACAATAGGTTCAAAAGTCCTCTCACCTATTCCTTTCTCTGTATGAGACACAAAATAGCTTTGACTCATTCCATTTTATACTTTGGTCACAGGTAGTTTCCTGATTGCTTTTTATTCTATCTGTATACAATGACCAGTGTCAAAGCTTCTTTGTTGAGTTACAAGGCTGAAATAATTGTACAACAAATCTTAATTCCCCATTTGAACAGTTTAGGATTGTCTACACAATAGCCCAGTTCTGCATTTTGCAGACCGTTCAAAGGTCATGGATATCTTACAGTATTGGAACTGATTCTGTGCACTATTGGAAACGTAACCCTGGACTCAAACACGTGAATTACAAAAAATATGACACTCCATAACTTGATGCAGCATTGGGTATCATTGATGCATCTGACAGCTTAACAGACCTCATGTGCGGATTGTAAAAGGATGCATTTGTGCAAGTGTACATGTAAATGATGTATATGAGAATTATTTATCTATAATTTTGACTGAGCCATGGCCCAAGTATGCCTAAAAACATCAGAAAAGTGTTCCATTCTAATTTAACACCTTGAGGCTCAAAGACAGTGAGTGTGGGAGTAAATCTACCATCTCCATCTCAGTTAAACTACTTGAGTAGCAGAGCAACTCTCCAACCCAACTCTGGATGGGCACATTCGACCTTCCCTACATCCAGCTTTGGCAGATTTTATTAAATATTTCAGCTGGCTTGACACTGCGTAAGAGCCTACACCAAAATACCACTAGAAATACAGAAATGCATTTGGACAAGACTCTGCAGATCCTGGAATATGGATCAAAGACAAACTGGTGCAGGGACTCAGTGGGTCAGCTAGCCTCCATGGAGGGAAAGGGATAGTTGACATTTCGGATTGAGAACCTACA
Source organism: Hemitrygon akajei (assembly GCF_048418815.1). Taxonomy (NCBI): domain Eukaryota; kingdom Metazoa; phylum Chordata; class Chondrichthyes; order Myliobatiformes; family Dasyatidae; genus Hemitrygon; species Hemitrygon akajei. The sequence continues at coordinate 102,987,062 of NC_133136.1, forward strand.
TCAACACTGAGAGTGTAGAGAGGGGAAAACAAATTTATCCCTGAGGTGCAAATTCCTATTTTCTTAGTCCTGATCTCTATTGCTCAACTATCTTGGTCCTTCTCATTTTTAAAAACACAAAATGCTGGCGGAACTCAGCAAGCCAGACAGCATCTATGGGAGGAGATAGTGACGACGTTTTGGGCTGAAGCCCTGATGCGATAATCCGCTTGGAAGTTTTCAGCACACGCTGGAGTGCTTTGCGGTCCAATATGGGACAATTGCCATACCACACTGAGATGTAGTTGGTGAATATGCTCTCAATGGTACAGCGGTAAAGGTCCGTCAGTATCCTGGGACAGAGGTGAGCTTTCTTGATGCTCTGCAGGAAATAAAGGTGCTGTTACGCCTTTTTGATCAGGATGGAGGAGTTCAGGAACCAGGTGAAATCCTCGGAAATGTGGGCACCAAGGAATTTGAAGCTTGATACACGCTCCACTACAGCTCCGTTGATGTAGATGGGGATGTGAATGAGGCTCCTAGCATGCCTGGTCCACAATGATCTCCTTGATCTTCTGGGTGGTAAGGGACAGGTTGTTGTCGGCACACCACGTGGCCAGGTGCTGGACCTCGTCTTTGTATGCCATCTTGTCACCCCTCTGATCAGGCCAACCACCGTGGTGTCATCTGCGATCTTGATTATGGAGTTAGAACCATGTACAGGAATGCAGTCATAGGTGAAAAGGGAGTACAGTAGAGGGCTCAGCACACAACCTTGAGGCACACAGGTGTTCAGTGTGAGAGTGGTGGAGGAGAGGTTGTCTAACTTAACATATTAGGGTCTGTTAGTCAGAAAGTCCAAGGTCCAATTACAGAGGGATGAGCTGATACCAAGCTCAAGTCAATGAACAGCATTCTGATGTAAGAGTTGGGGCTGTCCAGGTGGGTCAGGGCAGACTGAATTGCCGTGGAGATGGCGTCCTCTATGTGTGTGCATGTGCATGTTTGTGTCCGTATGTCTGCATGCGTGTGTGTGTGTGCGTGTATTTCTTTCTGTAATTTGCACTATTCTGCTTCCACGTTCTGTTACAACAAATTTCACAATGTACTGAATGTAAGTGATATTAAACCTGATTCTGATTAATATAATGTTATAATATCACAGAATTTAGAAAGAACAATGAGATTGATTTCATTGAAACTATCAGATTCTGAGTGGACTTGATAGAGCAGATGCTGAGAAGGGTTTACCCCCAATAGTGGATATTGTGTATTTGATATTTGAACAATCGTGTATAGTATATATAGATTGATTAAGCATTTAAGCATTCTTCTTTGCTTAAATAATTAATTATGGATCTTATATAAAAATGTGTTATTAGCATTCATCATAATGCGACCACATGATACGTGAGCGTCACACCTGAAGTAAACTTGAAATAGACCGTTATTCATGGACTCCAGTGTCGTTATTTTAAATAATTCAGTGTTTTGGGGAGTTATCCACCAGGGGTATAAATATCAGATCAGCATTGATCTCACTGATGAACAGAGCAGGTATGAAGGACCATATGCATTTCTCCCACTACCACCTCTTGTGTCTTCATGGATTTTGCAAAACAAAAGCAGAGCTTGACATGTTCGACAGATGACTACACAGGGAATGATAATTCCAGTGCTGATCAGTTCTTTCATGCTGTGAGATTGACCTGCATCCATCTGATATTGCTTGTCCTTCACCAACTTGCATCAGGACACATTTGGTCAACCATGGATGATCATTAAAAGGTGAATTCATGTTTAGTTTGTTGGCCACACAAGAATGGACAGTGCTCTCATCTGGCCACAAGTCTGCATTAGGGTTTGCTCCTGATTTTTTTCCCAGGAATTTATTTAATACTGCTTCCAATCTGTCCGCCTGTCCAATGTGCACATGACAGAATATTTACAGCCATCGGTTTATACGTGAGGAGAAAACTATTTGCTACACTCTGTTCTGGTGGAGTACTGGTGGAGTACTGGTGAGTGTGACAGGTTGGGGAGATCTTGCAAGGAATTTTCATGATGAACTGACCAGCCTAATATGTGTTGTAAAATATTATTGGTGATGGTTTAAAGCTTTTGCTGTAATATTTGCTGCAGCAACAAGTGTCCATTGTGCTCATTGTCCCAGTGTGATGAAATATCAGCTTCCGGGCTTTCTGGAGCTGGTTCAAGTTTTACTTCCCAGATTAGTGAAATGCAGACACTGGGTTCGTGGTGACTCCTCCCCTTGGGGATGTACAAGCGTGAAGGAAGTTCACTGTCAGAGTGCAATCAGTGTGTGAGAGAGCACGTGATTTCCAGGAAACCTGCTTCTTTTATACTCCATGTGCTTCTGTATCTTAAACTGTGTCTTGCTTCCATCTACTAATCATCGGAAATGTATTACAATAACACTATTCCCAGGTAGAACATGTTACAGCATGAAGGAATGAAATGAAATAATCTGTTCTAAAGTGTGTCTCTCCTTTATAGTCATTTTTTTATTCTCCATCAGCAGAGATGACGAGTTGTGTGAGAGATACCACACAATGACCTCTTAATAAATGAAATTCCTCTGACAGCATTAGTTTATGAAAATCAGAAAATTAAGCTACATATCTAAAATTTGTCATACCAGCACAACTTGGACAACCAGCACTTAAAGCCAAGAGATTCCTACACTCAGCATCAAAAGTACCTTCAATGGCAGAAACTGTTTTTGTTTCTTTCGGCTGTTGCTCCAGGATCATTCACCACAACAGAACTACTTTGTCCTGGATGCCGAGGTGGACCCAGTATAATCACTCTCCAGGGAGAGTTAGGTTGATCTCTCTGGGGTCCCCAGAAGTGAATTCATTTTATCGTTACTGGTGACCACTGCAGATTGGATTTCAATCCCGAAATTGATTAAATAAATGTAAAAGAGGAGATATCAAATATCCATGCACCATCTATTAAATTTCACTGACGCACTGATGTCCACTCCAGAATTAAATGCATTGAGACCTGTTATGTTACAGTTACCCAATGTGCTGTGTATTTAATATTTCAGAGATAGATGAGTAATATTGTAAATATATTGTTTGATTAAGCATTCTTTGTTGTTTACATCATGTATTGTGTGTATTATGTAAAAGTAGATAAATGGCCTATGTCATTACACCACCAAATCATACGTGGTCTCCTCACTCTATGTAAAAGTGAAGCTAGACTTGTATCCCCAGCTCTCTTGTTTTCATTTCAATTAGATTTTATGTTTTTATTATTTGGAGTTACAAAACATCACACAATGCTCCACTTTAATCAGGAAGTTACTCTCTCAGCTTTTCATTCTGGTGACCTGGTACACACATAGTGTTGGGTCAATTGATCCTCGCAGTTATTTCAGTGAGTGGCAGCCGTGCAGGGACAGCTGAGCCTGATGGAAGAGGAGGTTTAGTCTCAGCACATTTGATTGTACATCAATATTCCAGGATCCTTTGCCCAGAAGGAATTATTTCAGAAAATAAATACATTCTCCTGCAAAAATATATTCCTGGAATGGGGAATATGATGTGGTAGGTGAGCAAAGAAGCTAAATTACCGGGCTAATATTTAGAGGGGTCTACTCCGTAGGGAGCCTGAGACTTAATCAAATCACCACCAAGGCTCCATATAACTAAATAAATTCAGAATTCAGAAGTTTGTATCACTAATGTCTGTGAGACTATCACACAAGCTTAAAAACACAGCTCATTCACTGGTGCTCTACAGGAAAGGAAATCCGCCTGTTTATCCAGCCTGGCCTGTGTTCTGGTGATTCTGTTAAATTATACCAATGCAACAATTATACCAGTGGCCAAGAAGAGTGGGGTGAGCTGCCTTAACAAGTATTATCCAATGCCACCTGTAAACTTGCTGATGATACAAACATTATTGATGGAATTTCAGAATGTGACGAGAGGGCGTACAGGAGTGAGATATACCAACTAGTTGTGTGGTGTCACAGCAACAACCTTGCACTCAATGTCAGTAAGTCGAAAGAGCTGATTGTGGACTTCAGAATGGGTAAGATGAGAAAACACAAATCAATCTCCAGGGTGCAAGCCAGGGCAGAGTTGATATGGAGATCCGTCTGGCCTTTACTTCTGACAGTGTCTGAAATTCTGTAGTTCAGGAAAGCATGCTGACCTCAAAATCAAGTTTATGCCTCTCATTTCCCGGAAATCAGTTCAGGATTCAAGGATTTTTCATGTAATTTCCAGTATGCCAGTGTAAAGGAGAATAAAATAGTTGTTACTCTGGATCCAATGTAGCATAAAAAACACAATAAATGTAAATACATCAGATAGCTTATAAACATGTATTGATTGTATGTCCATATTGTATATAAATTCTGAGCTAGAGGAGGCTGTTGTTAATTGGTGAGTGCCATATTGCATGGAGGAGAGGACGGTCGGCTGATGAGGAGACTGAGGAGTGTTTTCCCAGCATTGAATGGACTCGTCTATTTTAATATTTTATTAACCCTTGTGTTTTACAGACATGTCTGAAGGTCCAATGTGGCGATTCTTGAATTACAACCAGTAATGCAACATTAGTGCAACAATGGACACAAACAGCCCATGTTTACAGATCCAAGTTGTCCTATTCCATTGTGACTCATCTGTGGCAAAGAACTTACAAATGTAGCAGTGACTCCAGCAAAATTGAAGAAACTCTTAACTACAAATCACAGCTCTATGATGTACCGACATTTTAACCTACTCCAAAATCACTCAAATGCTTTCCTCACACATTGTCTTCCATTATTCTTTCATCCATGTGCCGATCTAAAATGTCCTTAATATATCTGCCTTTAACACCACCCTGTTTTATGCAGCCACAATAACTCCCCCTGATCTCCACCCTATACTTTACTCTAATCACCTTAAAATTATGTCCTCTCATATTCGTCATTTCCTAGGAAAAGGGCACTGGCTGTCACTCCATCAGTGCCTCTCATCATCTTAAACAGTCACCACTCATCCACCTTGCCCAAAAGAGAAAAACCCTAGCTTGCTCCGCACATTCCTGATACGACATGCTCTCTAATCCAGTCATCATCTCCTCTGCAGCCTCGCTAAAGCTTCCCCATCCTCACTATAATGTTGCGACCAGAAAGAAGTTCCATATTCTAAGTCCAGTCCAACAGATATTTCCAGAGCTATAAAATTATCTTGCAGCAGCTGAACTCGGTCTCCCTACAACTGAAGTACAACACATCATATGCCTCTGTAAAAACTTTATCAAACTGCACAGCAGCTAAGAAAGATACATATACATGGATAACACAATCCCTTTGTTTTTCCACACTGCTAAGAATTCTGACATTAACCCTGTACCCGGCCCTTCAAGTTCAACCTTACAAAATGTATCACTTCACACTTTTCCAGATTAAAGTCCATCTCCCACTTCTCAGTACATTTCTACATCCTTCAATGTCCCATTGTAACCTAGACAACCTTCTACACTATCCACAACATCACCAGCAAACATACTAACCCACCCTTCTGCTTTCTCATCCAAGCCATTTGTAAAAATCGCAAAGTGCAGGAATCTCAGAACACATCCCTGTGGAACACCACTGACCATTGATCTCAAGACAGAATATGCTCCATCAACTACCACCCTCTACCTACTGTCGCCAAGCCGATTATGTATCCATGCAGGTAGCTCTCCCTGTTCCCGTGCCTCCTGACTTTCTGAATATGCTTCAATGAGTAGCCTTCTCAGACTCCTTGCTCAAATCCATGTTTACCACCTCCACACCTTTGACTTCATCAATTTGTTCAGTCATTTCCTTGCAGAATTCAGTCAGGCTTGTGAGACATGATCTGTCCTTCACAAACATATGATGACAGCCCTTAATCAAGTTCTGCTGCTCCAAATGAAAATCCTGTCTCAAAGACTCCTATCCAATCATTTTCCCACCAAGGCGTATGATTCACTGGTCTATAATTCTGAGGGTTATCCCTATTACCTTAATTGAACAAAGAAATAACATTTGTCCCCCTCCAATCTTCTGGTACTACTCTTGTGATCAGTGAGGATGCAAAGATCATGACTAAAGGTTCAGCAATCTCATCTCTTGCTCTCTTAGTGACAAGGGGTATACCTCGTTCAGTCCCAGGGACTTACCTATCCTAATATTTCTCTAGAGTTCCACACCTCCTCTTTCTTAATATCGACATGTTGCAGCCTGTTCTAGATAACCTCACATTTGTGAAGATCCCTCCCGCTAGTGAATAGTGAAGCAAAGTATTCATTAAGGACGTCCTGTACCACCAAGCACATCTTTCCCTCCCCACCATTTTCTGCATTCCGCAGGGATCACTCCCTACACCACTCCCTTGTCCATTCAACCCTCCCATCCCTTCCCACCGATCTCCCTCCTGGCACTTATCCTTGTAAGCAGAACAAGTGCTACACCTGCCCTTACACTTCCTCCCTCACCACCATTCAGAGCCCCAGACAGTCCTTCCAGGTGAGGCGACACCTCACCTGTGAGTTGGCTGGTGTGGTATACTGCGTCCGGTGCTCCCGGTGTGGCCTTTTTATATACTGGTGAGACCCGACGCAGACTGGGAGACCGTTTCGCTGAACACCTACACTCTGTCCGACAGAGGAAGGTGGATCTCCCAGTAGCCACATATTTTAATTCTACGTCCCATTCCCATTCCAATATGTCAATCCAGGGCCTCCTCTACTGTTGAGATGAAGCCACACTCAGGCTGGAGGAACAACAACTTATATTCCATCTGGGTAGCCTCCAACCTGATGGCATGAACATTGATTTCCCTAAATTCTGTTAATGCCCCTCCTCCACTTCTTACCACATCGCTAAGTTTAATTTTTTTTCTCTCTCTTTCCCTCTCAGAATAATTCCTTGCCTGTTCTCCATCTTCCTCTGGTGCTTCCCTCCCCTTTTCTTTCTTCCAAGGCCATCCATCCTATGATACTCACCCTTCTCCAGCCTTGTATCCCTTTTGCCAATCACTTTCCCAGCTCTTAGCTTCATCCCTCCCCCTCCTGTCTTCTCCTATCATTTTGGGTCTCCGACTCCCCCTCCCCCTCCCACTTTCAAATCTCTTACTATCTCTTTTTTCCATTAGTCCTGACGAAGGGTCTCAACCCAATACGTTGACTGTACTTCTTCCTATAGATGCTACCTTGCCTGCTGCATTCCACCAGCATTTTGTGTGTGTTGCTTACCCTAGAACAACCTGGGGTTATCTATAGCCCTCTATTTTGCTGAGTTCCATGTACCCATCCAGGAGTCTCTTAAAAGACCCTACCATTTCCACCTTCACCACCGCCGCCGGCAGCCCATTCCATGTACTCACCATACTCTGCGTAAAAAACCTACCCCTGACATCTCTTCTGTACCTACTTCCAGGCACCTCAGAACTATGCCCTCTCGTGCTAGCCATTTCAGCCCTGGGAAAAAGCCTCTGACTATCCAAAAACCAATGCCTCTCATTATCTTGTACACCTTTATCATATCACCTCTCATTCTCCATCACTCCAAGGAGAAAAGGCCAAGTTCACTCAACCTATTCTCATAAGGCATGCTCCCCAATCCAGGCATCATACTTGTAAATCTCCTCTGCACCATTTCTGTGTTTACCGTGTCCTTCCTGTAGTGAAGCAACCAGAATTGAGCACAGTACTCCGAGTGGAGTCTGACCACAGTCCTATATAGCTGCAACATTACCTCTCGGCTCTTAAACTCAATCCTATGATTGATGAAGGCCAATGCACTGTATGCCTTCAAAACCACAGAGTCAACCTGCGTAGCAGCTTTGAGTGCCCTATGGACTCTGACACAAAGAACCCTCTGATCCTCCACACTGCCAAGAGCCTTGCTATTTATACTATATTCTGCCATCATATTTGACCTACCAAAATGAACCACCTCACACTTATCTGGGTTGAACTCCATCTGCCACTTCTCAGCCCTGTTTTGCATCCTATCAATGTCCCGCTGTAACCTCTGACAGCCCTCCACACTATTCACAACACCCCCAACCTTTGTGTCATCAACAAATTTACTAACCATCGCCACTTCCTCATCCAGGTCATTTATAATCATCACAAAGAGTTAGGGTCCCAGAACAGATCCCTGAGACACTACACTGGTCACCAGCCTCCATGCAGAATATAACCTGTCTACAACCACTCTTTGCCTTCTGCGGGCAAGCCAGTTCTGGATCCACAAAGCAATGTCCCCTTGGATTCCATGACTCCTTCCTTTCTTGATAAGCCTTGCATGGGGTACCTCATCAAATGCCTTGCTAAAATCCATATACACTACATTTATGGCTGTACCTTCATCAATGAGTTCAGTCACATCCTGAAAAAATTCAATCAGGCTCGCAAGGCACGACCTGCCTTTCACTAAGCCATGCTGACTATTCCTACTCATATTATGCCTCTCCAAATGTTCATAAATATTGCCTCTCAGGATCTTCTCCATCAACTTATCAGCCACTGAAGTAAGACTCACTGGTCTATAATTTCCTGGCCTATCCCTACTCCCTTTCTTGAATAAGAGAACAACATCTGCAACCCTCCAATCCTCTGGATCCTCTCCCATCCTCATTGATGATGCAAAAATTACCGCCAGAGGCTCAGCAATCTCCTCCCTCACTTCCCACAGTAGCCTGGAGTACATCCCGCCCAGTCCTGGTGACTTATCTAAATTGATGCTTTCCAAAACCTCCAGCACATCTTCTTCCTTAATATCTACATGTTCAAGCTTTTCAGTCCACTGCAAATCATCCCTACAATCGCTAGGATCCCTTTCCGTAATGAATACTGAAGTGAAGTACTCAGTAAGTACCTCTGCTATCTCCTCTGGTTCCATACACACTTTTCCATCGTCACACTTGATAGATCCTATTCTCCCACATCTTAACCTCTTGCTCTTCACAAACTTGTGGAATGCCTTGGGGTTGCCTTAATCCTGGCCTTCTTATGGCCCTTTCTGGCTCCTTCCTGCTATCCTTATAACCTTCTAGATCTCTATCATTACCTAGTTTTTTGAACCTTTCATGAGCTCTTCTTTTCTTCATGGCTAGATTCACAGCAGCCTTTGTACACTACGGTTCCTGTACCCACCATCCTTTCTCTGTCTCATTAGAATGTATCTATGCAGACCCATGCAAATATCCCTTGCACATTTACCACATTTCTCCCTTACATTTCCCTGAGAACATCTGTTTCCAATTTATGCTTCCAAGTTCCTGTCTGATGGCCTCATATTTCCCCTTACTCCAATTAAACGTTTCCTAACTTGTCTTACCAATGCTATGGTAAAGGAGATAGAATTGTGATCACTATCTCCAAAATGCTCTCCCACTGAGAGACCTGACACTTGACCAGGTTCATTTCCCAATACCAGATCAAGTACAGCCTCTCCACTTGTAGGCTTATCTACATATTGTGTCAAGAAGCCTTCCTGAAAACACCTATCAATCTCTACTCCACCTAAACCCCTCACTCTAGGGAGATGCCAATCAATATTTTGGAAATTAAAATCTCCTACCACAACAAGCCCTTTATTATTACTCCTTTCCAGAATCTGTCTCCCTATTTGCTCCTCGATGTTCCTGTTACTATTAGGTGGTCTATTAAAAACACCCAGTAGAGTTATTGACCCCTTCCTATTTCTAACCTCCACCCACAGACAACCCCTCCGTGACTTCCTCCTTTTCTGCAGCCGTGACACTATCTCTGATCAACAGTGCCACGCCCTCACCTCTTTTGCCATACCAGGTTGTGATGCACCCTAGAAGAATGCTTTCTACGGTGCACCTATAAAAATTAGTGAGGGTTTTACGGGACAGGCCAAATTTCTTCAGCTTTCTCAGGAAGTAAAGGCGCTGGTGGGCCTTCTTTGGCAATGGACTCTGCTTGGTTAGACCAAGTCAGGTCATTTGTGATATTCACCCCGAGGAACTTTAAGCTTTTGACCTGTTCCACCTGCGCACCACCGATGTAGATGGGATTGTGCGGTCCGCTACTCCTTCTGAAGTCAACAACCAAATCATTTGTCTTGCTGACATTGAGGGATAGGTTATTGTCTTCACACCATGCCACCAGGTTCTTAATTTCCTCTCTGTACTCAGACTCATCATTACCCAAGATACATCCTACAATTGTGGTGTCATCAGCAAACTTATATATTGAGTTCGATGGAAACTTGGCTACACAATATGAGACATTCATATTTTATTATATGGTCATTGATAGAATTGGCATGTGTGGAACAGGTGTGGTACAACTTGGACAATATTGCAAGATCTAACCAGATTATTATTTGTTGTAAAAAGTCTACACTTGCTCCTGTTTATTTATCATTGGAAATATATCACAACAAACAAAAAGGCTATTCCCAGATCAGCCATGTTACAAGCACATTGGAGTAAACAGAAGCAACCTGTTCTGAGTTTGTATAATAATTTTTATTGTTTTCCCTCAACAAGGATAATGAGTTCCACAGGTGGTACAAGGCATGGAGCCAACTTCTACTGCATTAGTAAAATGAACTCTTAATATATTAAATTCCCCCATATCAGTAGTTCATGAAAATCAACATATTAATCAGCACATCTGAAATTCATCACAGAGGTTCGTGGTTTTTTTTCAGAAAACATGCAATTGACAACCATGAGATTCCTACACAACACCAGCAATATATTCAATGTCAGAAACGGCTTCCCTTTCTTTGGCTGTTATATCCAATGATTTCCAAAGTTATGTTTGGATACAGTTCTTTCAATACCACATATCTACTTTGCTCAGCTTCCAGAGGTGGACCCAGTGAAATCAGTCTCCAAGTAGATTTAAATTCAACTATGTGAGGAATGCAAAAGTGATTTGATTTTCTCAGCATTGGTGGCCAAAGCAGATTAAATTCTAATCCTGACATTACTTAACTGCACATAAAAAAGAGACAGTACATATCCATTCGTCATCCGACAGATTTCACTGACACACTGATGTCCATTCCAGCGTCAGATGTGATAGGACTTGCTATGTTAGAGTTTCCAAATGCTCGACTTCATTCAGAAAATTATTCTTTCAGGTTCCCACTCTGGATACCAGGTACATAATCAGTTTGGGGCTACCGGCTACTGGCAGACGTTTTGATAGGCAAGGACCTCCCATGTACAGTTGAGGATGAATGAAGAGCCACTTTTGAGTCTAGACCACATCAATACATCAATATTCCAGATCCTTGTGCGCAGCAACAATTAACAGATCATTCAGAATCTGATGACAGAGGGAAAGAAGGTGCTCTTAAACATTGAGTGTGTATCTTTAGGTCCCTGTACCTCCTCCCTGATTACAGTAAGAAGAAGAGGTCACACCCCTAATGTTCTAAAGAGGTAAACCCAAGCTTTCTCAACCTTTCCTCATAAAACATGCACTCGGATTCGGCCCATCTCCTCTGCAGCCTCTCTGAAGTTTCCCCATCCTCACTAGAATGAGGCAATGAGAGATGAGCACAATAATTTAAGTGTGGCCTAATCAGAGATTAAACTCCATCTCCCACTTATGCATCCTTCAATTTCCCATTATAACTTACGATAACCTTCCACACTATCCACTACATTGCCAACCCTTGCAACATCAGAAACTTACTGACCCAGCCGTCTCTTTACTCGTCGGTCATTTCTAACAATCGCAAAGAGAAAGGCTCTCATAACAGATCACTGTGAAACCCCACTGGATACCAACCTGAAGGCAGAACATGCTGCATCTACTGCTATCCTCTGCATTCTGTGGGCAAGACAATTCTGTATCCATACAGACAGGCCTCCCTGCTTCCCATGTCTCCTGACTTTCTGAATGAGCTTGCTATTGGGAGCCTTCTCAAATATCTCACTAAAAGCCATATACACTGCATCCACTGCCGTGTCTTAATTGATTTGTCTGGTCATTTCATTGCAGAATTCAATCAGGCTTGTGAGACACGATCTGTCCTTCACATACTCACACTGACTATCCCCAATCAAGACTATGCTGCATCAAATGTAAATCCTGTCTTAAAGATTCCGCTCCAAACATTTTCCCACCAATGGCGTTGTGGTGAACTAGATATACCTGTCTGACTGCTCCTGTGGCTCCTCCCACAGACCCTGCTGACTGCTCCTGTGGCTCCTCCCACAGACCCCTGTATAAAGGCGACTGTGGGCTGCTGCTCTCCCTCATTTTCCCCAGGATGTAGTGCTGTTTATTCTTCCAGTCAATAAAAGCCGATATCTCACTTCCTAAGTCTCAGCGTGAGTTATTGATGGTGCATCAGGCGTAAGATTCACTGGTCTATCATTCCGAGGTTTATCTCAATTACCTTACTTAAACAAAGAAATAACATTTGTCCCCCTCCAATCTTCTGGTACTACTCTTGTGACCAGTGAGGATGCAAAGATCATCACTAAAGGTGCAGCAATCTCTTCTCTTGCTCTCTTAGTACCCAGAGGTATGTCTCGTTCTATCCCAGGGACTTACCTACCCTAATGTTTCTCAAGAGCTCTACACAGCCTCTTTCTTAATGTCGACATGTCACAGCCTGTTCTAGATCACCTCACATTTGTGAAGCTCTCTCCCGCTGGTGAATGGTGAAACAAAATATTCATTGAGGACCTCTCCTAATGTTTCCAATAAAAGAATTTTCCATTTTAATCCCTGATGGTCCTACCTCAAGCTAGTCATCCTCTGGTTTGTCACACACAGAACATGTAGAATGCGCTGATGCTTTCCTTAATCTTACTCACCAAAGCCTTCCCATCTCCTTTTCTGGCTCTCCAAAGTCCATTCTTAATCTCCTCCTGGCTACCTTATAATTCTCAAAAACCAAAATTTCAGTTTCTTTTCTGATGTTAACTGCACTCCAGATCCAGCTTGTCTGTGTTAAGTTCCAAGGACAGGTATGTAAATTGCCCTGACAAAGAATCTATTGGCTTTCTCAATGATTCCACAATTCAGTAACGTTGTACTAATCTGTGCCTTTCATCTGTGCAGTTGACTAAATGTCACAACTATCTCAGTGTACTTTAACCAAGGATTGGTTCACCGATTTAAATTTACCTCCATTTCAAGCGATGTATGTAAATATTTAAAGTATCATTAGGCAAACTTAAGCTCAACTATATAGAATTATCTACATTGAACATTGTGATTATGATAATTATCCCTTAAAATTATTACCCATTATTATTAATTCTCCTCATACAGGACATTAGCTTTAAGCAGAAATTATTAAACCCCACTAAAATTCCCACTGGCTTTGTGCAGATTTGGCCGAGGACCCATCGCTCTTCATTCTTTAATTAGTTCATTTATTAAATGAAGAAACACAGGATTTTTTACTGAACATTCAGAAACACTGACAACAAATTCTACAGCAGAAACCCAATTTATTTTAACTTCTTAAATACATTTGAGGAATGCTCAACAAATTCATTCACATATATCAGAAGTCCAGCTTTGATGAATGATAAACTAAATCCAGTCAGTAAAAGCTCCCTCAGGACGAAACATTTCCACTAACATATAGAATTTATTCTTACTTAAAATGTTTACTTCATCCAATGATTATCAGACTATTAGCAGCATTATCTTCTAAAATGTGCAGTAGGTATTTTACATTAAAATTACATCAGTAGCAAATTACTTCAACGGATTTTAGATAGATTTTAAAATCTGACACTTTTCAAAGATAGCACAATATTTTCATGAAAATATCAACCATCAAAAACAATGCAGTAAAAAGACATAAAGTGGTTTTCAAACATTTGTACTGATATTCGTATATAAGAATGTTTCATTCAAATTAGAACACTTTTGGTCCAATATGCTTCCATCAGTATATCACCAATTCCGAACAGAATTTAAACAGGAAAGGGGACGGTTGGAGCTTGAATTGTTGTGAACAATCCCATGGTTTAATTTCAGGGATGGGAGAGAGCACAGTCCACCACCCCATCACTGGCTTCCCTTGTGGCCTGAGATCATTTTAACTCTATAGTCATAGAGATTCATCCACCATCTTAGTTTATTGCTATCATTATCTCCCAACCCGATAGCTAATATTAAGTTTTAGCAAATGACTCCAGTCTCATTTACACTTTTCCACAAGGTCACAGGTCCAGAATCTACTTTAATTACCGTAATTGGCACAAGAAACCTATGATTTGCACAAAGTTTAACACAAACATCAGATGGTGTCCTCCAATGCAAACAGGTAGTGTGTCCGGGTAAAAAATGTCGTGTGACAGGGAGGAACTCCAAGATCATTTTCAGAAGGCAATGAAGAGGAGACACTGGAACGAACCACTGGGTGCTGATATCACTGAGTTAACACCCAGGGCTGAGCTTCCATCATTCCCCGTCGGATAATCCAGAGATGGAATTGATTCCCTCATTTTGCAGCTTCAGTTTTTTGATTTGTGTTGTTTCCCACCTGTAAAATAATTAAATAATTTGTATCATCACCACAGATTTTCAGCATATAGTGTCTCAAGCAACAGCATTAAAAGAATTTTCAAACTGACTTTCCACAAAAAGATGTCTTGGAAATTTGCTCATACTTCATTGATATTGTAAAAGGTATAAACTAAAATGCACTGTACTGTGTTCAAGTTCATTTCTAACTTCTCACAAAGTTACAGCATGCAAGTATATAGTGTGACATTGCTGTCTTTCCCGGCATCAACAGTTCATTATCTACTGTATTGATCTGAGGTGAATCACTTCCTGGCAGCCATTGATCATCCTTCATCTCTTTACAAGGCAAAACTCGAGAGCAGGGCTTCCCACCTTTTCATACCATGGACCAGTATCATTAAGCAGGGCACCCCAGGGCCCTATGATGGGAACCCCTGTTCTAGAGAGTAAACATTATTTATAGCTCCAACACCAAGATGCTGGAGACAATACAGGTCAAAGCACTCTCTGTACCTGGCACCCCAATAATTTATACCCTCCCCTGCTCCTTTTCTATGGCTGCAACCTATGGTGAAAATCACTATTTAATATTTTATATCTAACATCCCTGATTAGAATGAAGCCCATCTTTATTTGTTGGTCTCACTTGGATTAAAACGTGTAATAATTGGTAACAGCCATCACTTCTTCAATTAATAGCTTTATAGTGACTCAACCTCTAGGTCTTGGTCCCTACCACAGTAATGTTCCAAGGAACATCAATAATGTGAGATGCTCAGCTCGGACAGCAAACATGGTGAAAGAGTTTGCTGTCATTCCAGGTTACGGCTGGAACGACAGTGAGGAGCAGACAGCACCCTCCACTATGAAGGACCAGAGTCACACAGAGAAAACAATTCACTACATCTACGTTACTTAACAGCTTAAGTGTAAATTTTGACAAGCACCAAACACTGACCTTTCATGGCTGTTAAGAGTGCCTGCAACCACTTGGCATCAGGATCCACACACACTTTCTTCTCATTTTTCAGGGTGACACTGCGAAAAGAAAGCATCATTCAAAATTTAGTTCACAGAAACAGTATGTCTCCTCTTGAAGTGCACAGTTTATGAAACAAACATCAGTAAAGGAATAAAGTTAAAGGTGATAATCTGGCTGCTTTACTCACATTATCTCTGCTCTCTCACAGTGCGATCCACTGGGAATGTATTTCAAGCTCCTGATGGACTTCGGATGAATAATATCGAAGCTGGTCTGAATGCATTTGCACCGTCCTTCCTCTCCTGGAATCGGAACACCTGAGGAGAGATTATATTCACTTAGGTTTCATTGTTGCTTCAGGGAGAGCAAAGCCTGTAAAACTTGCTGATATTCCTCCAGCATTTTTGTTTCATCAAAGCATGACCAGAGAGGAGCTTGCACATCTCACTCTCAAATGTTGCAATAGAGCTGCATGGATTAATCTTATATAAATCTGATGCTCACGCAATTTACAGTTACAGGTATTTAAATATTCCGTACTTTAATTGCTCTCTAACATTGTAAACTATACAGGAACCACAAGATATGTACATCACTTGAATAAAGCTCCAGTTCAGATATCTCAACATACCCTGTGCAGCAATGGCACACAGAAGGAGGATGAGGATGGTTACAGTGGCTGTTCTCTCCATCTTCCACTTGGTACTGCTGGAGGATCTTCTGTTCAATGCAGCTGTTCCCGGCTGAATGAAGACCTGCTGAAACCATCCAGTGAGCTTCTATTTATTGGGACACTTCTCTCATTTGCATAACAGGGAACTCTGCCAAACACTGACGTCCTGATGCAGGGAATTTCCCTGCTCCCAATTCACATCTACTTTCACTTCTGTAGCTCTACAGCTTTCTGTAGCATCTGGGTTCTTCAGAGCTGCAGCTGGATTTTCTATCAATGTACCTGTTGATTCTGTTGGACTAATTTGGAGATTTATTTGTTTATTTTCAGGAAGAAATGTATAACTCACTTTCAGAAAAGTTAATGGTGCAAAATGTACCAATTGTTTCCTTTCTAGCTTTAAAATTCCAGTTCTGGGCCGTACTTCTCACAGGCTGTCAAAGTCTGCACTTCAGGACAGCATGCTCACCACAAGATGGAGTTTATACCTGTGATTGCCAGGAAATCGCTCTCCCGTTCGAAATCTTGTCTCTGAGCTCCTTAATGTTGCAGGTTTGGAAAATACATAGATATTTCCAACTTTGGAAACAATCCACACTTTCTCTGATGAATCAGCATGTTGCTTCATTCATCCCAGACCTAGAATCATTCTTCAATCTTTGCATTCTCAGTGTTCACATTTTCAATGTTTGCTCTGCCAGTCTCACTCAGTTGCCACGGAACAAACGTGCATTGCCTGCAAATCCCAGAGCATGTTCCACACCACAGAACTCATTTTACCTACAGTATACCCTCCTCTTCCATAATCTCTTTGCCACCAAACTCTGCCTGAAGCCTCTTATACAATGTTTTCATCCAGGTTTCGTTTCAGACTCACACAGGATAATTCAGATTATGATTCAAGGAAAATGTGCAGGCATCAGTGTCCTTATTTTTCAGTAAATACTCGTCTCCGACTGCATCCCTGCACATCTCAGCGCCGAGATTAAGGCTTTGGGGCTTTCCAAATCATACTCAGTTCACAGATATGCCTATTGCGATGCTGAAGCTGCTGTTTTTCAGCTACAGGGACCTTAAGATTGTGTATACGTAAACCTTCAGGATACGTGGTCTTTACTGTATAGAACAGTGTCTAGTCCTCAATCTATTCCATACTACGTTACTATATTCTCAAAAGCTCACACAAATTATTGGAGGAACTCAGCAAGTCAGGCAGCCTTGTGTGGATGTGAACCTTTAGGACTTGTAGAATAGTGCATGTTCTGCTAAACATGCTATATCCTTTGATAACTACTGTTGATTAGGCTTCTGAACTCCCCATTGCGTTCCATTTGCTGTGGACCTGGATAATTTGTACTGTACCCTACAATGTATAACTTATTGCACTTTGTTAATTTATGCACAATTAATTTGTAGATTTTATTCTTATTTTCTGAGTTATTGTCTGTTATGTCTACTGCTGTGCTTTACACTCTGGTCCAGAGAAATGTTGTCTCTTTTGGCAGCATACGTGTACATTGTGAAGGGTCAATGAACTTGACTTGATAACCCTGATGTTTATTCAAACTATTAATGTCAATAAGATCAAAATCCACCTCTCAGTTTTTAACCAGGAGTTCAACACAGAAAATCATAGCTAGAATGTTTAAACATACTTCTCTCCATAAAAAATAGCTCATCATTAAGGAAATTCAAAAACCAGGTTTTCTGGAAATCACCTCTAATTTTTCACATAATGCTCTTTATTTTGTGACATGCTGCACTCCAACGTTAGACAAAAAAACTTAGTAACCTACTGTAAACCTAGAATTAAGGAGGGAAGAGATGACTTTATAAGTTCTTATAATGTATAAAAATTGAAGAAATTTTGCACCTTTTGTGTCTTCATGGAATTTTTAAAGCAAAGGCTAAGCTTGACATGTCAGACAGATGGCTATACAGGGCATGATAACTAAACTTCTAAACCACAAGTGTTCCCCGGAAATTATTTCTTTAACACTTCCCCAATGTCTCCACCAGTCCCACATACGAGTGATAGGATATATTGTGTATTGATTGGGTTTATATGTGAGTGAAAACATTTGATGTTCTGTGTGGAACTGGTGTGGGACAAATTAGGCAATATTGCAAGATCTGTCCAGATTATTATGTGCTGTAAAAAGTCACTGGTGATAGTTTAAAGCTTTTGCTGGATTATTTGCTGCAGCAACAAGTATTCATCATGGTCATTGTCCAAGTGTGATGAAACATCAGCTTCAGGGCTTTCTGGAGCTGGTTCAAGTTTCAGTTTCCAGATTTGTGAATTGTGGAGCCTGGAGCCGTGTTGACTCCTCCCCTTGGGGAAAGTGCAAACATAAGGGAAATTCAGAACTGCAGCACAGATTGCAGCCAGTGTTTGTGAGGCCACGTGATCTCCAGGAAGTCAGCTTGTTTGATGCTTCATGAAGTTCTATACATCGAAGTCCACACTTGCTCCTGTTTACTTATCTTTGGAAATATATCGCAACAAACAAAAAGACTATTCCCAGATCAGCCATGTTGCAAGCACATTGGAGTAAACAGAGGCAATCAGTTCTGAGTGTGTATAATAATTTTTGTTGCTCACTGTCAACAAGGATAATGTTAGGAATTATAAATCTCTTTTTAAAGAAAACTATATCACTATTTTGGAGTGCTAAATTCTTAACAGCACATACAAAATACTAGAGGAACTCAGCAAGTCAGACAGTCTTGTGTGTCTGGTCTTCTAATCGTACCCTCCTCCTCCATAATCTCTTTCCCACCAAACACTTGTTGAAGCCTCTTATATAACGTTGGCATTCAGGTTTCATTCCAGAATACCCAGGATAATTCAGATTGCAAAGGAAGAAAAATATGCCGATAAAAGTGTCCCATATTGTTCAACAAATAAAATTCTCTGACTCCATCCCTGAGCACTTCAGCATGAGGTTAAACATCTGGAGGTTCCTGAATCACAGTCAGTTCCCAGATGTTCAAAGTACTGAGCCTGAAGCTGGCATTTGTCTGTACCAGGGTTTTATCAGAAGTTGCGTGTATGTTCTCAGTTTTTCCTGTATAGAATAGCGTCCAGTCCGCTGGCCATTCGATATCTGATCTCAACTACAATACTATTTTCTTAAAAACACAAAATACTGGAGGAACTCAGCAGGTGAGGCATCCTTGTCAGTATGGAAACCTTCTAGACTCATAGGACAGTGTCTGGTCTTCTAACTATATACCTTGACAGCTACATTTCCCTCCCCATTTGATCTGACTGTGCCATGATTGTGACTGTGTGTAGAGCACCTCCTTCCAACAGTCCCCATCCTCATCTGAAAAGTGAGCAAGAACACTGACACTTTTCATTAATGGGAAGGGATGAGTTTCTGCCTTCTACCTCACCCTTGTGCAACTACAAAATCCTTTCCCAGACCACAGATCGATTTTGCAGACATTAATCCCCAGGTTGTGACTGTTGCTTGGTCCACCACGTCCTGGTAACTCTCCTGCAGACTCTAGCCCAGCAACCCTGAGCCAAAGTTCCTTGAAGAGCCTACACTTGCTGAAGAGACAATCGCTCTGAAGCACAATAGTGTCTGTTCCACTACTATCAATTGTGAACAAGCTTGTGTCACACCAAACTTTAACTTTTGTATTTACCTCTGTTGCCTCTTTTGGACCTCCTGTTATTTGCCCTTCGTACTCCTGTCCTCGACCTCACTGCCCTCCACTTATCTTTTAAGGGCAGATTTCAGTCATAAAGTATCTCCATTTAATATTTTCCATCTCTGAGAAACACACAGGAGTAAGCGTTGTATCAGGCATCTGGTACAATTAATGAAAATAAAGCGCATCACAGCATGTGTGTGAAAGTATAACTGTTGTCATGGACATGGAGCTGTTTAACTGTGACTTCACGGCCAATTAGCCATCCGGTAATGATCCTCTGATCGTCTCAGTAACAGCTCTACATTGTTTGACGTGTGCCGGAAGAGGATGATATTTATTTATTGAACTCTTCCAATTTCATTTTTACAACCTCAGGAGGTGACTGTTGTTAAACAAAGGAGCTGCCCTAACCCTGAGCAGGATAATCTTTATAAGACTTCAGGTCATATAAAATGCACAATCAAACACTGTCATTGTCACTCTGAGTGATTTGATAGAATGTTTTGCTGCAGTCGACTCTGGCTCTTGAAACATTTGAATGCATTATAGTTAACCCTGTTAAACCAAAAGAAAGGGGAAAAGTTATAGATATAAATGCTCCAATGTTTCTATCAAAGTGTCAATTGTTAATAAAATCAAAATTCATCTGTTATCATTTAACCACAAAATCAACATGGAAAATCATAGCTAGGATGTTTCAATATTCTGATAAATATCATGGTTATATTCTAACACAGTTTTGAAAGAAGAATGAGAGTTGATTTCATTGAAACTGTCATATTCTGAGTGGACCTGATAGATCAGATGCTGGGCAGGGTTTCCTTCCAATGGGGGAGCTGACCATCATGGGTTCAATCCCAGGTCATTCACTGAAGGTGAGAAGGAATATTGAAAATTATTTTTTTAAAGCATAACGATACATGAGAGAAAATTTGGCAGTACAATTTTCCATCTTTGTAACAAGAAATTGAAACAGGCACTTTATATGTTGTTTTGTGCTGCGGTGAACAGAATATATAACATAATGCATCAAATTACATTAGCAACAGCAGGATGTGTTGGGACATCCTGAAGTCTTTAACAGCTTTGTGTATAAATGCATGATGCTTTGTCCAAATATGTTTCAGCAGAACATGTAGCAAATGCACAATGGTGGCATACACTTGTTACATACTGTAAGGTTTCACTGCTAACGTAATGGCTTCTCTGTAATGTTGAGGTAATGGTTTCTCTGTAGCAGCAATGTTTGGGTTATGACTAGAGATAACGGGGCATGCTAACCAATGAGCGGGATGTTGTTCTTACTTGTGTGTCTGGGAGCTGGGAATTTGGGGTCTTTTGCCGGGGAGAGATGAGGAGAGAAGACTCGAATGGAGAGAGTTGGTAGACTGCTGGACGTAGTGAACTTGCAGCAAGGGTCCGTAGGTCAGCAATGATCAGAGGAGATCGATGGTGGTCTAACGACCCTATCAGTGAGCTCCAACATTGCACATTAGACTGTGCAGTATAACTGAGACCAATATATTTTTGCATGCCTAGCAAGCAATGTATGTGGGAATCAGGCAGGAGATGGGCTTGTGAGGAAGGATTAGTCAGGAATTTAGTCATTGAGACAATAGGTTCAAAAGTCCTCTCACCTATTCCTTTCTCTGTATGAGACACAAAATAGCTTTGACTCATTCCATTTGATACTTTGGTCACAGGTAGTTTCCTAATTGCTTTTTATTCTATCTGTATACAATGACCAGTGTCAAAGCTTCTTTGTTAAGTTACAAGGCTGAAATAATTGTACAACAAATCTTAATTCCTCATTTGAACAGTTTAGGATTGTCTACACAATAGCCCAGTTCTGCATTTTGCAGACCGTTCAAAGGTCATGGATATCTTACAGTATTGGAACTGATTCTGTGCACTATTGGAAATGTAACCCTGGACTCAAACACTTGAATTACAAAAAATATGACACTCCATAACTTGATGCAGCATTGGGTATCATTGATGCATCTGACAGCTTAACAGACCTCATGTGCGGATTGTAAAAGGATGCATTTGTGCAAGTGTACATGTAAATGATGTATATGAGAATTATTTATCTATATGTTTGACTGAGCCATGGCCCAAGTATGCCTAAAAACATCAGAAAAGTGTTCCATTCTAATTTAACACCTTGAGGCTCAAAGACAGTGAGTGTGGGAGTAAATCTACCATCTCCATCTCAGTTAAACTACTTGAGTAGCAGAGCAACTCTCCAACGCAACTCTGGATGGGCACATTCGACCTTCCCTACATCCAGCTTTGGCAGATTTTATTAAATATTTCAGCTGGCTTGACACTGCGTAAGAGCCTACACCAAAATACCACTAGAAATACAGAAATGCATTTGGACAAGACTCTGCAGATGCTGGAATATGGATCAAAGACAAACTGGTGCAGGGACTCAGTGGGTCAGCTAGCCTCCATGGAGGGAAAGGGATAGTTGACATTTCGGATTGAGAACCTACATCAACACTGAGAGTGTAGAGAGGGGAAAACAAATTTATCCCTGAGGTGCAAATTCCAATTTTCTTAGTCCTGATCTCTATTGCTCAACTATCTTGGTCCTTCTCATTTTTAAAAACACAAAATGCTGGTGGAACTCAGCAGGCCAGACAGCATCTATGGGAGGAGGTAGTGACGATGTTTTGGGCTGAAGCCCTGATGCGATAATCCGCTGGGCAGTTTTCACCACACGCTGGAGTGCTTTGCAGTCCAATATGGGACAATTGCCATACCACACTGAGATGTAGTTGGTGAATATGCTCTCAATGGTACAGTGGTAAAAGTCCGTCAGTATCCTTGGACAGAGGTGATGCTCTGCAGGAAATAAAGGTGCTGTTACGCCTTTTTGATCAGGATGGAGGAGTTCAGGAACCAGGTGAAATCCTCGGAAATGTGGGCACCAAGGAATTTGAAGCTTGATACACGCTCCACTACAGCTCCGTTGATGTAGATGGGGATGTGAATGAGGCTCCTAGCATGCCTGGTCCACAATGATCTCCTTGATCTTCTGGGTGGTAAGGGACAGGTTGTTGTCGGCACACCACGTGGCCAGGTGCTGGACCTCATCTTTGTATGCCATCTTGTCACCCCTCTGATCAGGCCAACCACCATGGTGTCATCTGTGATCTTGATTATGGAGTTAGAACCATGTACAGGAATGCAGTCATAGGTGAAAAGGGAGTACAGAAGAGGGCTCAGCACACAGCCTTGAGGCACACAGGTGTTCAGTGTGAGAGTGGTGGAGGAGAGGTTGTCTAACTTAATATATTAGGGTCTGTTAGTCAGAAAGTCCAAGGTCCAATTACAGAGGGATGAGCTGATACCAAGCTCAAGTCAATGAACAGCATTCTGATGTAAGAGTTGGGGCTGTCCAGGTGGGTCAGGGCAGACTGAATTGCCGTGGAGATGGCGTCCTCTATGTGTGTGCATGTGCATGTTTGTGTCCGTATGTCTGCATGCGTGTGTGTGTGCGTGTATTTCTTTCTGTAATTTGCACTATTCTGCTTCCACGTTCTGTTACAACAAATTTCACAATGTACTGAATGTAAGTGATATTAAACCTGATTCTGATTAATATAATGTTATAATATCACAGAATTTAGAAAGAACAATGAGATTGATTTCATTGAAACTATCAGATTCTGAGTGGACTTGATAGAGCAGATGCTGAGAAGGGTTTACCCCCAATAGTGGATATTGTGTATTTGATATTTGAACAATCGTGTATAGTATATATAGATTGATTAAGCATTTAAGCATTCTTCTTTGCTTAAATAACTAATTATGGATCTTATATAAAAATGTGTTATTAGCATTCATCATAATGCGACCACATGATACGTGAGCGTCACACCTGGTAAACTTGAAATAGACCGTTATTCATGGACTCCAGTATCGTTATTTTAAATAATTCAGTGTTTTGGGGAGTTATCCACCAGGGGTATAAATATCAGATCAGCATTGATCTCACTGATGAACAGAGCAGGTATGAAGGACCATATGCATTTCTCCCACTACCACCTCTTGTGTCTTCATGGATTTTGCAAAACAAAAGCAGAGCTTGACATGTTCGACAGATGACTACACAGGGAATGATAATTCCAGTGCTGATCAGTTCTTTCATGCTGTGAGATTGACCTGCATCCATCTGATATTGCTTGTCCTTCACCAACTTGTATCAGGACACATTTGGTCAACCATGGATGATCATTAAAAGGTGAATTCATGTTTAGTTTGTTGGCCACACAAGAATGGACAGTGCTCTCATCTAGCCACAAGTCTGCATTAGGGTTTGCTCCTGATTTTTTTCCCAGGAATTTATTTAATACTGCTTCCAATCTGTCCGCCTGTCCAATGTGCACATGACAGAATATTTACAGCCATCGGTTTATACGTGAGGAGAAAACCATTTGCTACACTCTGTACTGGTGGAGTACTGGTGAGTGTGACAGGTTGGGGAGATCTTGCAAGGAATTTTCATGATGAACTGACCAGCCTAATATGTGTTGTAAAATATTATTGGTGATGGTTTAAAGCTTTTGCTGTAATATTTGCTGCAGCAAAGAGTGTCCATTGTGCTCATTGTCCCAGTGTGATGAAATTTCAGCTTCGGGGCTTTCTAGAGCTGGTTCAAGTTTTACTTCCCAGATTAATGAAATGCAGACACTGGGTTCGTGATGACTCCTCCCCTTGGGGATGTACAAGCGTGAAGGAAGTTCACTGTCAGCGTGCAACCAGTGTGTGAGAGAGCACGTGATTTCCAGGAAACCTGCTTCTTTTATACTCCATGTGCTTCTGTATCTTAAACTGTGTCTTGCTTCCATCTACTAATCATCGGAAATGTATTACAATAACACTATTCCCAGGTAGAACATGTTACAGCATGAAGGAATGAAATGAAATAATCTGTTCTAAAGTGTGTCTCTCCTTTATAGTCATTTTTTTATTCTCCATCAGCAAAGATACCACACAATGACCTCTTAAAAAATGAAATTCCTCCGACATTAGTTTATGAAAATCAGAAAATTAAGCTGCATATCTAAAATTTGTCATACCAGCACAACTTGGACAACCAGCACTTAAAGCCAAGAGATTCCTACACTCAGCATCAAAAGTACCTTCAATGGCAGAAACTGTTTTTGTTTCTTTCGGCTGTTGCTCCAGGATCATTCACCACAACAGAACTACTTTGTCCTGGATGCCGAGGTGGACCCAGTATAATCACTCTCCAGGGAGAGTTAGGTTGATCTCTCTGGGGTCCCCAGAAGTGAATTCATTTTATCGTTACTGGTGACCACTGCAGATTGGATTTCAATCCCGAAATTGATTAAATAAACGTAAAAGAGGAGATATCAAATATCCATGCACCATCTATTAAATTTCACTGACGTACTGATGTCCACTCCAGAATTAAATGCATTGAGACCTGTTATGTTACAGTTACCCAATGTGCTGTGTATTTAATATTTCAGAGATAGATGAATAATATTGTAAATATATTGTTTGATTAAGCATTCTTTGTTGTTTACATCATGTATTGTGTGTATTATGTAAAAGTAGATAAATGGCCTATGTCATTACACCACCAAATCATACGTGGTCTCCTCACTCTATGTAAAAGTGAAGCTAGACTTGTATCCCCAGCTCTCTTGTTTTCATTTCAATTAGATTTTATGTTTTTATTATTTGGAGTTACAAAACATCACACAATGCTCCACTTTAATCAGGAAGTTACTCTCTCAGCTTTTCATTCTGGTGACCTAGTACACACATAGTGTTGGGTCAATTGATCCTCGCAGTTATTTCAGTGAGTGGCAGCCGTGCAGGGACAGCTGAGCCTGATGGAAGAGGAGGTTTAGTCTCAGCACACAATCAAGTACATCAATATTCCAGGATCCTTTGCCCAGAAGGAATTATTTCAGAAAATAAATACATTCTCCTGCAAAAATATATTCCTGGAATGGGGAATATGATGTCGTAGGTGAGCAAAGAAGCTAAATTACCGGGCTAATATTCAGAGGGGTCTACTCCGTAGGGAGCCTGAGACTTAATCAAATCACCACCAAGGCTCCACATAACTAAATAAATTCAGAATTCAGAAGTTTGTATCACTAATGTCTGTGAGACTATCACACAAGCTTAAAAACACAGCTCATTCACTGGTGCTCTACAGGAAAGGAAATCCGCCTGTTTATCCAGCCTGGCCTGTGTTCTGGTGATTCTGTTAAATGGCAGAAGGGCAACAATTATACCAGTGGCCAAGAAGAGTGGGGTGAGATGCCTTAACAAGTATTATCCAATGCCACCTGTAAACTTGCTGATGATACAAACATTATTGATGGAATTTCAGAATGTGATGAGAGGGCGTACAGGAGTGAGATATACCAACTAGTTGTGTGGTGTCACAGCAACAACCTTGCACTCAATGTCAGTAAGTCGAAAGAGCTGATTGTGGACTTCAGAATGGGTAAGATGAGAAAACACAAATCAATCTCCAGGGTGCAAGCCAGGGTAGAGTTGATATGGAGATCCGTCTGGCCTTTACTTCTGACAGTGTCTGAAATTCTGTAGTTCAGGAAAGCATGCTGACCTCAAAATCAAGTTTATGCCTCTCATTTCCCGGAAATCAGTTCAGGATTCAAGGATTTTTCATGTAATTTCCAGTATGCCAGTGTAAAGGAGAATAAAATAGTTGTTACTCTGGATCCAATGTAGCATAAAAAACACAATAAATGTAAATACATCAGATAGCTTATAAACATGTATTGATTGTATGTCCATATTGTATATAAATTCTGAGCTAGAGGAGGCTGTTGTTAATTGGTGAGTGCCGTATTGCATGGAGGAGAGGACGGTAGGCTGATGAGGAGACTGAGGAGTGTTCTCCCAGCATTGAATGGGCTCGTCTATTTTAATATTTTATTAACCCTTGTGTTTTACAGACATGTCTGAAGGTCCAATGTGGCGATTCTTGAATTACAACCAGTAATGCAACATTAGTGCAACAATGGACACAAACAGCCCATGTTTACAGATCCAAGTTGTCCTATTCCATTGTGACTCATCTGTGGCAAAGAACTTACAAATGTAGCAGTGACTCCAGCAAAATTGAAGAAACTCTTAACTACAAATCACAGCTCTATGATGTACCGACATTTTAACCTACTCCAAAATCACTCAAATGCTTTCCTCACACATTGTCTTCCATTATTCTTTCATCCATGTGCCGATCTAAAATGTCCTTAATATATCTGCCTTTAACACCACCCTGTTTTATGCAGCCACCATAACTCCCCCTGATCTCCACCCTATACTTTACTCTAATCACCTTAAAATTATGTCCTCTCATATTCGTCATTTCCTTCCTAGGAAAAGGGCACTGGCTGTCACTCCATCAGTGCCTCTCATCATCTTAAACAGTCACCACTCATCCACCTTGCCCAAAAAAGAAAAACCCTAGCTTGCTCCGCACATTCCTGATACGACATGCTCTCTAATCCAGTCATCATCTCCTCTGCAGCCTCGCTAAAGCTTCCCCATCCTCACTATAATGATGCGACCAGAAAGAAGTTCCATATTCTAAGTACAGTCCAACAGATATTTCCAGAGCTATAAAATTATCTTGCAGCAGCTGAACTCGGTCTCCTTACGACTGAAGTACAACACATCATATGCCTCTGTAAAAACCTTATCAAACTGCACAGCTGCTAAGAAAGATACATATACATGGATAACACAATCCCTTTGTTTTTCCACACTGCTAAGAATTCTGACATTAACCCTGTACCCGGCCCTTCAAGTTCAACCTTACAAAATGTATCACTTCACACTTTTCCAGATTAAAGTCCATCTCCCACTTCTCAGTCCATTTCTACATCCTTCAATGTCCCATTGTAACCTAGACAACCTTCTACACTATCCACAACATCACCAGCAAACATACTAACCCACCCTTCCGCTTTCTCATCCAAGCCATTTGTAAAAATCGCAAAGTGCAGGAATCTCAGAACACATCCCTGTGGAACACCACTGGCCATTGATCTCAAGACAGAATATGCTCCATCAACTACCACCCTCTACCTACTGTCGCCAAGCCGATTATGTATCCATGCAGGCAGCTCTCCCTGTTCCCGTGCCTCCTGACTTTCTGAATTAGCTTCAATGAGTAGCCTTCTCAGACTCCTTGCTCAAATCCATGTTTACCACCTCCACACCTTTGACTTCATCAATTTGTTCAGTCATTTCCTTGCAGAATTCAGTCAGGCTTGTGAGACATGATCTGTCCTTCACAAACATATGATGACAGCCCTTAATCAAGTTCTGCTGCTCCAAATGAAAATCCTGTCTCAAAGACTCCTATCCAATCATTTTCCCACCAAGGCGTATGATTCACTGGTCTATAATTCTGAGGGTTATCCCTATTACCTTAATTGAACAAAGAAATAACATTTGTCCCCCTCCAATCTTCTGGTACTACTCTTGTGATCAGTGAGGATGCAAAGATCATGACTAAAGGTTCAGCAATCTCATCTCTTGCTCTCTTAGTGACAAGGGGTATACCTCGTTCAGTCCCAGGGACTTACCTATCCTAATATTTCTCTAGAGTTCCACACCTCCTCTTTCTTAATATCGACATGTTGCAGCCTGTTCTAGATAACCTCACATTTGTGAAGATCCCTCCCGCTAGTGAATAGTGAAGCAAAGTATTCATTAAGGACGTCCTGTACCACCAAGCACATCTTTCCCTCCCCACCATTTTCTGCATTCCGCAGGGATCACTCCTTACACCACTCCCTTGTCCATTCAACCCTCCCATCCCTTCCCACTGATCTCCCTCCTGGCACTTATCCTTGTAAGCAGAACAAGTGCTACACCTGCCCTTACACTTCCTCCCTCACCACCATTCAGAGCCCCAGACAGTCCTTCCAGGTGAGGCGACACCTCACCTGTGAGTTGGCTGGTGTGGTATACTGCGTCCGGTGCTCCCGGTGTGGCCTTTTTATATACTGGTGAGACCCGACGCAGACTGGGAGACCGTTTCGCTGAACACCTACACTCTGTTCGACAGAGGAAGGTGGATCTCCCAGTAGCCACATATTTTAATTCTACGTCCCATTCCCATTCCAATATGTCAATCCAGGGCCTCCTCTACCGTGGAGATGAAGCCACACTCAGGCTGGAGGAACAACAACTTATATTCCATCTGGGTAGCCTCCAACCTGATGGCATGAACATTGATTTCCCTGAATTCTGTTAATGCCCCTCCTCCACTTCTTACCACATCGCTAAGTTTAATTTTTTTTCTCTCTCTTTCCCTCTCAGAATAATTCCTTGCCTGTTCTCCATCTTCCTCTGGTGCTTCCCTCCCCTTTTCTTTCTTCCAAGGCCATCCATCCTATAATACTCCCCCTTCTCCAGCCTTGTATCCCTTTTGCCAATCACTTTCCCAGCTCTTAGCTTCATCCCTCCCCCTCCTGTCTTCTCCTATCATTTTGGGTCTCCGACTCCCCCTCCCCCTCCCACTTTCAAATCTCTTACTATCTCTTTTTTCCATTAGTCCTGACGAAGGGTCTCAACCCAATATGTTGACTGTACTTCTTCCTATAGATGCTACCTTGCCTGCTGCATTCCACCAGCATTTTGTGTGTGTTGCTTACCCTAGAACAACCTGGGGTTATCTATAGCCCTCTATTTTGCTGAGTTCCATGTACCCATCCAGGAGTCTCTTAAAAGACCCTACCATTTCCACCTTCACCACCGCCGCCGGCAGCCCATTCCATGCACTCACCATACTCTGCGTAAAAAACCTACCCCTGACATCTCTTCTGTACCTACTTCCAGGCACCTCAGAACTATGCCCTGTTGTGCTAGCCATTTCAGCCCTGGGAAAAAGCCTCTGACTATCCAAAAGACCAATGCCTCTCATTATCTTGTACACCTTTATCACATCACCTCTCATTCTCCATCACTCCAAGGAGAAAAGGCCAAGTTCACTCAACCTATTCTCATAAGGCATGCTCCCCAATCCAGGCATCATACTTGTAAATCTCCTCTGCACCATTTCTGTGTTTACCGTGTCCTTCCTGTAGTGAAGCAACCAGAATTGAGCACAGTACTCCGAGTGGAGTCTGACCACAGTCCTATATAGCTGCAACATTACCTCTCGGCTCTTAAACTCAATCCTATGATTGATGAAGGCCAATGCACTGTATGCCTTCAAAACCACAGAGTCAACCTGCGTAGCAGCTTTGAGTGCCCTATGGACTCTGACACAAAGAACCCTCTGATCCTCCACACTGCCAAGAGCCTTGCCATTAATACTATATTCTGCCATCATATTTGACCTACCAAAATGAACCACCTCACACTTATCTGGGTTGAACTCCATCTGCCACTTCTCAGCCCTGTTTTGCATCCTATCAATGTCCCGCTGTAACCTCTGACAGCCCTCCACACTATTCACAACACCCCCAACCTTTGTGTCATCAACAAATTTACTACCCATCCGCCACTTCCTCATCCAGGTCATTTATAATCATCACAAAGAGTTAGGGTCCCAGAGCAGATCCCTGAGACACTACACTGGTCACCAGCCTCCATGCAGAATATAACCTGTCTACAACCACTCTTTGCCTTCTGCGGGCAAGCCAGTTCTGGATCCACAAAGCAATGTCCCCTTGGATTCCATGACTCCTTCCTTTCTTGATAAGCCTTGCATGGGGTACCTCATCAAATGCCTTGCTAAAATCCATATACACTACATTTATGGCTGTACCTTCATCAATGAGTTCAGTCACATCCTGAAAAAATTCAATCAGGCTCGCAAGGCACGACCTGCCTTTCACTAAGCCATGCTGACTATTCCTACTCATATTATGCCTCTCCAAATGTTCATAAATATTGCCTCTCAGGATCTTCTCCATCAACTTATCAGCCACTGAAGTAAGACTCACTGGTCTATAATTTCCTGGCCTATCCCTACTCCCTTTCTTGTATAAGAGAACAACATCTGCAACCCTCCAATCCTCTGGATCCTCTCCCATCCTCATTGATGATGCAAAAATTACCGCCAGAGGCTCAGCAATCTCCTCCCTCACTTCTCACAGTAGCCTGGAGTACATCCCGCCCAGTCCTGGTGACTTATCTAACTTGATGCTTTCCAAAACCTCCAGCACATCTTCTTCCTTAATATCTACATGTTCAAGCTTTTCAGTCCACTGCAAATCATCCCTACAATCGCTAGGATCCCTTTCCGTAATGAATACTGAAGTGAAGTACTCAGTAAGTACCTCTGCTATCTCCTCTGGTTCCATACACACTTTTCCATCGTCACACTTGATAGATCCTATTCTCCCACATCTTAACCTCTTGCTCTTCACAAACTTGTGGAATGCCTTGGGGTTTCCTTAGTCCTGGCCTTCTTATGGCCCTTTCTGGCTCCTTCCTGCTATCCTTATAACCTTCTAGATCTCTATCATTACCTAGTTTTTTGAACCTTTCATGAGCTCTTCTTTTCTTCATGGCTAGATTCACAGCAGCCTTTGTACACTACGGTTCCTGTACCCACCATCATTTCTCTGTCTCATTAGAATGTATCTATGCAGACCCATGCAAATATCCCTTGCACATTTACCACATTTCTCCCTTACATTTCCCTGAGAACATCTGTTTCCAATTTATGCTTCCAAGTTCCTGTCTGATGGCCTCATATTTCCCCTTACTCCAATTAAACGTTTCCTAACTTGTCTTACCAATGCTATGGTAAAGGAGATAGAATTGTGATCACTAT
Source organism: Hemitrygon akajei (assembly GCF_048418815.1). Classification (NCBI taxonomy): domain Eukaryota; kingdom Metazoa; phylum Chordata; class Chondrichthyes; order Myliobatiformes; family Dasyatidae; genus Hemitrygon; species Hemitrygon akajei. The sequence goes on from NC_133136.1 coordinate 103,018,691, forward strand.
CTCCAAAATGCTCTCCCACTGAGAGACCTGACACTTGACCAGGTTCATTTCCCAATACCAGATCAAGTACAGCCTCTCCACTTGTAGGCTTATCTACATATTGTGTCAAGAAGCCTTCCTGAAAACACCTATCAATCTCTACTCCACCTAAACCCCTCACTCTAGGGAGATGCCAATCAATATTTTGGAAATTAAAATCTCCTACCACAACAAGCCCTTTATTATTACTCCTTTCCAGAATCTGTCTCCCTATTTGCTCCTCGATGTTCCTGTTACTATTAGGTGGTCTATTAAAAACACCCAGTAGAGTTATTGACCCCTTCCTATTCCTAACCTCCACCCACAGACAACCCCTCCGTGACTTCCTCCTTTTCTGCAGCCGTGACACTATCTCTGATCAACAGTGCCACGCCCTCACCTCTTTTGCCATACCAGGTTGTGATGCACCCTAGAAGAATGCTTTCTACGGTGCACCTATAAAAATTAGTGAGGGTTTTACGGGACAGGCCAAATTTCTTCAGCTTTCTCAGGAAGTAAAGGCGCTGGTGGGCCTTCTTTGGCAATGGACTCTGCTTAGTTAGACCAAGTCAGGTCATTTGTGATATTCACCCCGAGGAACTTTAAGCTTTTGACCTGTTCCACCTGCGCACCACCGATGTAGATGGGATTGTGCGGTCCGCTACTCCTTCTGAAGTCGTCAACCAAATCATTTGTCTTGCTGACATTGAGGGATAGGTTATTGTCTTCACACCATGCCACCAGGTTCTTAATTTCCTCTCTGTACTCAGACTCATCATTACCCAAGATACATCCTACAATTGTGGTGTCATCAGCAAACTTATATATTGAGTTCGATGGAAACTTGGCTACACAATATGAGACATTCATATTTTATTATATGGTCATTGATAGAATTGGCATGTGTGGAACAGGTGTGGTACAAATTGGACAATATTGCAAGATCTAACCAGATTATTATTTGTTGTAAAAAGTCTACACTTGCTCCTGTTTATTTATCATTGGAAATATATCACAACAAACAAAAAGGTTATTCCCAGATCAGCCATGTTACAAGCACATTGGAGTAAACAGAACCAACCTGTTCTGAGTTTGTATAATAATTTTTATTGTTTTCCCTCAACAAGGATAATGGGTTCCACAGGAAGTACAAGGCATGGAGCCAACTTCTACTGCATTAGTAAAATGAACTCTTAATATATTAAATTCCCCCATATCAGTAGTTTATGAAAATCAACATATTAATCAGCACATCTGAAATTCATCACAGAGACACATTTTTTTTTAGAAAACCTGCAATTGACAACCATGAGATTCCTACACAACACCAGCAATATATTCAATGTCAGAAACGGCTTCCCTTTCTTTGGCTGTTATATCCAATGATTTCCAAAGTTATGTTTGGATACAGTTCTTTCAATACCACATATCTACTTTGCTCAGGTTCCAGAGGCGGACCCAGTGTAATTAGTCTCCAAGTAGATTTAAATTCAACTATGTGAGGAATGCAAAAGTGATTTGATTTTCTCAGCATTGGTGGCCAAAGCAGATTAAATTCTAATCCTGACATTACTTAACTGCACATAAAAAAGAGACAGTACATATCCATTCGTCATCCGACAGATTTCACTGACACACTGATGTCCATTCCAGCGTCAGATGTGATAGGACTTGCTATGTTAGAGTTTCCAAATGCTCGACTTCATTCAGAAAATTATTCTTTCAGGTTCCCACTCTGGATACCAGGTACACAATCAGTTTGGGGTTACCGGCTACTGGCAGACGTTTTGATAGGCAAGGACCTCCCATGTACAGTTGAGGATGAATGAAGAGCCACTTTTGAGTCTAGACCACATCAATACATCAATATTCCAGATCCTTGTGCGCAGCAACAATTAACAGATCATTCAGAATCTGATGACAGAGGGAAAGAAGGTGCTCTAAAACACTGAGTGTGTATCTTTAGGTCCCTGTACTTCATCCCATATTACAGTAAGAAGAAGAGGTCACACCCCTCTAAAGAGGTAAACCCAAGCTTTCTCAACCTTTCCTCATAAAACATGCACTCGGATTCGGCCCATCTCCTCTGCAGCCTCTCTGAAGTTTCCCCATCCTCACTAGAATGAGGCAATGAGAGATGAGCACAATAATTTAAGTGTGGCCTAATCAGAGATTAAACTCCATCTCCCACTTATGCATCCTTCAATTTCCCATTATAACTTACGATAACCTTCCACACTATCCACTACATTGCCAACCCTTGCAACATCAGAAACTTACTGACCCAGCCGTCTCCTTACTCGTCGGTCATTTCTAACAATTGCAAAGAGAAAGGCTCTCATAACAGATCACTGTGAAACCCCACTGGATACCAACCTGCAGGCAGAACATGCTGCATCTACTGCTATCCTCTGCATTCTGTGGGCAAGACAATTCTGTATCCATACAGACAGGCCTCCCTGCTTCCCAAGTCTCCTGACTTTCTGAATGAGCTTGCTATTGGGAGCCTTCTCAAATATCTCACTAAAAGCCATATACACTGCATCCACTGCCGTGTCTTAATTGATTTGTCTGGTCATTTCATTGCAGAATTCAATCAGGCTTGTGAGACACGATCTGTCCTTCACATACTCACACTGACTATCCCTAATCAAGACTATGCTGCGTCAAATGTAAATCCTGTCTTAAAGATTCTGCTCCAAACATTTTCCCACCAATGTCGTAAGATTCACTGGTCTATCGTTCCGAGGTTTATCTCAATTACCTTACTTAAACAAAGAAATAACATTTGTCCCCCTCCAATCTTCTGGTACTACTCTTGTGACCAGTGAGGATGCAAAGATCATTACTAAAGGTGCAGCAATCTCTTCTCTTGCTATCTTAGTACCCAGAGGTATGTCTCGTTCTATCCCAGGGACTTACCTACCCTAATGTTTCTCAAGAGCTCTACACAGCCTCTTTCTTAATATCAACATGTCACAGCCTGTTCTAGATCACCTCACATTTGTGAAGCTCTCTCCCGCTGGTGAATGGTGAAACAAAATATTCATTGAGGACCTCTCCTAATGTTTCCAATAAAAGAATTTTCCATTTTAATCCCTGACGGTCCTACCTCAAGCTAGTCATCCTCTGGTTCGTCACACACAGAACATGTAGAATGCGCTGATGCTTTCCTTAATCTTACTCACCAAAGCCTTCCCATCTCCTTTTCTGGCTCTCCAAAGTCCATTCTTAAACTTCTCCTGGCTACCTTATAATTCTCAAAAACCAAAATTTCAGTTTCTCTTCTGATGTTAACTGCACTCCAGATCCAGCTTGTCTGTGTTAAGTTCCAAGGACAGGTATGTAAATTGCCCTGACAAAGAATCTATTGGCTTTCTCAATGATTCCACAATTCAGTAACGTTGTACTAATCTGTGCCTTTCATCTGTGCAGTTGACTAAATGTCACAACTATCTCAGTGTACTTTAACCAAGGATTGGTTCACCGATTTAAATTTACCTCCATTTCAAGCGATGTATGTAAATATTTAAAGTATCATTAGGCAAACTTAAGCTCAACTATATAGAATTATCTACATTGAACATTGTGATTATGATAATTATCCCTTAAAATTATTACCCATTATTATTAATTCTCCTCATACAGGACATTAGCTTTAAGCAGAAATTATTAAACCCCACTAAAATTCCCACTGGCTTTGTGCAGATTTGGCCGAGGACCCATCGCTCTTCATTCTTTAATTAGTTCATTTATTAAATGAAGAAACACAGGATTTTTTACTGAACATTCAGAAACACTGACAACAAATTCTACAGCAGAAACCCAATTTATTTTAACTTCTTAAATACATTTGAGGAATGCTCAACAAATTCATTCACATATATCAGAAGTCCAGCTTTGATGAATGATAAACTAAATCCGGTCAGTAAAAGCTCCCTCAGGACGAAACATTTCCACTAACATATAGAATTTATTCTTACTTAAAATGTTTACTTCATCCAATGATTATCAGACTATTAGCAGCATTATCTTCTAAAATGTGCAGTAGGTATTTTACATTAAAATTACATCAGTAGCAAATTACTTCAACGGATTTTAGATAGATTTTAAAATCTGACACTTTTCAAAGATAGCACAATATTTTCATGAAAATATCAACCATCAAAAACATTGCAGTAAAAAGACATAAAGTGGTTTTCAAACATTTGTACTGATATTCGTATATAAGAATGTTTCATTCAAATTAGAACACTTTTGGTCCAATATGCTTCCATCAGTATATCACCAATTCCGAACAGAATTTAAACAGGAAAGGGGAAGATTGGAGTTTGAATTGTTGTGAACAATCCCATGGTTTAATTTCAGGGATGGGAGAGAGCACAGTCCACCACCCCATCACTAGCTTCCCTTGTGGCCAGAGATCATTTTAACTCTATAGTCATCGAGATTCATCCACCATCTTAGTTTATTGCTATCATTATCTCCCAACCCGATAGCTAATATTAAGTTTTAGCAAATGACTCCAGTCTCATTTACACTTTTCCACAAGGTCACAGGTCCAGAATCTACTTTAATTACCGTAAATGGCACAAGAAACCTATGATTTGCACAAAGTTTAACACAAACATCAGATGGTGTCCTCCAATGCAAACAGGTAGTGTGCCCGGGTAAAAAATGTCCTGTGACAGGGAGGAACTCCAAGATCATTTTCAGAAGGCAATGAAGAGGAGACACTGGAACGAACCACTGGGTGCTGATATCACTGAGTTAACACCCAGGGCTGAGCTTCCATCATTCCCCGTCGGATAATCCAGAGATGGAATTGATTCCCTCATTTTGCAGCTTCAGTTTTTTGATTTGTGTTGTTTCCCACCTGTAAAATAATTAAATAACTTGTATCATCACCACAGATTTTCAGCATATAGTGTCTCAAGCAACAGCATTAAAAGAATTTTCAAACTGACTTTCCACAAAAAGATGTCTTGGAAATTTGCTCATACTTCATTGATATTGTAAAAGGTATAAACTAAAATGCACTGTACTGTGTTCAAGTTCATTTCTAACTTCTCACAAAGTTACAGCATGCAAGTATATAGTGTGACATTGCTGTCTTTCCCGGCATCAACAGTTCATTATCTACTGTATTGATCTGAGGTGAATCACTTCCTGGCAGCCATTGATCGTCCTTCATCTCTTTACAAGGCAAAACTCGAGAGCAGGGCTTCCCACCTTTTCATACCATGGACCAGTATCATTAAGCAGGGCACCCCAGGGCCCTATGATGGGAACCCCTGTTCTAGAGAGTAAACATTATTTATAGCTCCAACACCAAGATGCTGGAGACAATACAGGTCAAAGCACTCTCTGTACCTGGCACCCCAATAATTTATACCCTCTCCTGCTCCTTTTCTATGGCTGCAACCTATGGTGAAAATCACTATTTAATATTTTATATTTAACATCCCTGATTAGAATGAAGCCCATCTTTATTTGTTGGTCTCACTTGGATTAAAAGGTGTAATAATTGGTAACAGCCATCACTTCTTCAATTAATAGCTTTATAGTGACTCAACCTCTAGGTCTTGGTCCCTACCACAGTAATGTTCCAAGGAACATCAATAATGTGAGATGCTCAGCTCGGACAGCAAACATGGTGAAAGAGTTTGCTGTCATTCCAGGTTACGGCTGGAACGACAGTGAGGAGCAGACAGCACCCTCCACTATGAAGGACCAGAGTCACACAGAGAAAACAATTCACTACATCTACGTTACTTAACAGCTTAAGTGTAAATTTTGACAAGCACCAAACACTGACCTTTCATGGCTGTTAAGAGTGCCTGCAACCACTTGGCATCAGGATCCACACACACTTTCTTCTCATTTTTCAGGGTGACACTGCGAAAAGAAAGCATCATTCAAAATTTAATTCACAGAAACAGTATGTCTCCTCTTGAAGTGCACAGTTTATGAAACAAACATCAGTAAAGGAATAAAGTTAAAGGTGATAATCTGGCTGCTTTACTCACATTATCTCTGCTCTCTCACAGTGCGATCCACTGGGAATGTATTTCAAGCTCCTGATGAACTTCGGATGAATAATATCGAAGCTGGTCTGAATGCATTTGCACCGTCCTTCCTCTCCTGGAATCGGAACACCTGAGGAGAGATTATATTCACTTAGATTTCATTGTTGCTTCAGGGAGAGCAAAGCCTGTAAAACTTGCTGATATTCCTCCAGCATTTTTGTTCCATCAAAGCATGACCAGAGAGGAGCTTGCACATCTCACTCTCAAATGTTGCAGTAGAGCTGCATGGATTAATCTTATATAAATCTGATGCTCACGCAATTTACAGTTACAGGTATTTAAATATTCCGCACTTTAATTGCTCTCTAACATTGTAATCTATACAGGAACCACAAGATATGTACATCACTTGAATAAAGCTCCAGTTCAGATATCTCAACATACCCTGTGCAGCAATGGCACACAGAAGGAGGATGAGGATGGTTACAGTGGCTGTTCTGTCCATCTTCCACTTGGTACTGCTGGAGGATCTTCTGTTCAATGCAGCTGTTCCCGGCTGAATGAAGACCTGCTGAAACCATCCAGTGAGCTTCTATTTATTGGGACACTTCTCTCATTTGCATAACAGGGAACTCTGCCAAACACTGACGTCCTGATGCAGGGAATTTCCCTGCTCCCAATTCACATCTACTTTCACTTCTGTAGCTCTACAGCTTTCTGTAGCATCTGGGTTCTTCAGAGCTGCAGCTGGATTTTCTATCAATGTACCTGTTGATTCTGTTGGACTAATTTGGAGATTTATTTGTTTATTTTCAGGAAGAAATGTATAACTCACTTTCAGAAAAGTTAATGGTGCAAAATGTACCAATTGTTTCCTTTCTAGCTTTAAAATTCCAGTTCTGGGCCGTACTTCTCACAGGCTGTCAAAGTCTGCACTTCAGGACAGCATGCTCACCACAAGATGGAGTTTATACCTGTGATTGCCAGGAAATCGCTCTCCCGTTCGAAATCTTGTCTCTGAGCTCCTTAATGTTGCAGGTTTGGAAAATACATAGATATTTCCAACTTTGGAAACAATCCACACTTTCTCTGATGAATCAGCATGTTGCTTCATTCATCCCAGACCTAGAATCATTCTTCAATCTTTGCATTCTCAGTGTTCACATTTTCAATGTTTGCTCTGCCAGTCTCACTCAGTTGCCACGGAACAAACGTGCATTGCCTGCAAATCCCAGAGCATGTTCCACACCACAGAACTCATTTTACCTACAGTATACCCTCCTCTTCCATAATCTCTTTGCCACCAAACTCTGCCTGAAGCCTCTTATACAATGTTTTCATCCAGGTTTCGTTTCAGACTCACACAGGATAATTCAGATTATGATTCAAGGAAAATACAGTACAGTTCAAGGAAAGTACAGTAAATACTCGTCTCCGACTGCATTCCTGCACACCTCAGCGCCGAGATTAAAGCTTTGGGGTTTCCAAATCATACTCAGTTCACAGATATGCCTATTGCGATGCTGAAGCTGCTGTTTTTCAGCTACAGGGACCTTAAGATTGTGTATACGTAAACCTTCAGGATACGTGGTCTTTATTGTATAGAACAGTGTCTAGTCCTCAATCTATTCCATACTACGTTACTATATTCTCAAAAGCTCACACAAATTATTGGAGGAACTCAGCAAGTCAGGCAGCCTTGTGTGGATGTGAACCTTTAGGACTTGTGGAATAGTGCATGTTCTGCTGAACATGCTATATCCTTTGATAACTACTGTTGATTAGGCTTCTGAACTCTCCGCTGCGTTCCATTTGCTGTGGACCTGGATAATTTGTACTGTACCCTACAATATTTAACTTATTGTACTTTGTTAATTTATCCACAATTAATTTGTAGATTTTATTCTTATTTTCTGAGTTATTGTCTGTTATGTCTACAGCTGTGCTTTACACCCTGGTCCGGAGAAATGTTGTCTCATTTGGCAGCATACGTGTACATTGTGAAGGGTCAATGAACTTGACTTGATAACCCTGATGTTTATTCAAACTATTAATGTCAATAAGATCAAAATCCACCTCTCAGTTTTTAACCAGGAGTTCAACACAGAAAATCATAGCTAGAATGTTTAAACATACTTCTCTCCATACAAAATAGCTCATCATTAAGGAAATTCAAAAACCAGGTTTTCTGGAAATCACCTCTAATTTTCACATATTGCTCTTTATTTTGTGATATTCTGCACTCTAACGTTAGACAAAAAATTAGTAACCTACTGTAAACCTAAAATGAAGGAGGGAAGAGATGACTTAAGTTCTTATAATGTATAAAAATTGAAGAAATTTTGCACCTTTTGTGTCTTCATGGAACTTTTAAAGCAAAGGCTAAGCTTGACATGTCAGACAGATGGCTATACAGGGCATGATAACTAAACTTCTAAACCACAAGTGTTCCCCGGAAATTATTTCTTTAACACTTCCCCAATGTCTCCACCAGTCCCACATACGAGTGATAGGATATATTGCATATAGATTGGGTTTATATGTGAGCGAAAACATTTGATGCATTGTGTGGAACTGGTGTGGGACAAATTAGGCAATATTGCAAGATCTGTCCAGATTATTATGTGCTGTAAAAAGTCACTGGTGATAGTTTAAAGCTTTTGCTGGATTATTTGCTGCAGCAACAAGTATTCATCGTGGTCATTGTCCAAGAGTGATGAAACATCAGCTTCAGGGCTTTCTGGAGCTGGTTCAAGTTTCAGTTTCCAGATTTGTGAATTGTGGAGCCTGGAGCCGTGTTGACTCCTCCCCTTGGGGAAAGTACAAACATGAGGGAAATTCAGAACTGCAGCACAGATTGCAGCCTGTGTTTGTGAGGCCACGTGATCTCCAGGAAGTCAGCTTGTTTGATGCTTCATGAAGTTCTATACATCGAAGTCTACACTTGCTCCTGTTTACTTATCATTGGAAATATATCACAACAAACAAAAAGACTATTCCCAGATCAGCCATGTTACAAGCACATTGGAGTAAACAGAGGCAATCAGTTCTGAGTGTGTATAATAATTTTTATTGCTCACTGTCAACAAGGATAATGTTAGGAATTATAAATCTCTTTTTAAAGAAAACTATATCAATATTTTGGAGTGCTAAATTCTTAACAGCACATACAAAATACTAGAGGAACTCAGTAAGTCAGACAGTCTTGTGTGTCTGGTCTTCTAATCGTACCCTCCTCCTCCATAATCTCTTTCCCATCAAACACTTGTTGAAGCCTCTTATGTAATGTTGGCATCCAGGTTTCATTCCAGAATAATCCAGGATAATTCAGATTGCAAAGGAAGAAAAATATGCAGATGTTAGTGTCCCTTATTGTTCAACAAATAAAATTCTCTGACTCCATCCCTGAGCACTTCAGCATGAGGTTAAACATCTGGAGGTTCCTGAATCACAGTCAGTTCCCAGATGTTCAAAGTACTGAGCCTGAAGCTGGCATTTGTCTGTACCAGGGTTTTATTAGAAGTTGCGTGTATGTTCTCAGATTTTCCTGTATAGAATAGCGTCCAGTCCCCTGGCCATTCGATATTTGATCTCAACTATAATACAATTTTCTTAAAAACACAAATTACTGGAGGAACTCAGCAGGTGAGGCATCCTTGTCAGTATGGAAACCTTCTAGACTCATAGGACGGTGTCTGGTCTTCTAACTATATACCTTGACAGCTACATTTCCCTCCCCATTTGATCTGACTGTGCCATGATTGTGACTGTGCCACGACTGTGCCTGTGTGTAGAGCACCTCCTTCCTACAGTCCCCATCCTCATCTGAAAAGTGAGCAAGAACACTGACACTTTTCATTAATGGGAAGGGATGAGTTTCTGCCTTCTACCTCACCCTTGTGCAACTACAAAATCCTTTCCCAGACCACAGATCGATTTTGCAGACATTAATCCCCAGGTTGTGACTGTTGCTTGGTCCACCACGTCCTGGTAACTCTCCTGCAGACTCTAGCCCAGCAACCCTGAGCCAAAGTTCCTTGAAGAGCCTACACTTGCTGAAGAAACAATCGCTCTGAAGAACAATAGTGTCTGTTCCACTACTATCAATTGTGAACAAACTTGTGTCACACCAAACTTTAACTTTTGGACTTACCTCTGTTGCCTCTTTTGGACCTCCTGTTATTTGCCCTTCGTACTCCTGTCCTCGACCTCACTGCCCTCCACTTATCTTTTAAGGGCAGATTTCAGTCATAAAGTATCTCCATTTAATATTTTCCATCTCTGAGAAACACACAGGAGTAAGTGTTGTATCAGGCATCTGGTACAATTAATGAAAATAAAGCGCATCACAGCATAATGTGTGTGAAAGTATAATTGTTGTCATGGACACGGAGCTGTTTAACTGTGACTTCACGGCCAATTAGCCATCCGGTAATGATCCTCTGATCGTCTCAGTAACAGCTCTACATTGTTTGACGTGTGCCGGAAGAGGATGATATTTATTTATTGAACTCTTCCACTTTCATTTTTACAACCTCGGGAGGTGACTGTTGTTAAACAAAGGAGCTGCCCTAACCCTGAGCAGGATAACCTTTATAAGACTTCAGGTCATAAAAAATGCACAATCAAACACTGTCATCGTCACTCTGAGTGATTTGATAGAATGTTTTGCCGTGGTCGACCCTGGCTCAGCTTTGTGCACCACATAAACACTCAGACCTGCTGAGATGCTGTAGCATTCGCTGATAACATCCCACTCTTCTAGTCTTAATTTGCCTTCATGGTTGTTAACTATAGCCAACAAAACACATTAAAATATCCTGTAAATCAAAAATAAAACCTGCAGATGCTCAAAATCTAAAATAAAACCATGTGTAATACTCAGCAGGTCAGCAAAACTCTGCATTGTTTAAATAACAGGTGCAGATTCTGAGATACGTTTCCTGTCACGGAGCACATAGGTAGAGTCCAACACAGGTCACAGATCACATCACATCACAGATACCATCAATCACAGATCACAGATCATCACATCACATCACATCACATCACAGATGCCACCAATCACAGATCACAGATCATCACATCACAGATACCACCAATCACAGATCACAGATCATCACATCACATCACATCACAGATACCACCAATCACAGATCACAGATCATCACATCACATCACATCACATCACAGATACCATCAATCACAGATCACAGGCATCACAGATCACATTACAACACAGATCACATCACATCACATCACAGATCACAGACATCATGAATCACAGATCACAAATACCACCAATCACAGATCACAGATACCACCAATCACAGATCACTGATCACATCTCTCGGCATGGCTAAATCAAAACCATCCCACAGGAATACTTAGTTAGCTGCATAACCCACAGCTCCGACTGAACCAGGTGCTGAAGAGCTTGAGACTGGTAAACAGCGAACAACATGAAAGAGATCATGTAAAATTAAACCAACACTTAAAAGTTATAACAATCAATTATTTAATTGTTAAAACAAGAACTGCAAAAATAATAAAAAGCTCTTGAAACAATTGAATGCATTATCACTAATGCCATTGAACCAAAAAAGGTGAAACATTATAGATGTAAATGGTGATAGCTCTGATGTTTGTGTCAAACACTTAATTGTCAATAAACCAAAACCCACCTGTCATTATTTAACCAGGAAAATAAAGTGAAAAATCATAGCTGGAATGTTTCAATTTTTTTTCACTGCAAAATGTCTCAATATTAACAAAATATGAAGAACAGGTTTTCTGGAAATAACATTTATTTTTCACATGTTGCTCTTTACATTGTGACATTCTGCGCAGCCTTACAGAGGATTACAGTAAACTACTGTAAATCTAAATGGAAGAAATTGCTAACTCTGGAATTTGTTTCAATGTCATAATAATTGCTTTCTTTTTGCACCACTTACCTATTTTATTTAAATAAATATTATGTGTGTACACATTTCTTATTGTAATTTACAGTTCTTATGTATTGCCCTGTACTACTGCCACATATCAACAGATTTCACAACATACAATATGTCACTGATTTTAAAGCTGATTCTGATTAATATCATGGTGACAATTGCACAGAGATTTTAACAAGGTATGAGAGTTGATTTCATTGAAGCTGTCAGATTCTGAGAGGACTTGTTAGAGCAGATGTTGAGAAGGGTTTACTTCCACTGGGGGAGTTGGCCACCATGGGTATAATCCTAGGTCATTCACTGAAGATGAGAAGAAATGATGAATCTCTGGAAATTTCTCTCCTGGAGAGTTGTATGGTGTTCAAGAGAAAAATAGAATCATGGACTCTTTGGGAACCAGGGATTATTAGGATTTGTCAGGAAATTGTGCTAGCGCCAAATATCAGATCAGCATTAATCTCACTGATGAACAGAGCAGGTATGAAGGACCATATGCATTTCTCCCACTGCCACCTCTTGTGTCTTCATGGACTTTGCAAAGCAAAGGCAGAGCTTGACATGTTCGACACAAGGTATGACAATTCCATTGCTTATCAAAGTTTCACACAGTTGTTTGTGATGTGAGAACTGATCTGTCTCAATCTGATATTGCTTGTCCTCAAACAACTTGAATCAGGACACATTTGGTCAACCATGGATGATCATTTAAAGGAGAAATCAAGTTTACTTTGCTGGTCACACAAGAATGGACAGTGCTCTGATCCGGCCACAAGTCTGGATAATTGATTCTCCTCCTGCACAATCAGATTTTCATCAAAATGTTTCCCAATAAGAGAAAAGGACAGCAATAATCTGATGAGCAATGAGCCAATAAAAATATATATTGTATCAGAGTGAGACATTCATATTTTATTATTTTGTCATTGGTAGAATTGGCATCAGTTATTTGGAAATAAAAGAACATGATATCTAAAGTTATTTTTGATGAAGTCATAAGAATATGTGAGAGAAAATTTTACAGTACAATTCTTCCATTTTTAAGTCTTGTTACCCACATGACAAAAATTGAAACAGGCTCTTATACGTTGTTCTGTGCTGTGGTGATGGGAACGTATAGTACATAATGTTTCATAATTACTTTATCGATAGCAGCATGCATTGCAACATCCTGAAGTCTGCAACAGTTTTGAGTAAATGTGTGATGCTTTGTCCACGTGTTCCCCTAGAACATATTATAAATGCACTATAATGGCATACACTATTGGAAAATTTGGACATTTTTCACCATTATAAACATATAGACTGTAACATATCAAAAGTTAGAATTCAATTCAATTCCTTCCAATTTTCAGTTTAATCAATGTAACAGATTTGAGAGTATTCACTGAACAATTAACAAAATAGCTTTGACTCATTCCATTTTATACTTCGGCCACAGGTAGTTTCCTAATTGCTTTTTATTCTATCTGTATACAATGACCAGTGTCAAAGCTTCTTTGTTGAGTCACAAGGCTGAAATAATTGTACATCAGATCTTAGTTCCCCATTTGAACAGTTTTGGATTGCCTACACAATAGCCCAGTTCTGCATTTTGCAGACCGTTCAAAGGTCACGGATATTTTACGGACTTGGAACTGATTCTGAGGATTATAGTAAATAGGAACTAAACACTGGACTCAAACACGTGAATTACAAGAAATATCACACTCCATAACTTGATGCAGCATTGGGTATCAATGATGCATCTGACAGCTTAACAGACCTCATGTGCGGATTGTAAAAGGATCCATTTGTACAAGTGTGCATGTAAATTATGTATATGAGGATTATTTATCTTTATTTTTGATTCAGCCATGGCTCAAATATGCCTAAAAACATCAGAAATTTGTTCTATTCTAATTTAACACCTCGCGGCTCAGAGACAGTGATTGTGGGAGTAAGTCTACTATCTCCATCTCAGTTAATCTAATTTAGTGATTACCCTACCCAGCTCCGGGTGAACACACTAGACCTACCTTTAACCCAACTTTGGCAGATTTTAACAAACATTTCAGCTGGCCTGACACTACATGACAGCCTATACCAAAGAACCACCAGAAATACAGAAATAGAAGACTCTGCAGATCCTGGAATATGGATCAAAGACAAACTGGTGCAGGGACTCAGTGGATCAGCTAGCCTCCATGGAGGGAAAGGGATAGTTGAAGTTTCGGATTGAGAACCTACATCAACACTGAGAGTGTAGAGAGGGGAAAACAAACTTATCCCTGAGGTCCAAATTCCTAGTTTCTTAGTCCTGATCTCTATTGCTCAACTATCTTGGTCCTTCTCATTTTTACCCTTGTTTCTACATTTTCCTCATTGTTTCCTTCTGGTGGGACACAATCCAGCCCAATTCCAATTCCCTCAGATCCCTGATCCTCCTCAGCCTAGCTTTGCACCTCCCAACTTTGAGGAAGTCCTGATTAAAGCTTCAGCATCTGTAAATTAAAGGTGCATGTTGTGTTATTATGTGACGATATAGTCACATAAAAACTTTAGTTTGCAGTGAGCAATGCAGGCATTTCATGAATACCATGAGCGACTGACAAATAGACTGTGTGAGTACAAAAGTCCAATTGAGAAAAGCTGCTGGCGAAATAGCCAATTGTTTCTGAAGTTCTCCAAATTATTCACCGAGAAATTCAGGTGAGAAGCCGTGAGTTCATTTCATGGATGACCTAAGTTCTCTCACACCTTTACAGTTTACTGTCAATCTAACAGATAACTGGAAACGTTTCAAACAATGATGCAATATATATTTAGCTGCTAGCAGAGCAGGAGGGGCTGATGAAAAACTGGAAGCATCTGTTTTTCTGCACATAATTGGTGAAGATGCAGTGGACATCTATAACATCATTCAAGTTGATGAGACAGCCTTTACATTGGACAGTCTGATGTCAACATTTCAGCAGTATTTTAACCCGAATAAAAATATCACTTTTGAGAGATTTAAGTATTTTTCCCTGTAACCAGCAAGAAGGTGCTAGCATCGAGCAATACTTAGCTGAGCTACACACACTGAGTTATGCCCTGTGATCTCTGAGGACCTAATCTGCTCCCAACATATCAATGCAGCTATAAAGAAGGTAAGACAGCAACTGTACTTTATTAGGAGTTTGAAGAGGTATGATATGTCAATGAAAACAGTCAAAAACTTCTATAGATGCACCATGGAGAGGATTCTGCCATGTGCATCACTGCCTGGTATGGCAGGGGCAGGAGGTGCTACTACACGGGACCGAAAAAAGCTGCAGATGGTTGTAAGTTTATTTGGCTCCATCTTGGGCACTAGCCTGCAAAGTACCCAGAATATCTTCAAGGAGCGGTGTCTCAGAAAGGCAGCATCTATTATTCAGATTCTCCAGCACCCAGAGCATGCCCTTTTCTCACTGTTACCATCAGGTAGGAGTTACAGAAGCCTGAAGGCACACACTCAGTGATTCAGAAACTGCTTCTTCCCCTCTGCCATCTGATTCCTAAATGGACATTGAACCCGTGAACACTACCTCACTTTTTTAATATATATTATTTCTGTCTTGACATGATTTTTAATCTATTCAATATATGCATACTGTAATTAATTTACTTATTTATTATTATTATTATTATTATTATTATTATTATTTATTCTTCTTCTTCTATATTATGTATTGCATTGAACTGCTGCTGCTAGTTTAACAAATTTCACGACACATACCAGTGATAATAAACCTGATTCTCATTCTGAATTTAGAAATTTGAGAAAATCACTTCTTAAAGACAGAATAGTTTGCTGCATGTCAGATAAAGGGCTCAGAGAAAGACTGATACATATATATATATAGATAGATAGACAGTATATTTCCTGTGCCTTCTGCATTGCTTCCAGAAATTCCAGCCATTTCTGTTCTACCATCTTCCCTGCCAGTGTTCTTTTCCAATCAATTCTGGCCAACTCATCTCTCTTGCGTCTGTAATTCCCTTTACTCCACTGTAATACCGATACATCTGGCTTTAGATTCTCTTTTCTCAGATTTCAGGGTGAATTTGACCATATTATGATCACTTTCCCCTAAGCTCTCTAATCAATTCTGGTGCATTGCACAACAACCAATCCAGATTAGTTGATCCTCTAGTGGGCTCAACCACTATAAAAAGCCATCTTGTAGGCACTCTAGAGATTCCCCTCCTGTAATCCAGCACCAACCTGATTTTCCCAATCTGCCTGCGTATTGAAGTACTTTGTGACTATTGCAACACTGCCTTCTCAGCATGCATTTTCTATCTCCCAACGTAATTTGTAGGTGTTTGGGGGTCTGTATGCAACTTCCATCAGGGACTTTTTACCCTTGCAGTTCCTTAGCTCTATCCACAATGATTCAACTTCTTCCAACCCTATGTCACCTCTTTGATTTCACTTCATTTTTACCAAGAGATCAACGCTGCCCCCCCTCTGCCTTCCTGCCTGTCCTTTTGATACAATGTGTATCCTTGGACATTAAGCTCCCAGCTGTACTCTTTCAGCCATGATTCAGTGATGCCTACAACATCATCTCTGCCAATCTGCAGCTGTGCTGCAAGTCCTTGTTCCATATACTGTGGGCTTTCTGATACAACACCTCCAGTCCTGTACTTACACTTTTCAACTCTGTTCACTTCCCAAGGAATTCTCATGATGAACTGACCGGCCTAATGTGTAAAATATCATGGATGATGGTTTAAGGCTTTTGCTGGAATATTTGCTGCAGCAACAAGAGTTCATTGTGCTCTTTGTCCCAGTGTGATGAAATATCAGCTTCCGGGCTTTCTGGAGCTGGTTCAAGTTTTAGTTCCCAGATTAGTGAAAAGCAGACACTGGGTTCGTGGTGACTCCTCCCCTTGGGGATGTACAAGGGTGAAGGAAGTTCACTGTCAGAGTGCAACCAGTGTGTGAGAGAGCACGTGATTTCCAGGAAACCTGCTTCTTTTATACTCCATGTGCTTCTGTATCTTAAACTGTGTCTTGCTTCTATCTACCAATCATCGGAAATGTATTACAATAACACTATTCCCAGGTAGAACATGTTACAGCATGAAGGAATGAAATGAAATAATCTGTTCTAAAGTGGGTCTCACCTTTATAGTCATTTTATTTATTCACCATCAGAAGAGATGATGAATCCTGTGGGAGGTACTGCACAATCACCTCTTAATAAATGAAATTCTTCTGACAATATTAGTTTATGAAAGTCAGCCCATTAAGCTGCATATCTAAAATGCATCACAGAAGCACATGTTAGATAACCAGCACTTGCCAGCCAAGAGATTCCTACACCTCAACATAACAGTACCTTCAATGGCAGAAATTGTTTTCCTTTCTCAGCTGTTCTTTTACAGTAATTATCAGTGTTTTGATACAGTCCTTTCAACACCACAAAACTACTTTCTTCTGGAAGTGCAGAAGGACCAGGTGTAATTATTCTCCAAAAAGACCACTGCAGATTGGATTCCAATCCCGAAATTGATTAATTACATTTAAAAAAGGAGATATCAAATATCCATGCACCATCTGTTAAATTTCACTGAAGCACTGATGTCCACTCCAGAATTAAATGAATTGAGACCTATTATGTTAGTTACCAATCTATTGTGTATTTAATATTTCAGAAGTAGTTGTGTAATATTGTAAATATATTTTTGATTAAGCATTCTTTGTATCTCTTTATCTCTCTGTACCCCGTATCTCTTCCACCAACTGACATCCCAGCTCTTTACTTTTCACCTTCCTCTCTGACGGTTTCACCTATCACATGCTACCTTGTACTTCTTCCTCTCCTCCCCACACCTTCTAATCTGACCTCTTATCACTGTTACCAGTCCTGATGAAGGGTCCCGACCAGAAACATTGACTGTTTACTCTTTTCCATGGATGCTGCCTGGCCTGCTGAGTCCCTCCGGTGTTTTGTGTGAATTACTTTGATTTCCAGCACCTGCAGATTCTCTCTTTTCAGTGCTTTGAGAGTTTGGTCATGGCTGGATTCAAGCCCTGCCTCTGCAAGGATTTGGACCCACTGCAATTTGTTTATTGCCACAATATGTCTATTGGATGTCAATAGGTCAATAGGATGTGATCTCACTGCATCTCCACTTGACCTTGAATCACCTGGACAGTACAAATGCCTATGCCCTGATGCAGCCTATTGGCTACAGTTCAGTGTTTACCACCTTCATTCCTACACTCATGCCAAAAAACTACAAAACCTGGGCCTCTGTACCTCCCTCTGCAAATGGATCCTCGACTTCCAAACCAGAAGACCACAGTCTGTGCAGATTGGTAATAACATCTTCACCTCACTGATAATCAACACTGGCACGTCCCAGGGGTGTGTGCTTAGCCCACTGCTCTACTCTTACAACCATGACTGTGACGCTAGGCATAGCTCAAATACCACCTATACATTTGCTGATGGTACAGCCATTGTCAGTAGAATCTCAGATGGTGACGAAAAGGGCGTACAGGAGCAAGAAATACCAACTAGTGGAGTGGTTTCGCATCAACAACCGTACACTCAACATCAGTAAGACTGAAGAGCTGTTTGATGACTTCAGAAAGGGTAAGATGAGGGTACACAAACCAATCCCCATAGAGGACTCAGAAGTGGAGAGAGTGAGCAATTTCAGGATCCTGTGTGTCAATATCTCTGAGGATCTAACCTGGTCCCAATGCAGCTATAAATCTCACTACATTCAGATATGGCCCAAATGCGGCGCGAGAGACTCTGAAGCAGGTCGATTGTTCGTAGACTTTAATGCAAACAGAGTTAGAGGGAAAAGAAAACAGTTAATGCTAGGCCAAACAGGGCCGTTAACTAAAAACTGTCAAATGGAAAACGAAGCCTACACTGCGGCTGAATCGAATGAATAAATACAAAACGAATACCGCTCGTCTTCAGAGTCAGTTGACTCAACGGTTCAATTTCGGGGCTGAGTGCAAGCAGGCCCTGAAACTTTTCTATGCTTTGCTCAAACCTCAACAAGTGCTAAGACAAAAATAATGGAGTTAAGTACCATCACAATGAAATAATAAATATATATAGGTACGCACAGTTTTTTTCTACATTTATCATCTATTGCATTGTACTGCTGCCACAAAGTTAACACATTCCATGACCTATATCGATGATATTGAACATGATTCTGATTCGTATTCTGATTTCTGAAGAGTTATTTGTCAATTTTTTGGAAAGAAGTATAAAATTCACCTTGATCAAAGTGAATGCTGCAAATTAAAGCAAATTTTTTCTTTCACGCTCAAATAATCCAGTTCTGGGCTTTACTTCTCATAGGCTTGAAAATTCTGTAGCTCAGGAAAGCATGTTAACCACCAACTGAAGCTTATGCCTCTGGTTTCAAGGCTTTTCAATGTCATTCCAGTACATAAGTGAAAGGAGAACAAAATAATTGTTACTGCGGATCCAATGCAGCACCAAACACAAATTAAGGTAAAGAACACAATAATAAAAAACACATGTACTGCCTCTCTGCACATTTTCTGCAAATCCCAGAGCAAGCTCCACAGTACAGAACTCATATTACCAATGTCCTCTTGTTCCATAAGCTCATCCTCATCTTCTTCTAGCTGAAGCCTCAATACAGCGTTTCAAACCAGGTTTCATCTCAAAATCTCCCAGAATAATTCAGCTCGTGCAGATATCAGTGACCTCATCTTTCCAACAATGCTCGTCTCGGTCCCCAACCATGAGCACCTCAGCACTGAGCTTAAAGGTTTGGGGGTTCCTGAAAGATAGTCTGATCCTAGATGTTGAGAGGGAAATGGATCGCCATAATGACATGGCGGAGCAGACTCAATGTGAATGGCCTCACTCTGCTCCTATGGTTTTAAGTGCAAAGTGCTACGCCTGCATTTGTGGTGCTTCTCCAGCTTCAGGGTCTGATCGTTGCCTGTGTGTCTCCTGGAACACAATGTACAGGTAGCTCTCCGACAGACTCCATCCAGTTCATTGATGCTGATCTAAAGTTTCCTGAATGCACAGGGATAAACATGGAATCAGGCGTCTCGTACAAATCAGCAAAAATAAAACACATACCGTGTGTGTCAAAGAATAATTGTTGTCACTGTCACAGAGCTGCTTAACTGGGACTTCACTGCCGATCAGCAGTCTGGCAAAAGATCCTCTGCTCGTCACAATAAGACTGCATCCCTAACTCTCCGTTGTTTGACGTGTGCCAGAAGAGGATGATATTTATTTATTGAACTCTTCCACTTTCATTTTTACAACCTCAGGAAGTGACAGTTGTTAAACAAAGGAGCTGCCCTAAACTTGAGAAGGATAATTTTTATAAGACTTCAGGTCATATAAGATGCACAATCAAACACTGTCATCGTCACTCTGAGTGATTTGATAGAATGTTTTGCCGTGGTCGACCCTGGCTCAGCTTTGTGCACCATATAAACACTCAGACCTGCTGAGATATTCTGATTCATCTCAGTGTTCACATTTTAATTTTTGGTCTGCTGGCCTCACTCAGTTGCAACAGAGCAAACACTCATTGCCTCACCCCCCAGTGTCTGCAAATCCCAGCTCCTGCTCCACACTACAGAGCGCATTTTACCTACAGTATCCCTCCTCTTCCAGGGCCTTATCATAGGCTGTGTGTACATAAACCTTCAAGAATCTCAGTCTTTGCTGCATATCCTCGTATATAACAGTCCCCCAGCCATTCTATACCTGGTGTCAACTACATTACTATATTCTGAAAAGCACATGCAAAATAACAGAGCAACTCAGACAGTCTTGTGCGTCTGGTCTTCTAATCGTACCCTCCTCTTCTATAATCTCTTTCCCACCAAACACTTGTTGAAGCCTCTTATACAATGTTGTCATTCAGTTTTCATTTCAGAATAATCCAGGATAATTCAGATTGCAATGGAAGAAAAATATGCCAATAAAAGTGTCCCTTATTGTTCAACAAATAAAATTCTCTGACTCCATCCCTGAGCACTTCAGCATGAGGTTAAACGTCTGGAGGTTCCTGAATCACAGTCAGTTCCCAGATGTTCAAAGTACTGAGCCGGAAGCCGGCATTTGTCTGTACCAGGGTTTTATTAGAAGTTGCGTGTATGTTCTCAGATTTTCCTGTATAGAATAGTGTCCAGTCCCCTGGCTATTCGATATCTGATCTCAACTACAATACTATTTTCTTAAAAACACAAAATACTGGAGCAACACAGCAGGTGAAGTCAGTATGTGAACCTCTGGTCTCATAGGACAGTGTCTGGTCTCCTAATCATACTCGCACCCTGACAGCTACACAGCAGTTTCCCCTCCCCATTTGATCTACAGACTGTGGTATGATGCCATGAGTGTTGTGCACCTCCTTCCTACAGTCCCCATCCTCATCTGAAAAGTGAGCAAGAACACTGACACTTTTCATTAATGGGAAGGGATGAGTTTCTGCCTTCTACCTCACCCTTGTGCAATTACAAACCCTATCCCAGACCACAGGTCGATTTTGTGGAATCTATCCCCAGGTTGTGACTGTCGCTTGGAACACCATGTCTCTCTTGCAGACTCTAGCCCAGCAACCCTGAGTCAAAGTTCCTTGAAGAGCCTACACTTGCTGAAGAGACAATCGCTCTGAAGCACAATAGTGTCTGTTCCACTACTATCAATTGTGAACAAGCTTGTGTCACACCAAACTTTAACTTTTGGACTTACCTCTGTTGCCTCTTTTGGACCTCCTGTTACTTGCCCTTCGTACTCCTGTCCTCGACCTCACTGCCCTCCACTTACCTTTTAAGGACAGATTTCAGTCATAAAGTATCTCCTTTTAATATTTTCCATCTCTGAGAAACACACAGGAGTAAGCGTTGTATCAGGCATCTGGTACAATTAATGAAAATAAAGCGCATCACAGCATAATGTGTGTGAAAGTATAATTGTTGTCATGGACACGGAGCTGTTTAACTCTGACTTCACGGCCAATTAGCCATCCGGTAATGATCCTCTAATCGTCTCAGTAACAGCTCTCCATTGTTTGACGTGTGCCAGAAGAGGATGATATTTATTTATTGAACTCTTCCACTTTCATTTTTACAAACTCAGGAGGTGACTGTTGTTAAACAAAGGAGCTGCCCTAACCCTGAGCAGGATAATCTTTATAAGACTTCAGGTCATATAAAATGCACAATGAAACACTGTCATCGTCACTCTGAGTGATTTGATAGAATGTTTTGCCGTGGTCGACCCTGGCTCAGCTTTGTGCACCATATGAACACTCAGACTGCTGAGATATTCTGATTCATCTCAGTGTTCACATTTTTATTTTTGGTCTGCTGGCCTCACTCAGTTGCAACAGAGCAAACACTCATTGCCTCACCCCCCAGTGTCTGCAAATCCCAGCTCCTGCTCCACACTACAGAGCGCATTTTACCTACAGTATCCCTCCTCTTCCAGGGCCTTATCATAGGCTGTGTGTACATAAACCTTCAAGAATCTCAGTCTTTGCTGCATATCCTCGTATATAACAGTCCCCCAGCCATTCTATACCTGGTGTCAACTACATTACTATATTCTGAAAAGCACATGCAAAATAACAGAGCAACTCAGACAGTCTTGTGCGTCTGGTCTTCTAATCGTACCCTCCTCTTCTATAATCTCTTTCCCACCAAACACTTGTTGAAGCCTCTTATACAATGTTGTCATCCAGTTTTCATTTCAGAATACCCAGGATAATTCAGATTGCAATGGGAGAAAAATATGCCGATAAAAGTGTCCCATATTGTTCAACAAATAAAATTCTCTGACTCCATCCCTGAGCACTTCAGCATGAGGTTAAACGTCTGGAGGTTCCTGAATCACAGTCAGTTCCCAGATGTTCAAAGTACTGAGCCGGAAGCCGGCATTTGTCTGTACCAGGGTTTTATTAGAAGTTGCGTGTATGTTCTCAGATTTTCCTGTATAGAATAGCGTCCAGTCCCCTGGCCATTCGATATCTGATCTCAACTACAATACTATTTTCTTAAAAACACAAAATACTGGAGCAACACAGCAGGTGAAGTCAGTATGTGAACCTCTGGTCTCATAGGACAGTGTCTGGTCTCCTAATCATACTCGCACCCTGACAGCTACACAGCAGTTTCCCCTCCCCATTTGATCTACAGACTGTGGTATGATGCCATGAGTGTTGTGCACCTCCTTCCAACAGTCCCCATCCTCATCTGAAAAGTGAGCAAGAACACTGACACTTTTCATTAATGGGAAAGGATGAGTTTCTGCCTTCTACCTCACCCTTGTGCAATTACAAAATCCTATCCCAGACCACAGATCGATTTTGTGGAATCTATCCCCAGGTTGTGACTGTTGCTTGGTTCTCCACGTCCTGGTAACTCTCCTGCAGACTCTAGCCCAGCAACCCTGAGCCAAAGTTCCTTGAAGAGCCTACACTTGCTGAAGAAACAATCGCTCTGAAGCACAGTAGTGTCTGTTCCACTACTATCAATTGTGAACAAGCTTGTGTCACACGAAAATTTAACGTTTGGACTTACCTCTGTTGCCTCTTTTGGACCTCCTGTTACTTGCCCTTCGTACTCCTGTCCTCGACCTCACTGCCCTCCACTTATCTTTTAAGGGCAGATTTCAGTCATAAAGTATCTCCTTTTAATATTTTCCATCTCTGAGAAACACACAGGAGTAAGCGTTGTATCAGGCATCTGGTACAATTAATGAAAATAAAGCGCATCACAGCATAATGTATGTGTGAAAGTATAATTGTTGTCATGGACACGGAGCTGTTTAACTCTGACTTCACGGCCAATTAGCCATCCGGTAATGATCCTCTAATCGTCTCAGTAACAGCTCTCCATTGTTTGACGTGTGCCAGAAGAGGATGATATTTATTTATTGAACTCTTCCACTTTCATTTTTACAAACTCGGGAGGTGACTGGTGTTAAACAAAGGAGCTGCCCTAACCCTGAGCAGGATAACCTTTATAAGACTTCAGGTCATATAAAATGCACAATCAAACACTGTCATCGTCACTCTGAGTGATTTGATAGAATGTTTTGCCGTGGTCGACCCTGGCTCAGCTTTGTGCACCACATAAACACTCAGACCTGCTGAGATGCTGTAGCATTCGCTGATAACAAAGCCATCCTGCACGAAAACTTAGCTGCATAACCCACACCTCTGACTGAACCAGGTGCTGAAGAGCTTGGGAGTGGGAACAGCGAACAACATGAAAGAGATCATTCAAAATTAAACCAACACTTAAAAGTTATAACGATTGATTATTTTAATTAATTGGCTAAAGAAGAACAGCAAAAAAAACACTTGAAACAAATTCACTGCATTTGAGTTAACCACACTGAAGCTAAAAGGGGTCAAAGTTACAGAGGTAAATGCTAAACACATGAGACTCTGCAGATGCTGGAAATCCACAAAATACTGGAGGAACTCAGCAGGTCAGGCAGCATCTATGGAACTGAATAAACACTCAACGTTTCAGGTTAAGACCCCTCTTCAGGACTGAGAAGGAAGGGGGAAGACGCCAGAATAAAAAAGCTTGGGGAGGGGAAGGAGACTGGCTGAAAAGTGATAGGTGGAGCCAGGTGAGTGGAAAAGGTAAAGGGCTGGAGAAGATGGAATCTGATGGGAGTGGAGCATGGGGGAAAGAAAAGGAGGAGTGGACTGAAAAGGAGGTGATAGGCAGGTGAGAAGAGTAAGAGGCCAGAGTGGGGAATAGAAGAAGAGAGGAGGGGGAGGGAAATTTTTTTACCTGAGGGAAAAATCGATATTCATGCCATCAATTTGGAGGCTACCTAGATGGATTTTGTTCTTCCACCCTGAGGGTGGCCTCATTGTGGTACAAGAGGAAGCCATGGACAGACATGTTGGAACAGGAATGGGAATCAGAATTAAAATGCTTGGCCTCTGGGAAGTTCCACTTTCAGCAAGTGGAGCAGAGGTGCTCGTTGATGCGAGCACTAATTTACGAAGGGTCTCACTGGTGTGGGTTCGGCTGGTGGTGTAGTGACATCAGCACTGGACTTCAAAGCCTATGGTCCTGAGTTCAGACCCAGCTGGGTGCCAACGTGGGCAGCAGCAGTATCGGTGCAAAAGTAAGGCCTGGCAAACTACTTCCGTATCTTGCCACGAAACCCTATGGACCCTGTGGTCCATGAGGTCATCAAGAGTCAGACACGACTTACCAACTGAACAACAACAACGAATCACCAATTGTGAGCACCAGACACAATAGCTGACCCAAGCAGGTTCGTAGGTGAAGTGTTGCCTCACCTGGAAGAACTGTTTAGGGCCCTGAATAGAAGTGAGGGAGGAGGTGAATGGGTAAGAGTAGCACTTTGGCTTCTTGCAGGGGTATGTGCCTGGGGAGAGGTTAGTGGAGGGGGATGAATGGACTAGGGAATCACCAAGGGAGATATCTCTGCAGAAAGCAAAGAGAGGAAGGGAGGTAAAGACATGTTTGGTGGTGGGATCCTTTTGGTGATGGTGGAGAATGATGTGTTGAATGTAGAAGCTCATGGCATGGTAGATAGGACAAGAGGAACTCTATCACTGTTACGGTGGTTGGAAGATGGGGTAAGTGCAGATGTTGAAGCAGGCATTTACATGTGCTGGGAATTTTCTCATTGGAACAGCTGGTTCAATGGTTCCTATTACACCTCTGCATCAAGGGCAAAATTACCTGTACTCATCTCTATTTACAACCAGATCGTTTTGTAATTACTTTTTATTCAAACTACATATTGATCAGTGTCAAAGCCTCTTTGTTGACAATCACACATTACAAGGCTGGATGATTTGAAAACTGATTATTTTTCTCCAATGCACAGTTTCAGATTGTCTGCACAGTAACTCAGTTCTACGTTTTACAGATAGCCCACAGGTCCAATATCAAATGTGTTTGGATATGTTATGTTACCCCTTTAATCAAAATACTACTCTTTTGGTTTCTCATTCTGAAGACCAGGTGCACGTATGGGGTTTGGTGTTAACTGATCCTGCAGTGGTTTGGGTAGGTGGGAACCTCCCATGTATGGTTGAGCCTGACTGAAGAGCCTGCTCGGTATCCAGACCACACCAACACATCAATATTCCAGGCACATGTGCTAAGAAATAATCCTTTGGGAAAATGACAAAAAAAAATTCCTGATAAAGTATATTCCTGGAATGAAGAATATGATGTAGTAGGGGAGCTGATAGGTTAAGTCATCAAGCTAGAATTTAAAGGCCTGGGCTAAGGACACAGAAACACCTGGCGAACCTGATTCCTCTTGGTTAAATGAATTCAGACTTGGAGAGCGTGTATCACCAATTATGTCTATGAAACTATCACATCAGCTTAAAAATGCAACTTATTCTCTTGTACTCTACAGAGAGGAAAATCTGTCTCCTTTATCCAGCCTGGCCTATGTTATTCTCTTTATGGTGTCCCTTGGTACTAATGATAATTTCCTTCCATTCTTGTTTTGGGTTTTTAAGACTGATACAGAGATCAATATGGGAAAGACATAGTCTTCGACCAAGGATAGGAACTGCCTGATGGAGTGTAGAACGGTGGTCATTGGCGAATGCTAAGCTCGTTCTATCACTACATCAGGGTTTCTGTGTGGTCTCAAAGCAGATGGACTCTCAAGACAATACCAATGCTCCTTCTCCACCTCGGGTGATAATGTCCAGAGATTCCAAGGACACCTTGAGGATGCTGCATTTCTTCAAGGAAGATTCAAGGACATTTTGAATTTTTTCGTCTCCTCCTTTCTAATTGCTTCCTATGACTCAGCATGGAGTGGAGTGTCCGATTTACGAGTGTAGTGTCAGGTGTGTGGATTCTGTGGCAGAGTGAATGTACCTGACTTACAGTAAGTTAAATAACAGCAGTGCTGAAGTACATAAATCCTCTTCATTAAATACATTCAGAATCAAAAATGCCTGCTACACTCATGTTATCTGTGAAACAATTGCAACAGCTTCAGAACACAATTCATTCACCAGTGCTCTACAGGAAAGAAGATCTGTCTCAATTATCCAGCTTGGTCTGTGTCCTTTCTCCTGGGCTCTGCCTCATGACTGAAGATCACAATGAACTACTCTGTGCTCCTCATGCCGTTACTGAGGTCAATGTGTCTTCAACCGAGGGGTGGGAGGGAGTTCATTAGTGAAGTTTTGTACTCTCCCTGTCACTTGGTCAGCGTTTCTGTGTGGTCCCTATTCCATTCCTGATCTTCCTTTCCTGCCTTGAGTGATCACATCAAAGAATCATGTCCAGCATGTGAGTTCAATGTCATATATGTAATTTATGTGGCTGACTTACTGTAAGTAGAGCATCAATGGGTAGGGACATAATTCCTCTTCATTAAATACACTCAGAATTTCAAAAATGCTCCAATACTGAGGACTTTGATCTGGGGGAGTGATTGATTACATCAGTTTGCTTATCCTTCAGCTGCTTGGCCAACTGTGGACTTTGTGCCACATTTGAACTCTTGAACATTTTCCTCGGTCATCTGAAGGCTGCTCTGGTACATTGAAGGTGGGAATGAGCCTCATCATAAATTCTTGCATTCAAAGAGTGGGAACAGAGGGGACCATTTCAGGGTGGCCTCTGCCAAAGAACGTGAGCCAGGAACATTGCGGAGTAGCGAGTGGAAGCAGCACATTCCCTCACCTCAGGCCCCGACACCTTGATCTTTTCAATCTGGCCCAGCATCTGAATCGACGTCCAAACACTGGATTCAATCACCCTCGATATGCTCTGGTGCCTGGACCTTGCCGCCTCGATTCGGCTGCACCCGACCTTTCTGATTCAGCACGGTGCTTAAACTGACAGACCTCGGGTCTTCCTCGCTCTCGACATCGAGCCCACCATCTCGCCTCTGCCACATCAAATTGCCTCCCAGTCCAAAGGTAAGTTTCAGACTAATACCTGCGATAATCATTTGCCGGAAAAAGTGCCGTTAGCAATGAATTTAGTTGTTTACCTTGTTTCGATAGCCACCAGCCAGAAGTCGCTGAGATTCACCAGCGCCATCTTAAACCATTCCTCTCGTCTGGCGGCATGATGTAATCAGCCAGGGCTATGGCGCCAAATGGTTGACCCTTCACCTTCAGAATCCCGTTGAGATATTCTTGGTCTTCCTATTGTGGAGTGGAAATGTGCACTGAGGTTCATTTAATGTGAACTACAGTTGCACCTCAGCTACTACATAGAATCGGTGCCCAGGGGGATCAAGGCAATTGTAAAATGATCTGTGCTACACTGGATTTTATACTCACAAAGAAGTGAGCAGACATTTAGAGTCATTGAGTATAGTGTGTTTGCTCACACACACATGCCTACGTACACTCCCATACCCTATTGCTTGTGATACAGTATCCACCCCCGGGTATTGAATTTAAGGGACAATTGGGATTACCAGTTCCTCTTGCCTACATTCAACGAAGTAATGATAAGAGAATTTACATTTAATGGGCTCATGCTGACCCTGAACTAAACTTCATGTCAGCTTTAGCCCTCTGCAGCAGTTCCAGTTTCCTATTGACTGCAAAGGGAAACTTGCCTGCCTGTGTTGAATTACAGACCAAGTGTTCAAAAGTAATCTTCTTTACTCAGCTAAATCCAAATTACACATCTCTAATTCCTTAATTTTCCTCACATAACCCCTTGGGTTGAGTAGGCAATTTGTACAACTGCAACATTACTGGTTCCACTTCGTAGTGTAGTTATCTCAGTGTGAGCCAAGTGCCTGCCCAGACCATTTGTGTGATGTGAAGTAAATTAAAGAAACTCCGTGAAACAAACCAGAAACTTAGTACTCAAAATTCAGAAAGTGTCGCAATAAGTTCTTCATGAGAAATTCATTTTATTTTATTTTCTTAAGTGCTTTCAGTACATCAACTGTCCAGACAGTGAAAGTGCCCTCAAGGCAAAGATTTCTATCACCATTTCTATCACTTGTTCCTATTTACAAGTTTCATTTTCTCCAGTAATTATCAGACTATTAGCAGCACTACCTTCTAAAATGAAGGTACTTTACATGAAAATTACAACTGCAGAAAATTTCCTCCCATAGACTTTAGATAGATCCTAAAATTTGACATTTTACACAGAAAGCACTACAGTTTCAGTGAATTGTCAATGGTCAATAAACAGCGCTGCAAAATGGCATGTATGTTACTTGCAGTTATTTGTTCTTACATTTTGGCACAAAAGTGCTTCAGTCAAACAGTACTGGTCAACAATATTGTCATTTCTGTATTACAGAGTAGCAAGATTTTAAATAACAAAGATGTCTACAAATTTTTTCACTAGAAATCATTGCAACAATGCTGCATCACTTCATATTTTCAAGAAAAAAGGAGGAATGATTTAATTATTTACATCTTCAACATTCTGACTCAGATAATATTAATGAAATAACCAAAAGGTAATCCTTCTTTGCACATTGGCCGATTTATCCTCTTTCATTTCTGGGTTTGTGAAGAGAGGCAGCAAAAGGGAGAGGGTGAGATATGAACGGTGTCTGAATTTTATCCCAGAGGTCACTGACTTCCCTTGTCAACCAAATTCATTTTGAATAAGGTAGCCATGGAAATTAATAAATACCATTGCTCCAACCTCACCCTCATCTCCCTCTCTTAGAATTAACATTAAGTCTTAACAATTGATGTCCATCTCACATGTCCGAAATTTACCACAGATGTCCAAAGAAACTTTGGACTTGGCACAATGTTTAACACAAATATCACATGGCATCCTCAAATGTAAACAGGTAGTGCGGAATGGTGCAAACATGTCCTGTGACAGGGAGGAACTCCAAGATCACTCTCAGAAGACAATGAAGAGGAGACACTGGAACGAACCACTGGGTGCTGACATCACAGAGTTAGCGCCCGGGGCTGAGCTTCCATCATTCCCCGTCGGATAATCCAGAGGTGGAAGTGAATTCTTCATTTTGTGGCTTCAATTTTTTCACTTGTGTTTTTTGCCTCCTGAAATAAAATTCAATAGTTTGCATTGTTACCCACAGTAATACAGCATCCTGTGTCATCTGCAAAAGAACTACGAGAATTCTCAAACTGACTTTCCACAAAGAGGAGCAGATTGCTATGTTTTGGAAACTTGGTAATATGTCAATGATTCTGGAAGGGGCATTATTCTAAATACATTGAGCAGCATTCAAATCCACTTCAAATTCCTCACAAACTGACTCATTTCAAGCATAGGTAAAGACCTTGATAGCATTCAGTTATGGATGTGTATAAGCCAAGTGACATTTATGCCAACCAACAGGCCAGGCAATGGCCCAAGGACTATCCTTGGCAATATCATTTTTATCTTCACAAACTTACTAGCTGCATTTATAAGGTGGAGAGTCAGTCCTGATACCCATTTATCATCCATTCCACTATCTACCAGGCACAACTTTAGTGTGTGATGAACAATCTTTAATTCCTGAATCAGTGCAGCTCCAACACCAATCAGAACAAGTCATTCTCCTTAACTGGCACCTTAACCCATCAATCTCTCAGCCTCCCATGTTCAGTGTCTGCAACCTGTGGGGAAATTCACTATTAAACATTCCTAATGTACCAACGCTGAATAAAGAATGGTCTGCATTGTTTGGACTCAGCTGGGTTCTAAAAGGAGTGAATACTGGTCCTGTGATTGGTAGCTTTACAGTGACCCAACCTCCGCTTTTGGATCCCCATCTCAGTTCTGACTTTACTTCCAACTTCTCATAAAGTTCATGCGTAAGCATATACTGTATAAAATAGACAACGAACGGTTGATGCTAGGGAAGACAGCAATGGTAATGTCAAGGACAGTCTTAAGGTCAGGACACTAATAATTGTCATTGGCATTGCCATTGCTGTCTTCCCTAGCATCAACAATTCACTATCTACTGTAGTCATCTGAGTTGAGTCACCTTCTGACATTCATTTTTCATCTTATAATCTCTGCACAAGGCAAGACTCCAGAGTATGAACACTGTCTGTAGCTCCATTTGTTACACGGGGGCGACAGAGGAGAACCCAAGTACAGGACTCTGGCACGTTGACTCAGTTGGGGAGGCTGGCGTTGACCTGAACGTAGAGCAGGAAACCAGAGGGATCTTGACAAGGAGACGGGATTCACAGGGACTCTCTAGAAACTAGAGCGGAACTTAGAAATAATGGTTCTAATCGGAACAGGGAACAAAGTATCACACGAGAATTGACCAATGAACTGGCAACCTGTGATAGAGTAGTCCTCGTATTTATTTCCCAGTCTCTGATGAAAGCCAGGTGTACAATTATTGGGTAACTAGTGGCAATTGACTGAAATTGGGGCATGATCAGGGAGAAAGAAGTGTTAAAGGGTAACGGCCAACCGGAACCATGACACCATTATCAATACTCTGGACACCATCCAAGACAAAACATTCTCTGTAACCGGCATCCAAGTGATCTATTCCTCAACTTCCCCTGTACTACGGCTGCAACCTATGGGGAAAATCACTAATTAATATTTTATACCTAACATCTCTAATCAGAATAAAAGTTGTTCTTCATTTGTTGGGCTCAGCTAGGTTGTAAAATGTGTGATAATTGCTACCAGCCATTGCTCCTGCAATTGATATAGTGATAGTGACCAAACCTCTACTTCCAGTTCCCTACCACAGTTCCAGGGAAGATTGATAACGAATTTGAGTGAGGGCAGTGACAGACTCAGCACTGACTCCATAACTTGCACATATTCTGGGTTATGACTCACACATGCAGGAAGGGTACTGGAAGATGCTTAATGGTGGTGGGAAGGTTAAGCAGGGATGAACAGACAGCACCCTGCACTATGAAGAACCAGAGTCACACGGCATCAACAATTCACTGCATCTCCATTCCCTGGCAGCTAAAGCATGAATGTTGACAAACAGCAAACACTGACCTTTCATGGCTCTCATGAGAGCCTGTAACCACTTGGCATCAGGATCCACACACACTTTCTTCTCATTTCTCAGGGTGACACTGCGAAAAGAAAAAGTCTTTCAAATTTAATTCACAGAACTAGTATGTCCCTCTTAATGTGCACAGCTTATTAAATAAACATCAGTAAAGGAATAGAGTTAAAGATGATAGTCTGACTCATTTACTCACATTATCTCTGCTCTCTCACAGTGCGATCCACTGGGAATATATTTCAAGCTCCTGATGAACTTCGGATGAATAATATCGAAGCTGGTCTGAACGCATTTGCACCGTCCTTCCGCTCCTGGGATCGGAACACCTGAGGAAAGATTATATTCACTCAGATTTCATTGTTGCTTCAAGGAGAGAAATGCCTGTAAAACGTGCTGGTCATTACTCCAGCATATCAGCTTCATCATTATTTTGACAAAGATTGAATTGTAGCTGCAGTCCACGTAAACAATGGAAATCCTGTTGCATTTCTTTCTATAATGGTTGTCTAGCTTTCTGAATTAGACTTACAATGATCTGGAGGTATTTAATTTTTTTGTTAAATAGTACATGACCCACAAGATCATAGACTTTGTGCATTATTTTAATAAAAAATAAAAAATATGCTCAGTTATCTCAACATACCCTGTGCAGCAATGGCACACAGAAGGAGGATGAGGATGGTTACAGTGGCTGTTCTCTCCATTTTCCACTTGGTACTGCTGAAGGATCCTCTGTCCAATGCACTAGTTCCCTGCTGAAACAAGTTATGCTCAGACATCCAGTGAGCTCCTATTTATGTGGATTCTCTTCTCCAGCTTGCATCATCTCCTGCAGTGAACTCTGCCAAACACTGACGTCCCGAATAAGGGAATTTCCCTGCTTCTGAGGCAGATCTTCTTTCACTTTCGTCTTTCTACATCACAGCAATTGTGTGGTTTGCAACTGCATCTGCATTATATAGCACAATAGGTAGTGACTTAGTCACGTGTGATTTGTTAAGATTTATCGATTAATGTTATGGAATTTTAAAATCCACCTTCAGCAAAGTGAATGGTGTAAAATGAAACAACTGTTTTCCTTGAATAAGATCAGTCCAGTTTCAGGCTTTACTGCTCAGGTAGTTCGAGATTCCTCAGCTCAGAAGAGCATGCTGATGGTACTTTATACTGTGATTTCCAGGAAATCGCTTTCCGTTTCACTGTCTACATATTACAGCGTGTCTCCGTGCACTTTAATGCTGCAGATTTGTGAAGTATGGGCAGGTATAAAAATAGTTCCAGTGAGCTCCTATTTGTGGGATTCTCTTTGTATCATCTGCAACATTCAGATCTGTCAAACACTGACGTCCTGTGAAAAGCAATTTCCCTGCCCTTAGGAAAAGAACTTCTTTCACTCTGCCAGAATTTGCTTCAATACTTGTGTGGTTTACAGCCACAGATGGATTGTATATTAAAATAGGTGGTGAATGGGGTTTTTTAAAGACTTAATTACAAACTTTAGGGAAGAGATGGAAACTCCATCCTTTGTAAAGTATATGTGACAAAATCAATTACCATTCACTTTCAAATTAGCGACAGGTGGTGAGTAACAGAATTCAGTTTCAGATTTTACACCTCACTCACTGGGAAATTCCACAACTCAGGAGAACATACTGACTATATGGTGAGTTTACACCTGCGATTCCCAGAAAATTCTCCCTTTCATGGTCTGCACACTACAGCATATCTCTGTGCACCTTAATGCTGCAGGTCTGTGAAATATGCACAGGTATATGCACATGGTTGCAACATTAGATACAATCCTCATTTTCTGTAAAGTGTCAGCACGGTGATGCAATAATCCTGAATTAACTTTTTTAAACATTGCTTTAATCACTAAGATGGTTTATTTTGCTCTCAGGCACTGTCTTGTTCATTTTGATTTCACAAAGCTATTTTTGACAGAATTGAAGTAGGGAAGAGATTTATCAATGAGTCATCTGTAGCAGAATTCAATTTGCTTATGCAATAGACGTTCTTTCCCTAATGAGGAGTTTCAGATTCTCTGCTTCCACGTTTTGCAACAGGCTCAGTAGACAATGTCATTTTGCAGACATTGTGGTGACCCTTGGGATAATAATAGCAAAAGCATTTCTGAAATTTGGGCTAAAATTCGTGAATTACAAGAATTGTCCCTTCCCAGAGATAGAGACACTTTTTGCCATCTAAAACCGTATTTTCTTCACCTTATCTACTCTACCTGTCCTGCAATCTACCACATTCGGTAGACTCATGCACCAACTCTCTGTTCGTCACTACTCCCTTCGACCTTACTGTTCATTGTATATGTCCTATATTTATTTATAATTTCATCTTAAGTGCTTCAACTCTTACTTATTGGGAGCAACTTCCATTTGCCATTGCTTTGGCCCTGTTAACCAACTAATCACACAGTCACATGATCATTGCAGGTAGAAACTAGTCCTTGTCTCCATCTATTAAATGTGAGCAACTCCCGTTGCACACAACCAGTCAAGGAACATAAAACACATCACAACATCCCCTGTGCAGTAAAGGAGAAGAGCTGACATGGTCGTGGAGTTATTTAACGTTGACTTCACTACCAATGAACTTTCTGCCAGAGGAGCCTCTATTCATCACAGCAGCAATGTCTGTCTCTGTTTGAAGTGTGACTGAAATATGAGTTATTAAACTCCTCCACTTCAACTTTGCACAACCTCTGGAGGTGACAGTTGTTAAGTAGGGAAAGTTCTTAACCTCGAGTTAGATCATCTTTAACACCTCAGATCTTATAAAATACAAAGTAAAGCACCTCATTTTAACTCCATTATCTGGCAAATTTATTTGTTGTCCCTACTGCTGGGCTTTTTGTCCAGCTGAGATGGTGCAGCATTAACTGATACCATTCTATTCTACATTGTTTAAAGCAGCAAGTGCAGATCTTGGGAGAAACTTTTCCTAACAACTTCAGTCCAGCAGGATATCAGCAATCACTCATCACATCTCTCAGCATGGCCCAATAAAAAGCCTCCCACAGAAGTACTTAGTTAAAGTCAAAGTCTTGTGAAGTATTTTTTGTAGTATACTCAAGCATGTATATGCTCAGGTGGAATGAAAAATTATTTTCATTAGTTGACAAACAATAACAGCTATAATACCTGAAAATACATGCACCTGCTGTGTAAATATTGATCATTCTGATGTTAATGTCAAATGATTATGCGTCAATAAAATCAAAATCCACTTTTTACGTAACCGCTATTGTTTAACCAGGCAACAAACATGTTTCTCTTCATATTGTCACATTTTGGACTTTAATGCTTTAAGTGTGCAAAGACTTACAATAATGAAAATGTAAGATAAATGAAGTAGTATCTTTGTAAGTGAAATGGTTTGAAAAAGCAGAGTTAAGAGAAATAGAAGCTTGATCTTATTAAAGTTTGTCAGACTCTGAGAGGAGTTGACAAAGATGCTGAGTAGGATTCTCTCCTCATGGGGGAGTTGAATACTTGAGACATTATCCCAGGATTTCAGTTCAGGAACAATAGGTCAGGATGAAAATAAATTGTAAATTTTTGGAAATGTCTAACCCAGAGATCTTTTCAGTCTGAATCGTTAGTGAACATGTTCAAGGTGGAAATGAATTTGTGGGCTCTTGGTGAAATCAAAAGTTATTGGGACTTGGCAGGAAAGTGGATCGGAAGCCAAATGTCAGATTGGCATTGAGCTTATTGATGAACAGACCAGACTTGAGGAATCATGTGCAATAGTCTTGCACTCACCTCTTTTCTTTGTCTATTTATTTATCTATCTCTCTATTTATTTACTTATTAACAGACACTGCATGGAACAGGCCCCTCCAGCCCAATGAGCTGCACTGCCCAGCAGCTCACCTATTACTGGACTAGTCACAGGACAATTTACATTGAACAAATTACCTACAAATCAGTACCCCTTTGGACGGTGGGAGGAAACTGCAGCCCCCAGAGGAAACCCTCACGATCACGGGGAAAACGCACAAACTCTTTACAGACAGAGCTTTATGGAATTGTCTTCATTTATGTAATACAGATAGCATTATTTATTTATACTTAATTATTGATTCATATAAAATGAATAATTATTTATATAAATAACAAATCAGTGAACATAAAAACATATTGTCTTTATACAACTGAGCTCTGAACTTCATCACTTGCAGTGAGTTTTCAAACAACGATCCAATACTTCCACTTCAGGACATATCTTCAGCACTGTTAAAGCTTCAGAGACCTTTTCTGGTACATGTGCTGCATACCAATTGCCTTGGGTACCACTTCTAGGCATTTTTTCTTTCGTAAATAGCAAAGCAGATGCAAAGCTTGACATGTTATTTCATGGTTTGGGCTTCAACTACATCCATCCATCTTTACTTTGTCCTTCACCAATTTGAATCAGGATGCCTTTCGTCACCAGGTCAAGAGTAGCGAATAATTAAAGGTGAACTCCTATTTCACAGTGAAAATTAACAACTCTCCACGAGCTGCAAGCCTGACTATTTCACTCCCACAACAATGGGAGTTTTGGTATATTACTGTTGTTTAACGGGGGACGTGTGCATAATGTTAATCATGAAACTAGCTGGTTGTTGTAAATACTGGCTGTTTGAAAATGTTAATATTTTTAAAAGGTATGATTAATCTGCTGTCCAACTGAGATTCAGGATG
Organism: Hemitrygon akajei; assembly: GCF_048418815.1. Taxonomy (NCBI): domain Eukaryota; kingdom Metazoa; phylum Chordata; class Chondrichthyes; order Myliobatiformes; family Dasyatidae; genus Hemitrygon; species Hemitrygon akajei. The sequence continues at coordinate 103,055,386 of NC_133136.1, forward strand.
ACATAACTGTAATTCTGAAACTCATAATATGGTCAACTCTTTCCAAAGCAGAACTGACTGCCTTTCGATTTTGTGATGGATAGTCACTTTCCATGACCCAGCAAAGGTATCTGAAAAAGTATTACATGAAGAAAATGTCATTTAATCGCAAAACAGTATAAATGTTAGAAAGCATTGGGGATTGTTAGGAATGACAGAAGGATGGTGTGATAGCAAGAGAACAGTTTCTTCAGTAGATGACTCAATCATCTACCACTCATTGATACAGTATGTTCTTATAGTTTGTAAGATTTATACCTGCGTTTGGAAATCCTCTGTAGTTTATAAATGTTTCATAATTCGGTAATCTTCTATAAATATATGAAGGGTTTTATTATATTGGAAACAAAATCTTATACAGTAAATACATATTAGAGAACATTCCATTTCAATCCATTCAAATTCTCTCCAATCTTTGCAACTTCACAAAGAATTTCATTTAATGCAAAAACGGAAGATATATTGGATCATTTATTTTCTATCTGATTTAAAAGAAAATCTGCAGGCTCCTGCATATTAAAACAATCTTGTTTGTAATACATAGTTCCACAACTGAGAGTTAACAGCTGTTACTGCAGGAGTTCTGAGATTTTATACAGTAATCAGTATCTGGGATAGGGTAAACTGACAGCTTTGAGTGCAGCATCAATGACTGAGAAAACATGGACCTCTGAGGAAGTCTCCATCTCGAGTCCCTTTGGCAACTCAGTCAAGGAGTATGTTCCAAACTGAGATGAATATTTCTTAGTAACACACACAAAGTGCTGGAGGAACTCAGCAGGCCAGGCAACATCTATGGAAAAAAGTACAGTTGACCTTTTGGTCCGAAGCCCTTTGGCAAGATTCAATATATCTTAGCACTCCGAGCAGAGCAGCACGTTTGGGAATCAGGCAGACTGAGTGCTTATGTGTCTGGAATTTACTCAATGGTAAAGTTGCTTCAAGGAGCTCAACCTAAGATCTAGGTTGTAATTATTTGCATTACTGTCTGGTATAGAGGAGCCACTGCAGACAGCAGCAAACTCAGCAAGCTCTATTATGGGCACTAGCCTCTTCAGCACTGAGAACATCTACAAAAGGCAATGCTTCAGAAAGGCGGTATACATCATTATGGACCACCATCACCGAGGACATGCCCTCTTCTCGGTCTTACATTCAGGAGGAGAATCAGGAGGGTGAAGAAAAACACTCAAACTTTCAGGAGCAGCTTCTTCCCATCTACTATCAGCTTTCCAAATAGTTCCTTCTCGTGTTGCACTACTTATTTAATTTATTTTATTCTTATTGTAATTTATAGTGTTTTAATTATGTATTGCACTGTACTGCTGTCACAAAACAAAGAATTTCATGTCACATTGGTCACAGATATTTTACAGATTTTAAGGATTAAGATTAAAAAAAGGAACTGATCCCTGAGTGGAAACACGTGACTTACAAGAAATGTAACATTTGCCCAACATTGAGTATCTTAGAATCATCGTTCAACCTTAAAAAATCTCCTGATTGTAAGTAATTCACTGGTGGAAGTGCACATATAAATATTGGATGAGTAGGGTATCGTCAGATATTTTGAGCCAGCAACAGCAGAAGTATGTTTACAAAAGTGAATAATTTAACAGCAGGATACTCAGTCAGAATAGGAGTAAACGTGAATCAGACTCTCTGCCGTAGGTCGTGAAATTTGTTGTTTTGTGACAGTAGTACGGTGCAATACATTAAAAAAACATGAATAACAACAGTAAATAACTTTTTAAAAATACGTTAAATATGTAGCGCAAAACGAGAGCAGAAATAGCGAGCTGGTGCTCGTGGGTGCGTTCAGTGTCCATTCAGAAATCTGATGGTGGAGTCGAAGCAGCTGTTCCTAAAACATAGTATGTCTTCAGGCTCCTTCATCTCCTCTCTGATGGTGGTAATAAGAAGAGAGCATGTACTGGGTGATGGGGGTCCTTAATGGTGGCTGTTACCTTTTTAAGGCATCACTTTTTGAAAATGTCCTCAGTGCTGGGGAGGCTAGTGCACAGGATGGAGCTGGCTGAGTAGCAACCCTCTGCCACTTGTTCCAACTTAAATGGTGGCCCCTCCATTCCGGACAGTGATGCAACCAGTTAGAATGCTCTACAGAGTACGTGTGTAGGAATTTGCTAGAATCTTTAGTGACATACAAAATCTCTTCTAACTCCTATTGATATATAGCTGTTCACATGCCTTCTTCGTAATTGTGTTGGACCCCGGACAGCTCTACCCCCGGGAACCGGATGCATCTCGCCCTATTCACTGCTGATACTGGATGAGGACCGGTTTGTATACCCTTGACTCCCTCTTCCTGAAGCTCACAATCAAATTTATGGTCTTATGGACGTTGACTGCAAGGTTGTTGTTGCAACACCAGGCAACCAGCCGATCTATCTCACTCCTGTGGACCTCCTCATCACCATCTGAGATTCTGCCAACAACAATTGTGTCTTTGGTAAATTTATAGATGGCGTTTGAGCTGTGCTGAGCCAGGGAGGTGACAAGAGGAAAAGGCAAAGGATTAGAAAAGCAGAACTCTGATAGGAGAGGAGAGTGGATCATGGGAGAAAGGACAGTGAGAGAGACATGGGGGGGCAGGTGGGGGGTAGTGATAGTCAGATGAGGAGAAGTGGTAAGGGGACAAAGTGGGGAAAAGGAGAACAAGGAATTTGTAGATGAAAATATTGATATAAGTTGGAAGTTGGGTACCTGGGAAATCTGCTTTTTGTGGCTGGAGCTGAGGTGCTCAGTTTGTCTCTAGTGATGGAGACAGAAAGATCGAGAAAGGGGAGAGATGTAGAAAGGTGTCAGAGAAGAATCAAGTGAATTTAAAGACAGGGTGAAGTTGGAGGCAAAGTTGATGAAATTGGCGAGCTCAGCTTAGATGCGTGAAGCAGCACCAATGCAGCCATCAAATCACCTCCTCCCTCACCTACATACAGGGCCCCGAGCCCCTCCAGGTGAAGCACCACTTCCCCTGCAAATCTGCTGGGATCTTCTATGTATCCAGTGCTCCCAATGCAGCCATCAAATCACCTCCTCCCTCACCTACATACAGGGCCCCGAGCCCTTCCAGGTGAAGCACCACTTCCCCTGCAAATCTGCTGGGATCTTCTATGTATCCAGTGCTCCCAAAGCAGCCATCAAATCACCTCCTCCCTCACCTACATACAGGGCCCCGAGCCCTTCCAGGTGAAGCACCACTTCACCTGCAAATCTGCTGGGATCTTCTATGTATCCAGTGCTCCCAATGCAGCCATCAAATCACCTCCTCCCTCACCTACATACAGGGCCCCGAGCCCTTCCAGGTGAAGCACCACTTCCCCTGCAAATCTGCTGGGATCTTCTATGTATCCAGTGCTCCCAATGCAGCCATCAAATCACCTCCTCCCTCACCTACATACAGGGCCCCGAGCCCTTCCAGGTGAAGCACCACTTCCCCTGCAAATCTGCTGGGATCTTCTATGTATCCAGTACTCCCAATGCAGCCATCAAATCACCTCCTCCCTCACCTACATACAGGGCCCCGAGCCCCTCCAGGTGAAGCACCACTTCACCTGCAAATCTGCTGGGATCTTCTATGTATCCAGTGCTCCCAATGCAGCCATCAAATCACCTCCTCCCTCACCTACATACAGGGCCCCGAGCCCCTCCAGGTGAAGCACCACTTCACCTGCAAATCTGCTGGGATCTTCTATGTATCCAGTGCTCCCAATGCAGCCATCAAATCACCTCCTCCCTCACCTACATACAGGGCCCCGAGCCCCTCCAGGTGAAGCACCACTTCACCTGCAAATCTGCTGGGATCTTCTATGTATCCAGTGCTCCCAATGCAGCCATCAAATCACCTCCTCCCTCACCTACATACAGGGCCCCGAGCCCCTCCAGGTGAAGCACCACTTCACCTGCAAATCTGCTGGGATCTTCTATGTATCCAGTGCTCCCAATGCAGCCTCCTTTTCATTGATGAAACCCAATCTACATTGGGGACGACTTTGTTAAGCACTAAAGCTCCCCCCTCAAGAAGCAGAATTTCCCGTTGGCTGATCATTTCAATCCCCATTCCCATTCCAACATATCAGCCCCAATGAGGCCACCCTGTTGGAGCTGAAATGCCTCATATTCCATCTATCCTAACCTTCAACGACAGCATAATGATCGATTTCTCCAACTTCCAGTAATTTCTTTCTCCACCCCCCTCCCTGTTACTGCCTGGAGTGGAGGGACTGTCCTATAATGAGAGGTTAGACAGACTTGGGGTGTTTTCTCTGGATCACTGGAGGCTGAGTGAAGACCTGATAGTTTCTAAGACTATGAGAAGCATAGCCAGAGTAGACAGCCAGTACTTCTGAAGGAGAGTCAACTTATTTAATACCAGTGGGCATGTATTTAAGGTGAGAGGATGTAACTTCAAAGCAGTTGTGCAGAAAAGTGTATTGCACAGAGTGGGGAATCCTGGAATGTGCTCCTGGGGTCGTGGTAGAGATGAACTGAATTTACTTTATTACTTACATCCTTCACATACATGAGGACTAAAACTCTTTACATTACGTCTTCCTCTAAACATGTAATGTGCAATTACTAGTAATTTATAATAAATAGTGTGTACAACAGGATAGTCAATATAACATAGAAATACAGTTGTGTCAGCACGAGTTAAGCAGTCTGATGGACTGGTGGAAGAAGCTGTCCCGGGGTCAGTTGGTCCTGGCTTTGATGCTGTGGTACCGTTTCTTGGATTGTAGCAGCTGGATCAGTTTATGGTTGGGGTGACTCGGGTCCCCAATGATCCTTCAGGCCCTTTTTACATGCCTGTCTCTGTAAATGTCCTTAATAGTGGGAAGTTCACATCTACAGATGTGCTGGGCTGTCCGCACCACTCTCTGCAGACTCCTGCGATTGAAGGAAGTACAGTTCCCATACCAAGAACAATCATTTTGTGTCATAGTCCGGATCAGTACCCCTTTAAATTTAGTTAGGTTGCGATCCAGACCATTGATGCCTTGTTCCCTTCTAGTTCTGTTTCACGTGTCCCTTGAGCTTGGCAATCAAGGTAATCTACCCTCGACCCGAACCGGCAGCTTATAAGCCCCCGGCTTTAGCCGTTTGGGGCGAGAGTGTTAAGAAGCCTTCGCAAGTCACCGCCGCTGCTACGACAAGCCAGAGTGATCCAGCCCGCATCGGAGTACCAGCAATTCACCTTCCATCACCAGAGTGATCCAGCCCGCATCGGAGTACCAGCAATTCACCTTCCGTCACCAGAGTGATCCAGCCCGCATCGGAGTACCAGCAATTCACCTTCCGTCGCCAGAGTGATCCAGCCCGCATCGGAGTACCAGCAATTCACCTTCCGTCACCAGAGTGATCCAGCCCGCATCGGAGTACCAGCAATTCACCTTCCGTCACCAGAGTGATCCAGCCCGCATCGGAGTACCAGCAATTCACCTTCCGTCGCCAGAGTGATCCAGCCCGCATCGGAGTACCAGCAATTCACCTTCCATCACCAGAGTGATCCAGCCCGCATCGGAGTACCAGCAATTCACCTTCCGTCGCCAGAGTGATCCAGCCCGCATCGGAGTACCAGCAATTCACCTTCCGTCGCCAGAGTGATCCAGCCCACATCGGAGTACCAGCAATTCACCTTCCGTCGCCAGAGTGATCCAGCCCGCATCGGAGTACCAGCAATTCACCTTCCGTCACCAGAGTGATCCAGCCCGCATCGGAGTACCAGCAATTCACCTTCCGTCACCAGAGTGATCCAGCCCGCATCGGAGTACCAGCAATTCACCTTCCGTCACCAGAGTGATCCAGCCCGCATCGGAGTACCAGCAATTCACCTTCTGTCACCAGAGTGATCCAGCCCGCATCGGAGTACCAGCAATTCACCTTCCGTCACCAGAGTGATCCAGCCCACATCGGAGTACCAGCAATTCACCTTCCGTCACCAGAGTGATCCAGACCGCATCGGAGTACCAGCAATTCACCTTCCGTCGCCAGAGTGATCCAGCCCGCATCGGAGTACCAGCAATTCACCTTCCGTCACCAGAGTGATCCAGCCCGCATCGGAGTACCAGCAATTCACCTTCCGTCACCAGAGTGATCCAGCCCGCATCGGAGTACCAGCAATTCACCTTCCATCACCAGAGTGATCCAGCCCGCATCGGAGTACAAGCAATTCACCTTCCGTCACCAGAGTGATCCAGCCCGCATCGGAGTACCAGCAATTCACCTTCCGTCACCAGAGTGATCCAGCCCGCATCGGAGTACCAGCAATTCACCTTCCATCACCAGAGTGATCCAGCCCGCATCGGAGTACCAGCAATTCACCTTCCGTCGCCACAGTGATCCAGCCCGCATCGGAGTACCAGCAATTCACCTTCCGTCACCGGAGTGGGTCCGGTCAAGGTCAATCTACCAGGGGTGAGTGGAAGGTGGAGTCCTGACTCGACGTTTATGCCTCTTGTCCGTGTCTACCCCTGAAGAAGAGCCCTGGCTCGGTTCCTGAGTTGAAGGCGGAGTCCTGACTCGACGTTCAAGCCTCTTGTCCATGTTTACCCTTCGAAGAGTCCCGGTTCGATGCCTGATCTGAAGGTGGAGTCCTGACTCGACATTTATGCCCCTTGTCCGTGTCTACCCCTGAAGAAGAGCCCTGGCTCGGTGCCTGAGTGGAAGGTGGAGTCCTGACTCGACGTTCATGCCCAGTGTCTGTGTCTACCCCTGAAAGGGTCCCTGCTCGGTGCCTGAGTTGAAGGCGGAGTTCTGGCTCGATGTCATGCCCAGTGTCTGTGTCTACCCCTTCGAAGCGTCCCGGCTTGAGGCCTGTTCTGAAGGAGGAGTCCTGGTTCAAGATTCCTTGTCCTGTGTTTTGGTGTCCACGTTTCTGGCTGCAGCGATCCATGGTATCCAAGTGTCTGGCGGCGGTGAATTAAGGTCCCAGTTCCCTGTTTCCAAGTCCCTAGTCCCCTAGTCCGAGGTTTGTGTTCCTCTTTGTCCTCGATTTCCCGATCTTCTGTGTAGCGAGTAATAAACGCTATTTTATTGATGTGTTTTAAAGACGTGTTTGTGTCCTGCGTGTGGGTCCTCTCCCAGCACCCTTGTCCCCACCTCCTGACATTCTGCAATGTGCTGTGAAGCTGGAGCTGCCAAGAGAAAGCTTCACATAGTTGATAAGGAAATGGAGGAAGACTTTGTGGATTCTCTACAGCCTGCTGGTACGAGTAAAGCAGTGTGGAGTGTTCCAGTGACTGTGAATGAGACTGTAATTCCATTCAAGCTTGATACCAGAGCCCAGGTAAATCTGTTATCCATACACGACTCTCACAAGTACAGAGCAAGATTTACCCAGTGAAGTTAAAAATGGCAGGCTGTACCAGAAAAAGTGGGCCGTATAGTGACCTTCAAACACAAGGTCATAGTGCATGTGAAAAGCTCAACCTGGTGAAAATAATTTTTGTTGTGGCTTCACAGACCAAAGATGCCTATACTTCACATATGCGAGAGTATGCGGATGCCTCTGAGGGGCCTGGATGCTCCCTGACGTGACTTGTAACGGCATCCGTGAGAGCTCCAGAGAGGTTATGCAAGAGAGGCACAAGAACTCCACCTTCCATAGACATTTGCACCAGCTACACCAGCATGACGGTCAGGATGCCACAGCTAATCAGAGTGATCATGATGAAGAAGTCGCCAGTCTTGCTTCCACATCGTGCATCTTTGGTTCAAAATCTGTCTCTCATCAACTTTCAGTTAACGACAGGAAATCAACAATATCTCTACAACCCTTTCCGGAGTTGAAGGGGGAAAATTGAATGGAAGATGGGGAGACCACGCAGTTCCCAGTATCAGAACAACAGCAACAGTTCAACACAAACCAAGAGTAGGAGATGGCTATCTATGATACGCATTCAACTGAATGAGCTCTGTGATTGAGACAGATCAGTTGGAACTTTTGCAAAGGCTCACTGATAACATGGATGCAGTCCAGGGTTCTGTTGTGGTGGATGTGGAGCAAATGATGCTCACACAAGAACAAGAACAGAAACAGACCGATCGGATCTTGGCAGACACACGTGAAAAAAATGAACATGTTGATCAGAGTTCTGAGAATGACATATATATTAATGCGCCAAATGCAGCCTGTGGGAAAAAATAGCTAACCTAAAAGGATCCTTAAAACACCTCAGAGAACAACTGAAATTTGCACAGTAGTTTAAGGACTCTAATCACTTACTACAATTGAAGTTAATGTAGGTAACAGGATTATTGTTCCATACATGTTGATGAGAACATAGTATTGTGTTTTCTTTTCTTTAAAGGGCTACGATGTGAAATTACGCGTTTATTTAATAAAGAACTTCATTTCCCAGTGAGCTATGCAGGTAGTTCACCAGGAGCTGGAAGCTTCGATAGTGATCTGATCATATGTGCTCACAGTTGAGTTATATAAAGTTGTCAGGATTTAGCGTGTCAAGTTTATCTTTATTATGAACAAGCATAACGCATGTAGGATTCTATTCCTAGAGGGTACCAATATTAACTGAACGGTCCAGGACAACCACATTTCAATTTATTCCATCTACCTGATTTACTATTCTCTCTCTTGCCTGATTTGTTCCTGATTAATCCTCTCTCATCAGATACCAGCATCTTTCTCAGGATCATTGAGTACAGACACCAGTGCATTATAAAGTCTCAACATTACGTCCTTGCTTTTATATTCTAATCTTCTTGAAAGGAATGCTAACATTATATTTGCATTCTTCATCATAGAATCAACCTACAAATTAACCTTTAGGTAATTCTGCACAAGGACTCCCACTACCTGAGACATCTCAGTTTTATTGTACTTTCTCTCCATTTAGAAAATAGTCAATCCTTTCGTTTCTTCTTCCAAAGAGCATGACCATACACTTCCTGACACTATATTCCATCTGCCACTTATTTGCCTATTCTCCTAATCTGTCTAGATCCTTCTATAGCCTCCCTACTTCTTCAAAACTATCTGTCCCTCCACCTATCTTCATATCGTCTGCAAACTTTGCAACAGCACCTTCAATTCCATCATCCAAATCATTGACATAAAATGTCAAAGAATTAGTCCCAACACAGACCCTGTGGAACACCACTTGTCACTGGCAACCAGCCAGAAAAGGTTTCCTTTATTCCCACTCTGCCTCTTGCCAATCAGCCACTGCTTTATCCTTGCTAGAATCTTTCCTGTTATACTGTGGGTTTGTAGTTTGTTAAGCAGCCTCATGTTTAGCACCTTGTCAAAGGCCTGCGGAAAATCCAAGTGCACATCAGCAGCCAATTCGCCTTTGTCTATCCTGCTTGTTATTTCTTCAAAGAATTTTAACAGATTTCTCAGGCAAGATTTTCCCTTGTTGAATATTCCTAATTTATCATATGCCTCCAAGTACCCTGAGAACACATCCTTAATAATCAACTCCAACATCTTTGCAACCACTGTGGCCTGAATAACTGGCCTTTAGTTTCCTTTCTTCTGCCTCTCTCCCTTCTTAAAGAGCTGATTGACATTTGCAACTTTTCAGTCTTCTGGAACCATTTCAGAATCTAGTGATTCTTTAAAGATCATTACTGCTACCTCCACAATCGTTACAGGTACCACTTACAAAACTCTCAAGTGTATACCATCTGGTGCAGGTGACTTATCCACCTTCAGACCTTTCAGTTTCCCAAGAAACTTCTCTCTGTTTATGGTTACTTCATACACTTCATGTCTCCTTATACCTAGTTCTTCTACCACGCTGTTAGTGTCTTCCACAATGAAGATGGATTCAAAATACTTATTCAGTTCATCCAATATTTTGTTGTCCCACATTACTACCTCTCCTGCATCATTTTCCAGCAGTCCAATATCTACTCCTGCCTCTCCTTTACACTTTATGTATCTGAAGAAATTGTTGGTATCCTCTTTCATATTACTCACTAGCTTACTTTGGTATTCCTTCCAAAGCTTCTTAATGACTTTTTTCATTGTATTCTGCTGGCTTTTAAAAGCTTCCCAAACTATTTTTTGTTGTATTATATGCCCTCTCTTTGGCTTTTATGTTGGCTTTGACTTCTCTTGGTAGCCATGGTTGTGCCATCTTTCCTTTAGAATACTTATTCCTCTTTGGGAGGTATATTTCCTGTGCCTTCTGCATTGCTTCCAGAAATTCCAGCCATTTCTGTTCTACCATCTTCCCTGCCAGTGTTCTTTTCCAATCAATTCTGGCCAACTCATCTCTCTTGCGTCTGTAATTCCCTTTACTCCACTGTAATACCGATACATCTGGCTTTAGCTTCTCTTTTCTCAGATTTCAGGGTGAATTTGACCATATTATGATCACTTTCCCCTCAGGGCTCTTTTACCTTAAGCTCTCTAATCAATTCTGGTGCATTGCACAACAACCAATCCAGATTAGTTGATCCTCTAGTGGGCTCAACCACTATAAAAAGCCATCTTGTAGGCACTCTAGAAATTCCCCTCCTGTAATCCAGCACCAACCTGATTTTCCCAATCTGCCTGCGTATTGAAGTACTTTGTGACTATTGCAACACTGCCTTCTCAGCATGCATTTTCTATCTCCCAACGTAATTTGTATAAATTACAGTGTTTTAATCTCAGTGTTTTGATACAGTCCTTTCAACACCACAAAACTACTTTCTTCTGGAAGTGCAGAAGGACCCAGTGTAATTATTCTCCAAAAAGACCACTGCAGATTGGATTCCAATCCCGAAATTGATTAATTACATTTAAAAAAGGAGATATCAAATATCCATGCACCATCTGTTAAATTTCACTGAAGCACTGATGTCCACTCCAGAATTAAATGAATTGAGACCTATTATGTTAGTTACCAATCTGTTGTGTATTTAATATTTCAGAAATAGTTGTGTAATATTGTAAATATATTTTTGATTAAGCATTCTTTGTATCTCTTTATCTCTCTGTACCCCGTATCTCCTCCACCAACTGACATCCCAGCTCTTTACTTTTCACCTTCCTCTCTGACAGTTTCACCTATCACATGCTACCTTGTACTTCTTCCTCTCCTCCCCACACCTTCTAATCTGACATCTTATCACTGTTACCAGTCCTGATGAAGGGTCCCGACCAGAAACATTGACTGTTTACTCTTTTCCATGGATGCTGCCTGGCCTGCTGAGTCCCTCCGGCGTTTTGTGTGAATTACTTTGATTTCCAGCACCTGCAGATTCTCTCTTTTCAGTGCTTTGAGAGTTTGGTCATGGCTGGATTCAAGCCTTGCCTCTGCAAGGATTTGGACCCACTGCAATTTGTTTATTGCCACAATATGTCTATTGGATGTCAATAGGTCAATAGGATGTGATCTCACTGCATCTCCACTTGACCTTGAATCACCTGGACAGTACAAATGCCTATGCCCTGATGCAGCCTATTGGCTACAGTTCAGTGTTTACCACCTTCATTCCTACACTCATGCCAAAAAACTACAAAACCTGGGCCTCTGTACCTCCCTCTGCAAATGGATCCTCGACTTCCAAACCAGAAGACCACAGTCTGTGCAGATTGGTAATAACATCTTCACCTCACTGATAATCAACACTGGCACGTCCCAGGGGTGTGTGCTTAGCCCACTGCTCTACTCTTACAACCATGACTGTGACGCTAGGCATAGCTCAAATACCACCTATACATTTGCTGATGGTACAGCCATTGTCGACAGAATCTCAGATGATGACGAAAAGGGCGTACAGGAGCAAGAAATACCAACTAGTGGAGTGGTGTCGCATCAACAACCGTACACTCAACATCAGTAAGACTGAAGAGCTGTTTGATGACTTCAGAAAGGGTAAGATGAGGGTACACAAACCAATCCCCATAGAGGACTCAGAAGTGGAGAGAGTGAGCAATTTCAGGATCCTGTGTGTCAATATCTCTGAGGATCTAACCTGGTCCCAATGCAGCTATAAATCTCACTACATTCAGATATGGCCCAAATGCGGCGCGAGAGACTCTGAAGCAGGTCGATTGTTCGTAGACTTTAATGCAAACAGAGTTAGAGGGAAAAGAAAACAGTTAATGCTAGGCCAAACAGGGCCGTTAACTAAAAACTGTCAAATGGAAAACGAAGCCTACACTGCGGCTGAATCGAATGAATAAATACAAAACGAATACCGCTCGTCTTCAGAGTCAGTTGACTCAACGGATCAATTTCGGGGCTGAGTGCAAGCAGGCCCTGAAACTTTTCTATGCTTTGCTCAAACCTCAACAAGTGCTAAGACAAAAATAATGGAGTTAAGTACCATCACAATGAAATAATAAATATATATAGGTACGCACAGTTTTTTTCTACATTTATCATGTATTGCATTGTACTGCTGCCACAAAGTTAACACATTCCATGACCTATATCGATGATATTGAACATGATTCTGATTCTTATTCTGATTTCTGAAGAGTTATTTGTCAATTTTTTGGAAAGAAGTATAAAATTCACCTTGATCAAAGTGAATGCTGCAAATTAAAGCAAATTTTTTCTTTCACGCTCAAATAATCCAGTTCTGGGCTTTACTTCTCATAGGCTTGAAAATTCTGTAGCTCAGGAAAGCATGTTAACCACCAACTGAAGCTTATGCCTCTGGTTTCAAGGCTTTTCAATGTCATTCCAGTACATAAGTGAAAGGAGAACAAAATAATAGTTACTGCGGATCCAATGCAGCACCAAACACAAATTACGGTAAAGAACACAATAATAAAAAACACATGTACTGCCTCTCTGCACATTTTCTGCAAATCCCAGAGCAAGCTCCACACTACAGAACTCATATTACCAATGTCCTCTTCTTCCATAAGCTCATCCTCATCTTCTTCCTCAATACAGCGTTTCAAACCAGGTTTCATCTCAAAATCTCCCAGAATAATTCAGCTTCTGCAGATATCAGTGACCTCATCTTTCCAACAATGCTCGTCTCGGTCCCCAACCATGAGCACCTCAGCACTGAGCTTAAAGGTTTGGGGGTTCCTGAAAGATAGTCTGATCCTAGATGTTCAGAGGGAAATGGATCGCCATAATGACATGGCGGAGCAGACTCAATGTGAATGGCCTCACTCTGCTCCTATGGTTTTAAGTGCAAAGTGCTACGCCTGCATTTGTGGTGCTTCTCCAGCTTCAGAGTCTGATCGTTGCCTGTGTGTCTCCTGGTACACAATGTACAGGTAGCTCTCCGACTGACTCCATCCAGTTCACTGATGCTGATCTAAAGTTTCCTGAATGCACAGGGATAAACATGGAATCAGGTGTCTCGTACAAATCAGCAAAAATAAAACACATACCGTGTGTCAAAGAATAATTGTTGTCACTGTCACAGAGCTGCTTAACTGGGACTTCACTGCCGATCAGCAGTCTGGCAAAAGATCCTCTGCTCGTCACAATAAGACTGCATCCCTAACTCTCCGTTGTTTGACGTGTGCCAGAAGAGGATGATATTTATTTATTGAACTCTTCCACTTTCATTTTTACAACCTCAGGAAGTGACAGTTGTTAAACAAAGGAGCTGCCCTAAACTTGAGAAGGATAATTTTTATAAGACTTCAGGTCATATAAAATGCACAATCAAACACTGTCATCGTCACTCTGAGTGATTTGATAGAATGTTTTGCCGTGGTCGACCCTGGCTCAGCTTTGTGCACCATATAAACACTCAGACCTGCTGAGATATTCTGATTCATCTCAGTGTTCACATTTTAATTTTTGGTCTGCTGGCCTCACTCAGTTGCAACAGAGCAAACACTCATTGCCTCACCCCCCAGTGTCTGCAAATCCCAGCTCCTGCTCCACACTACAGAGCGCATTTTACCTACAGTATCCCTCCTCTTCCAGGGCCTTATCATAGGCTGTGTGTACATAAACCTTCAAGAATCTCAGTCTTTGCTGCATATCCTCGTATATAACAGTCCCCCAGCCATTCTATACCTGGTGTCAACTACATTACTATATTCTGAAAAGCACATGCAAAATAACAGAGCAACTCAGACAGTCTTGTGCGTCTGGTCTTCTAATCGTACCCTCCTCTTCTATAATCTCTTTCCCACCAAACACTTGTTGAAGCCTCTTATACAATGTTGTGATCCAGTTTTCATTTCAGAATAATCCAGGATAATTCAGATTGCAATGGAAGAAAAATATGCCAATAAAAGTGTCCCTTATTGTTCAACAAATAAAATTCTCTGACTCCATCCCTGAGCACTTCAGCATGAGGTTAAACGTCTGGAGGTTCCTGAATCACAGTCAGTTCCCAGATGTTCAAAGTACTGAGCCGGAAGCCGGCATTTGTCTGTACCAGGGTTTTATTAGAAGTTGCGTGTATGTTCTCAGATTTTCCTGTATAGAATAGTGTCCAGTCCCCTGGCTATTCGATATCTGATCTCAACTACAATACTATTTTCTTAAAAACACAAAATACTGGAGCAACACAGCAGGTGAAGTCAGTATGTGAACCTCTGGTCTCATAGGACAGTGTCTGGTCTCCTAATCATACTCGCACCCTGACAGCTACACAGCAGTTTCCCTCCCCATTTGATCTACAGACTGTGGTATGATGCCATGAGTGTTGTGCACCTCCTTCCTACAGTCCCCATCCTCATCTGAAAAGTGAGCAAGAACACTGACACTTTTCATTAATGGGAAGGGATGAGTCTCTGCCTTCTACCTCACCCTTGTGCAATTACAAAATCCTTTCCCAGACCACAGGTCGATTTTGTGGAATCTATCCCCAGGTTGTGACTGTCGCTTGGAACACCACGTCCTGGTAATTCTCCTGCAGACTCTAGCCCAGCAACCCTGAGCCAAAGTTCCTTGAAGTGTCTACACTTGCTGAAGAGACAATCGCTCTGAAGCACAATAGTGTCTGTTCCACTACTATCAATTGTGAACAAACTTGTGTCACACCAAACTTTAACTTTTGGACTTACCTCTGTTGCCTCTTTTGGACCTCCTGTTACTTGCCCTTCGTACTCCTGTCCTCGACCTCACTGCCCTCCACTTACCTTTTAAGGACAGATTTCAGTCATAAAGTATCTCCTTTTAATATTTTCCATCTCTGAGAAGCACACAGGAGTAAGCGTTGTATCAGGCATCTGGTACAATTAATGAAAATAAAGAGCATCACAGCATAATGTGTGTGAAAGTATAACTGTTGTCATGGACACGGAGCTGTTTAACTGTGACTTCACGGCCAATTAGCCATCCGGTAATGATCCTCTAATCGTCTCAGTAACAGCTCTCCATTGTTTGACGTGTGCCAGAAGAGGATGATATTTATTTATTGAACTCTTCCACTTTCATTTTTACAACCTCAGGAAGTGACAGTTGTTAAACAAAGGAGCTGCCCTAAACTTGAGAAGGATAATTTTTATAAGACTTCAGGTCATATAAAATGCACAATCAAACACTGTCATCGTCACTCTGAGTGATTTGATAGAATGTTTTGCCGTGGTCGACCCTGGCTCAGCTTTGTGCACCATATAAACACTCAGACCTGCTGAGATATTCTGATTCATCTCAGTGTTCACATTTTAATTTTTGGTCTGCTGGCCTCACTCAGTTGCAACAGAGCAAACACTCATTGCCTCACCCCCCAGTGTCTCCAAATCCCAGCTCCTGCTCCACACTACAGAGCGCATTTTACCTACAGTATCCCTCCTCTTCCAGGGCCTTATCATAGGCTGTGTGTACATAAACCTTCAAGAATCTCAGTCTTTGCTGCATATCCTCGTATATAACAGTCCCCCAGCCATTCTATACCTGGTGTCAACTACATTACTATATTCTGAAAAGCACATGCAAAATAACAGAGCAACTCAGACAGTCTTGTGCGTCTGGTCTTCTAATCGTACCCTCCTCCTCCATAATCTCTTTCCCACCAAACACTTGTTGAAGCCTCTTATACAATGTTGTCATCCAGTTTTCATTTCAGAATAAGCCAGGATAATTCAGATTGCAATGGAAGAAAAATATGCCGATAAAAGTGTCCCTTATTGTTCAACAAATAAAATTCTCTGACTCCATCCCTGAGCACTTCAGCATGAGGTTAAACGTCTGGAGGTTCCTGAATCACAGTCAGTTCCCAGATGTTCAAAGTACTGAGCCGGAAGCCGGCATTTGTCTGTACCAGGGTTTTATTAGAAGTTGCGTGTATGTTCTCAGATTTTCCTGTATAGAATAGCGTCCAGTCCCCTGGCCATTCGATATCTGATCTCAACTACAATACTATTTTCTTAAAAACACAAAATACTGGAGCAACACAGCAGGTGAAGTCAGTATGTGAACCTCTGGTCTCATAGGACAGTGTCTGGTCTCCTAATCATACTCGCACCCTGACAGCTACACAGCAGTTTCCCCTCCCCATTTGATCTACAGACTGTGGTATGATGCCATGAGTGTTGTGCAACTCCTTCCTACAGTCCCCATCCTCATCTGAAAAGTGAGCAAGAACACTGACCCTTTTCATTAATGGGAAGGGATGAGTTTCTGCCTTCTACCTCACCCTTGTGCAATTACAAAATCCTTTCCCAGACCACAGGTCGATTTTGCAGACATTAATCCCCAGGTTGTGACTGTTGCTTGGTTCTCCACGTCCTGGTAACTCTCCTGCAGACTCTAGCCCAGCAACCCTGAGCCTAAGTTCCTTGAAGAGCCTACACTTGCTGAAGAAACAATCGCTCTGAAGCACAGTAGTGTCTGTTCCACTACTATCAATTGTGAACAAGCTTGTGTCACACGAAAATTTAACGTTTGGACTTACCTCTGTTGCCTCTTTTGGACCTCCTGTTACTTGCCCTTCGTACTCCTGTCCTCGACCTCACTGCCCTCCACTTATCTTTTAAGGGCAGATTTCAGTCATAAAGTATCTCCTTTTAATATTTTCCATCTCTGAGAAACACACAGGAGTAAGCGTTGTATCAGGCATCTGGTACAATTAATGAAAATAAAGCGCATCACAGCATAATGTATGTGTGAAAGTATAATTGTTGTCATGGACACGGAGCTGTTTAACTCTGACTTCACGGCCAATTAGCCATCTGGTAATGATCCTCTAATCGTCTCAGTAACAGCTCTCCATTGTTTGACGTGTGCCAGAAGAGGATGATATTTATTTATTGAACTCTTCCACTTTCATTTTTACAAACTCGGGAGGTGACTGGTGTTAAACAAAGGAGCTGCCCTAACCCTGAGCAGGATAACCTTTATAAGACTTCAGGTCATATAAAATGCACAATCAAACACTGTCATCGTCACTCTGAGTGATTTGATAGAATGTTTTGCCGTGGTCGACCCTGGCTCAGCTTTGTGCACCACATAAACACTCAGACCTGCTGAGATGCTGTAGCATTCGCTGATAACAAAGCCATCCTGCACGAAAACTTAGCTGCATAACCCACACCTCTGACAAAACCAGGTGCTGAAGAGCTTGGGAGTGGGAACAGCGAACAACATGAAAGAGATCATTCAAAATTAAACCAACACTTAAAAGTTATAACGATTGATTATTTTAATTAATTGGCTAAAGAAGAACAGCAAAAAAAACACTTGAAACAAATTCACTGCATTTGAGTTAACCACACTGAAGCTAAAAGGGGTCAAAGTTACAGAGGTAAATGCTAAACACATGAGACTCTGCAGATGCTGGAAATCCACAAAATACTGGAGGAACTCAGCAGGTCAGGCAGCATCTATGGAACTGAATAAACACTCAACGTTTCAGGTTAAGACCCCTCTTCAGGACTGAGAAGGAAGGGGGAAGACGCCAGAATAAAAAAGCTTGGGGAGGGGAAGGAGACTGGCTGAAAAGTGATAGGTGGAGCCAGGTGAGTGGAAAAGGTAAAGGGCTGGAGAAGATGGAATCTGATGGGAGTGGAGCATGGGGGAAAGAAAAGGAGGAGTGGACTGAAAAGGAGGTGATAGGCAGGTGAGAAGAGTAAGAGGCCAGAGTGGGGAATAGAAGAAGAGAGGAGGGGGAGGGAAATTTTTTTACCTGAGGGAAAAATCGATATTCATGCCATCAATTTGGAGGCTACCTAGATGGATTTTGTTCTTCCACCCTGAGGGTGGCCTCATTGTGGTACAAGAGGAAGCCATGGACAGACATGTTGGAACAGGAATGGGAATCAGAATTAAAATGCTTGGCCTCTGGGAAGTTCCACTTTCAGCAAGTGGAGCAGAGGTGCTCGTTGATGCGAGCACTAATTTACGAAGGGTCTCACTGGTGTGGGTTCGGCTGGTGGTGTAGTGACATCAGCACTGGACTTCAAGGCCTATGGTCCTGAGTTCAGACCCAGCTGGGTGCCAACGTGGGCAGCAGCAGTATCGGTGCAAAAGTAAGGCCTGGCAAACTACTTCCGTATCTTGCCATGAAACCCTATGGACCCTGTGGTCCATGAGGTCATCAAGAGTCAGACACGACTTACCAACTGAACAACAACAACGAATCACCAATTGTGAGCACCAGACACAATAGCTGACCCAAGCAGGTTCGTAGGTGAAGTGTTGCCTCACCTGGAAGAACTGTTTAGGGCCCTGAATAGAGGTGAGGGAGGAGGTGAATGGGTAAGAGTAGCACTTTGGCTTCTTGCAGGGGTATGTGCCTGGGGAGAGGTTAGTGGAGGGGGATGAATGGACGAGGGAATCACCAAGGGAGATATCTCTGCAGAAAGCAAAGAGAGGAAGGGAGGTAAAGACATGTTTGGTGGTGGGATCCTTTTGGTGATGGTGGAGAATGATGTGTTGAATGCAGAAGCTCATGGCATGGTAGATAGGACAAGAGGAACTCTATCACTGTTACGGTGGTTGGAAGATGGGGTAAGTGCAGATGTTGAAGCAGGCATTTACATGTGCTGGGAATTTTCTCATTGGAACAGCTGGTTCAATGGTTCCTATTACACCTCTGCATCAAGGGCAAAATTACCTGTACTCATCTCTATTTACAACCAGATCATTTTGTAATTACTTTTTATTCAAACTACATATTGATCAGTGTCAAAGCCTCTTTGTTGACAATCACACATTACAAGGCTGGATGATTTGAAAACTGATTATTTTTCTCCAATGCACAGTTTCAGATTGTCTGCACAGTAACTCAGTTCTACGTTTTACAGATAGCCCACAGGTCCAATATCAAATGTGTTTGGATATGTTATGTTACCCCTTTAATCAAAATACTACTCTTTTGGTTTCTCATTCTGAAGACCAGGTGCACGTATGGGGTTTGGTGTTAACTGATCCTGCAGTGGTTTGGATAGGTGGGAACCTCCCATGTATGGTTGAGCCTGACTGAAGAGCCTGCTCGGTATCCAGACCACACCAACACATCAATATTCCAGGCACATGTGCTAAGAAATAATCCTTTGGGAAAATGACAAAAAAAAATTCCTGATAAAGTATATTCCTGGAATGAAGAATATGATGTAGTAGGGGAGCTGATAGGTTAAGTCATCAAGCTAGAATTTAAAGGCCTGGGCTAAGGACACAGAAACACCTGGCGAACCTGATTCCTCTTGGTTAAATGAATTCAGACTTGGAGAGCGTGTATCACCAATTATGTCTATGAAACTATCACATCAGCTTAAAAATGCAACTTATTCTCTTGTACTCTACAGAGAGGAAAATCTGTCTCCTTTATCCAGCCTGGCCTATGTTATTCTCTTTATGGTGTCCCTCGGTACTAATGATAATTTCCTTCCATTCTTGTTTTGGGTTTTTAAGACTGATACAGAGATCAATATGGGAAAGACATAGTCTTCGACCAAGGATAGGAACTGCCTGATGGAGTGTAGAACGGTGGTCATTGGCGAATGCTAAGCTTATTCTGTCACTACATCAGGGTTTCTTTGTGGTCTCAAAGCAGATGGACTCTCAAGACAATACCAATGCTCCTTCTCCACCTCGGGTGATAATGTCCAGAGATTCCAAGGACACCTTGAGGATGCTGCATTTCTTCAAGGAAGATTCAAGGACATTTTGAATTTTTTCGTCTCCTCCTTTCTAATTGCTTCCTATAACTCAGCATGGAATGGAGTGTCCGATTTACGAGTGTAGTGTCAGGTGTGTGGATTCTGTGGCAGAGTGAATGTACCTGACTTACAGTAAGTTAAATAACAGCAGTGCTGAAGTACATAACTCCTCTTCATTAAATACATTCAGAATCAAAAATGCCTGCTACACTCATGTTATCTGTGAAACAATTGCAACAGCTTCAGAACACAATTCATTCACCAGTGCTCTACAGGAAAGAAGATCTGTCTCAATTATCCAGCTTGGTCTGTGTCCTTTCTCCTGGGCTCTGCCTCATGACTGAAGATCACAATGAACTATTCTGTGCTCCTCATGCCGTTACTGAGGTCAATGTGTCTTCAACCGAGGGGTGGGAGGGAGTTCATTAGTGAAGTTTTGTACTCTCCCTGTCACTTGGTCAGAGTTTCTGTGTGGTCCCTATTCCATTCCTGATCTTCCTTTCCTGCCTTGAGTGATCACATCAAAGAATCATGTCCAGCATGTGAGTTCAATGTCATATATGTAATTTATGTGGCTGACTTACTGTAAGTAGAGCATCAATGGGCAGGGACATAATTCCTCTTCATTAAATACACTCAGAATTTCAAAAATGCTCCAATACTGAGGACTTTGATCTGGGGGAGTGATTGATTACATCAGTTTGCTTATCCTTCAGCTGCTTGGCCAACTGTGGACTTTGTGCCACATTTGAACTCTTGAACATTTTCCTCAGTCATCTGAAGGCTGCTCTGGTACATTGAAGGTGGGAATGAGCCTCATCATAAATTCTTGCATTCAAAGAGTGGGAACAGAGGGGACCATTTCAGGGTGGCCTCTGCCAAAGAACGTGAGCCAAGGAACGTTGCGGAGTAGCGAGTGGAAGCAGCACATTCCCTCACCTCAGGCCCCGACACCTTGATCTTTTCAATCTGGCCCAGCATCTGAATCGACGTCCAAACACTGGATTCAATCACCCTCGATATGCTCTGGTGCCTGGACCTTGCCGCCTCGATTCGGCTGCACCCGACCTTTCTGATTCAGCACGGTGCTTAAACTGTCAGACCTCGGGTCTTCCTCGCTCTCAACATCGAGCCCACCATCTCGCCTCTGCCACATCGAATTGCCTCCCAGTCCAAAGGTAAGTTTCAGACTAATACCTGCGATAATCATTTGCCGGAAAAAGTGCCGTTAGCAATGAATTTAGTTGTTTACCTTGTTTCGATAGCCACCAGCCAGAAGTCGCTGAGATTCACCAGCGCCATCTTAAACCATTCCTCTCGTCTGGCGGCATGATGTAATCAGCCAGGGCTATGGCGCCAAATGGTTGACCCTTCACCTTCAGAATCCCGTTGAGATATTCTTGGTCTTCCCATTGTGGAGTGGAAATGTGCACTGAGGTTCATTTAATGTGAACTACAGTTGCACCTCAGCTACTACATAGAATCGGTGCCCAGGGGGATCAAGGCAATTGTAAAATGACCTGTGGTACACTGGATTTTATACTCACAAAGAAGTGAGCAGACATTTAGAGTCATTGAGTATAGTGTGTTTGCTCACACACACATGCCTACGTACGCTCCCATACCCTATTGCTTGTGATACAGTATCCACCCCCGGGTATTGAATTTAAGGGACAATTGGGATTACCAGTTCCTCTTGCCTACATTCAACGAAGTAATGATAAGAGAATTTACATTTAATGGGCTCATGCTGACCCTGAACTAAACTTCATGTCAGCTTTAGCCCTCTGCAGCAGTTCCAGTTTCCTATTGACTGCAAAGGGAAACTTGCCTGCCTGTGTTGAATTACAGACCAAGTGTTCAAAAGTAATCTTCTTTACTCAGCTAAATCCAAATTTCACATCTCTAATTCCTTAATTTTCCTCACATAACCCCTTGGGTTGAGTAGGCAATTTGTACAACTGCAACATTACTGGTTTCACTTCGTAGTGTAGTTATCTCAGTGTGAGCCAAGTGCCTGCCCAGACCATTTGTATGATGTGAAGTAAATTAAAGAAACTCCGTGAAACAAACCAGAAACTTAGTACTCAAAATTCAGAAAGGGTCGCAACAAGTTCTTCATGAGAAATTCACTTTATTTTATTTTCTTAAGTGCTTTCAGTACATCAACTGTCCAGACAGTGAAAGTGCCCTCAAGGCAAAGATTTCTATTACCATTTCTATCACTTGTTCCTATTTACAAGTTTCATTTTCTCCAGTAATTATCAGACTATTAGCAGCACTACCTTCTAAAATGAAGGTACTTTACATGAAAATTACAACTGCAGAAAATTTCCTCCCATAGACTTTAGATAGATACTAAAATTTGACATTTTACACAGAAAGCACTACAGTTTCAGTGAATTGTCAATGGTCAATAAACAGCGCTGTGAAATGGCATGTATGTTACTTGCAGTTATTTGTTCTTACATTTTGGCACAAAAGTGCTTCAGTCAAACAGTACTGGTCAACAATATTGTCATTTCTGTATTACAGAGTAGCAAGATTTTAAATAACAAAGATGTCTACAAATTTTTTCACTAGAAATCATTGCAACAATGCTGCATCACTTCATATATTCAAGAAAAAAGGAGGAATGATTTAATTATTTACATCTACAACATTCTGACTCAGATAATATTAATGAAATAAACAAAAGGTAATCCTTCTTTGCACATTGGCCGATTTATCCTCTTTCATTTCTGGGTTTGTGAAGAGAGGCAGCAAAAGGGAGAGGGTGGGATGTGAACGGTGTGTGAATTTTATCCCAGAGGTCACTGACTTCCCTTGTCAACCAAATTCATTTTGAATAAGGTAGCCACGGAAATTAATAAATACCATTGCTCCAACCTCACCCTCATCTCCCTCTCTTAGAATTAACATTAAGTCTTAACAATTGATGTCCATCTCACATGTCCGAAATTTACCACAGATGTCCAAAGAAACTTTGGACTTGGCACAATGTTTAACACAAATATCACATGGCATCCTCAAATGTAAACAGGTAGTGCGGAATGGTGCAAACATGTCCTGTGACAGGGAGGAACTCCAAGATCACTCTCAGAAGACAATGAAGAGGAGACACTGGAACGAACCACTGGGTGCTGACATCACAGAGTTAGCGCCCGGGGCTGAGCTTCCATCATTCCCCGTCGGATAATCCAGAGGTGGAAGTGAATTCTTCATTTTGTGGCTTCAATTTTTTCACTTGTGTTTTTTGCCTCCTGAAATAAAATTCAATAATTTGCATTGTTACCCACAGTAATACAGCATCCTGTGTCATCTGCAAAAGAACTACGAGAATTCTCAAACTGACTTTCCACAAAGAGGAGCAGATTGCTATGTTTTGGAAACTTGGTAATATGTCAATGATTCTGGAAGGGGCATTATTCTAAATACATTGAGCAGCGTTCAAATCCACTTCAAATTCCTCACAAACTGACTCATTTCAAGCATAGGTAAAGACCTTGATAGCATTCAGGTATGGATGTGTATAAGCCAAGTGACATTTATGCCAACCAACAGGCCAGGCAATGGCCCAAGAACTATCCTTGGCAATATCATTTTTATCTTCACAAACTTACTAGCTGCATTTATAAGGTGGAGAGTCAGTCCTGATACCCATTTATCATCCATTCCACTATCTACCAGGCACAACTTTAGTGTGTGATGAACAATCTTTAATTCCTGAATCAGTGCAGCTCCAATACCAATCAGAACAAGTCATTCTCCTTAACTGGCACCTTAACCCATCAATCTCTCAACCTCCCATGTTCAGTGTCTGCAACCTGTGGGGAAATTCACTATTAAACATTCCTAATGTACCAACGCTGAATAAAGAATGGTCTGCATTGTTTGGACTCAGCTGGGTTCTAAAAGGAGTGAATACTGGTCCTGTGATTGGTAGCTTTACAGTGACCCAACCTCTGCTTTTGGATCCCCATCTCAGTTCTGACTTTACTTCCAACTTCTCATAAAGTTCATGCGTAAGCATATACTGTATAAAATAGACAACGAACGGTTGATGCTAGGGAAGACAGCAATGGTAATGTCAAGGACAGTCTTAAGGTCAGGACACTAATAATTGTCATTGGCATTGCCATTGCTGTCTTCCCTAGCATCAACAATTCACTATCTACTGTAGTCATCTGAGTTGAGTCACCTTCTGACATTCATTTTTCATCTTATAATCTCTGCACAAGGCAAGACTCCAGAGTATGAACACTGTCTGTAGCTCCATTTGTTACACGGGGGCGACAGAGGAGAACCCAAGTACAGGACTCTGGCACGTCGACTCAGTTGGGGAGGCTGGCGTTGACCTGAACGTAGAGCAGGAAACCAGAGGGATCTTGACAAGGAGACAGGATTCACAGGGACTCTCTAGAAACTAGAGCGGAACTTAGAAATAATGGTTCTAATCGGAACAGGGAACAAAGTATCACACGAGAATTGACCAATGAACTGGCAACCTGTGATAGAGTAGTCCTCGTATTTATTTCCCAGTCTCTGATGAAAGCCAGGTGTACGATTATTGGGTAACTAGTGGCAATTGACTGAAATTAAGGCATGATCAGGGAGAAAGAAGTGTTAAAGGGTAACGGCCAACCGGAACCATGACACCATTATCAATACTCTGGACACCATCCAAGACAAAACATTCTCTGTAACCGGCATCCAAGTGATCTATTCCTCAACTTCCCCTGTACTACGGCTGCAACCTATGGGGAAAATCACTAATTAATATTTTATACCTAACATCTCTAATCAGAATAAAAGTTGTTCTTCATTTGTTGGGCTCAGCTAGGTTGTAAAATGTGTGATAATTGCTACCAGCCATTGCTCCTGCAATTGATATAGTGATAGTGACCAAACCTCTACTTCCAGTTCCCTACCACAGTTCCAGGGAAGATTGATAACGAATTTGAGTGAGGGCAGTGACAGACTCAGCACTGACTCCATAACTTGCACATATTCTGGGTTATGACTCACACATGCAGGAAGGGTACTGGAAGATGCTTAATGGTGGTGGGAAGGTTAAGCAGGGATGAACAGACAGCACCCTGCACTATGAAGAACCAGAGTCACACGGCATCAACAATTCACTGCATCTCCATTCCCTGGCAGCTAAAGCATGAATGTTGACAAACAGCAAACACTAACCTTTCATGGCTCTCATGAGAGCCTGTAACCACTTGGCATCAGGATCCACACACACTTTCTTCTCATTTCTCAGGGTGACACTGCGAAAAGAAAAAGTCTTTCAAATTTAATTCACAGAACTAGTATGTCCCTCTTAATGTGCACAGCTTATTAAATAAACATCAGTAAAGGAATAGAGTTAAAGATGATAGTCTGACTCATTTACTCACATTATCTCTGCTCTCTCACAGTGCGATCCACTGGGAATGTATTTCAAGCTCCTGATGAACTTCGGATGAATAACATCGAAGCTGGTCTGAACGCATTTGCAGCGTCCTTCCGCTCCTGGAATCGGAACACCTGAGGAAAGATTATATTCACTCAGATTTCATTGTTGCTTCAAGGAGAGAAATGCCTGTAAAACGTGCTGGTCATTACTCCAGCATATCAGCTTCATCATTATTTTGACAAAGATTGAATTGTAGCTGCAGTCCACATAAACAATGGAAATCCTGTTGCAGTTCTTTCTATAATGGTTGTCTAGCTTTCTGAATTAGACTTACAATGATCTGGAGGTATTTAATTTTTTTGTTAAATAGTACATGACCCACAAGATCATAGACTTTGTGCATTATTTTAATAAAAAATAAAAAATATGCTCAGTTATCTCAACATACCCTGTGCAGCAATGGCACACAGAAGGAGGATGAGGATGGTTACAGTGGCTGTTCTCTCCATCTTCCACTTGGTACTGCTGAAGGATCTTCTGTCTAATGCACTAGTTACCTGCTGAAACAAGTTATGCTCAGACATCCAGTGAGCTCCTATTTATGTAGATTCTCTTCTCCAGCTTGCATCATCTCCTGCAGTGAACTCTGCCAAACACTGACGTCCCGAATAAGGGAATTTCCCTGCTTCTGAGGCAGATCTTCTTTCACTTTCGTCTTTCTACATCACAGCAATTGTGTGGTTTGCAACTGCAGCTGCATTATATAGCACAATAGGTAGTGACTTAGTCACGTGTGATTTGTTAAGATTTATCGATTAATGTTATGGAAGTTTAAAATCCACCTTCAGCAAAGTGAATGGTGTAAAATGAAACAACTGTTTTCCTTGAATAAGATCAGTCCAGTTTCAGGCTTTACTGCTCAGGTAGTTCGAGATTCCTCAGCTCAGAAGAGCATGCTGATGGTACTTTATATTGTGATTTCCAGGAAATCGCTTTCCGTTTCACTGTCTACATATTACAGCGTGTCTCCGTGCACTTTAATGCTGCAGATTTGTGAAGTATGGGCAGGTATAAAAATAGTTCCAGTGAGCTCCTATTTGTGGGATTCTCTTTGTATCATCTGCAACATTCAGATCTGTCAAACACTGACGTCCTGTGAAAAGCAATTTCCCTGCCCTGAGGAAAAGAACTTCTTTCACTCTGCCAGAATTTGCTTCAATACTTGTGTGGTTTACAGCCACAGATGGATTGTATATTAAAATAGGTGGTGAATGGGGTTTTTAAAGACTTAATTACAAACTTTAGGGAAGAGATGGAAACTCCATCCTTTGTAAAGTATATGTGACAAAATCAATCACCATTCACTTTCAAATTAGCGACAGGTGGTGAGTAACAGAATTCAGTTTCAGATTTTACACCTCACTCACTGGGAAATTCCACAGCCTCAGGAGAACATACTGACTATATGGTGAGTTTACACCTGCGATTCCCAGAAAATTCTCCCTTTCATGGTCTGCACACTACAGCATATCTCTGTGCACCTTAATGCTGCAGGTCTGTAAAATATGCACAGGTATATGCACATGGTTGCAACATTAGATACAATCCTCATTTTCTGTAAAGTGTCAGCACGGTGATGCAATAATCCTGAATTAACTTTTTTAAACATTGCTTTAATCACTAAGATGGTTTATTTTGCTCTCAGGCACTGTCTTGTTCATTTTGATTTCACAAAGCTATTTTTGACAGAATTGAAGTAGGGAAGAGATTTATCAATGAGTCATCTGTAGCAGAATTCGATTTGCTTATGCAATAGACGTTCTTTCCCTAATGAGGAGTTTCAGATTCTCTGCTTCCACGTTTTGCAACAGGCTCAGTAGACAATGTCATTTTGCAGACATTGTGGTGACCCTTGGGATAATAATAGCAAAAGCATTTCTGAAATTTGGGCTAAAATTCGTGAATTACAAGAATTGTCCCTTCCCAGAGATAGAGACACTTTTTGCCATCTAAAACCGTATCTTCTTCACCTTATCTACTCTACCTGTCCTGCAATCTACCACATTCGGAAGACTCATGCACCATCTCTCTGTTCGTCACTACTCCCTTCGACCTTACTGTTCATTGTATATGTCCTATATTTATTTATAATTTCATCTTAAGTGCTTCAACTCTTACTTATTGGGAGCAACTTCCATTTGCCATTGCTTTGGCCCTGTTAACCAACTGATCACACAGTCACATGATCATTGCAGGTAGAAACTAGTCCTTGTCTCCATCTATTAAATGTGAGCAACTCCCGTTGCACACAACCAGTCAAGGAACATAAAACACATCACAACATCCCCTGTGCAGTAAAGGAGAAGAGCTGACATGGTCGTGGAGCTATTTAACGTTGACTTCACTACCAATGAACTTTCTGCCAGAGGAGCCTCTATTCATCACAGCAGCAATGTCTGTCGCTAGTTGAAGTGTGACTAAAATATGAGTTATTAAACTCCTCCACTTCAACTTTGCACAACCTCTGGAGGTGACAGTTGTTAAGTAGGGAAAGTTCTTAACCTCGAGTTAGATCATCTTTAACACCTCAGATCTTATAAAATACAAAGTAAAGCACCTCATTTTAACTCCATTATCTGGCAAATTTATTTGTTGTCCCTACTGCTGGGCTTTTTGTCCAGCTGAGATGGTGCAGTATTAACTGATACCATTCTATTCTACATTGTTTAAAGCAGCAAGTGCAGATCTTGGGAGAAACTTTTCCTGACAACTTCAGTCCAGCAGGATATCAGCAATCACTCATCACATCTCTCAGCATGGCCCAATAAAAAGCCTCCCACAGAAGTACTTAGTTAAAGTCAAAGTCTTGTCAAGTATTTTTTGTAGTATACTCAAGCATGTATATGCACAGGTGGAATGAAAAATTATTTTCATTAGTTGACAAACAATAACAGCTATAATACCTGAAAATACATGCACCTGCTGTGTAAATATTGATCATTCTGATGTTAATGTCAAATGATTATGCGTCAATAAAATCAAAATCCACTTTTTACGTAACCTCTATTGTTTAACCAGGCAACAAACATGTTTCTCTTCATATTGTCACATTTTGGACTTTAATGCTTTAAGTGTGCAAAGACTTACAATAATGAAAATGTAAGATAAATGAAGTAGTATCTTTGTAAGTAAAGTGGTTTGAAAAAGCAGAGTTAAGAGAAATAGAAGCTTGATCTTATTAAAGTTTGTCAGACTCTGAGAGGAGTTGACAGAGAAGATGCTGAGTAGGATTCTCTCCTCATGGGGGAGTTGAATACTTGAGACATTATCCCAGGATTTCAGTTCAGGAAAAATAGGTCAGGATGAAAATAAATTGTAAATTTTTGGAAATGTCTAACCCAGAGATCTGTTCAGTCTGAATCGTTAGTGAACATGTTCAAGGTGGAAATGAATTTGTGGGCTCTTGGTGAAATCAAAAGTTATTGGGACTTGGCAGGAAAGTGGATCGGAAGCCAAATGTCAGATTGGCATTGAGCTTATTGATGAACAGACCAGACTTGAGGAATCATGTGCAATAGTCTTGCACTCACCTCTTTTCTTTGTCTATTTATTTATCTATCTCTCTATTTATTTACTTATTAACAGACACTGCATGGAACAGGCCCCTCCAGCCCAATGAGCTGCACTGCCCAGCAGCTCACCTATTACTGGACTAGTCACAGGACAATTTACATTGAACAAATTACCTACAAATCAGTACCCCTTTGGACGGTGGGAGGAAACTGCAGCCCCCAGCGGAAACCCTCACGGTCACGGAGAAAACGCACAAACTCTTTACAGACAGAGCTTTATGGAATTGTCTTCATTTATGTAATACAGATAGCATTATTTATTTATACTTAATTATTGATTCATATAAAATGAATAATTATTTATATAAATAACAAATCAGTGAACATAAAAACATATTGTCTTTATACAACTGAGCTCTGAACTTCATCACTTGCAGTGAGTTTTCAAACAACGATCCAATACTTCCACTTCAGGACATATCTTCAGCACTGTTAAAGCTTCAGAGACCTTTTCTGGTACATGTGCTGCATACCAATTGCCTTGGGTACCACTTCTATGCATTTTTTCTTTCGTAAATAGCAAAGCAGATGCAAAGCTTGACATGTTATTTCATGGTTTGGGCTTCAACTACATCCATCCATCTTTACTTTGTCCTTCACCACTTTGAATCAGGATGCCTTTCGTCACCAGGTCAAGAGTAGCGAATAATTAAAGGTGAACTCCTATTTCACAGTGAAAATTAACAACTCTCCACGAGCTGCAAGCCTGACTATTTCACTGCCACAACAATGGGAGTTTTGGTATATTACTGTTGTTTAACGGGGGACGTGTGCATAATGTTAATCATGAAACTAGCTGGTTGTTGTAAATACTGGCTGTTTGAAAATGTTAATATTTTTAAAAGGTATGATTAATCTGCTGTCCAACTGAGATTCAGGATGACATAACTGTAATTCTGAAACTCATAATATGGTCAACTCTTTCCAAAGCAGAACTGACTGCCTTTCGATTTTGTGATGGATAGTCACTTTCCATGACCCAGCAAAGGTATCTGAAAAAGTATTACATGAAGAAAATGTCATTTAATCGCAAAACAGTATAAATGTTAGAAAGCATTGGGGATTGTTAGGAATGACAGAAGGATGGTGTGATAGCAAGAGAACAGTTTCTTCAGTAGATGACTCAATCATCTACCACTCATTGATACAGTATGTTCTTATAGTTTGTAAGATTTATACCTGTGTTTGGAAATCCTCTATAGTTTATAAATGTTTCATAATTCGGTAATCTTCTATAAATATATGAAGAGTTTTATTATATTGGAAACAAAATCTTATACAGTAAATACATATTAGAGAACATTCCATTTCAATCCATTCAAATTCTCTCCAATCTTTGCAACTTCACAAAGAATTTCATTTAATGCAAAAACGGAAGATATATTGGATCATTTATTTTCTATCTGATTTAAAAGAAAATCTGCAGGCTCCTGCATATTAAAACAATCTTGTTTGTAATACATAGTTCCACAACTGAGAGTTAACAGCTGTTACTGCAGGAGTTCTGAGATTTTATACAGTAATCAGTATCTGGGATAGGGTAAACTGACAGCTTTGAGTGCAGCATCAATGACTGAGAAAACATGGACCTCTGAGGAAGTCTCCATCTCGAGTCCCTTTGGCAACTCAGTCAAGGAGTATGTTCCAAACTGAGATGAATATTTCTTAGTAACACACACAAAGTGCTGGAGGAACTCAGCAGGCCAGGCAACATCTATGGAAAAAAGTACAGTTGACCTTTTGGTCCGAAGCCCTTTGGCAAGATTCAATATATCTTAGCACTCTGAGCAGAGCAACACGTTTGGGAATCAGGCAGACTGAGTGCTTATGTGTCTGGAATTTACTCAATGGTAAAGTTGCTTCAAGGAGCTCAACCTAAGATCTAGGTTGTAATTATTTGCATTACTGTCTGGTATAGAGGAGCCACTGCAGACAGCAGCAAACTCAGCAAGCTCTATTATGGGCACTAGCCTCTTCAGCACTGAGAACATCTACAAAAGGCAATGCTTCAGAAAGGCGGTATACATCATTATGGACCACCATCACCGAGGACATGCCCTCTTCTCGGTCTTACATTCAGGAGGAGAATCAGGAGGGTGAAGACAAACACTCAAACTTTCAGGAGCAGCTTCTTCCCATCTACCATCAGCTTTCCAAATAGTTCCTTCTCGTGTTGCACTACTTATTTAATTTATTTTATTCTTATTGTAATTTATAGTGTTTTAATTATGTATTGCACTGTACTGCTGTCGCAAAACAAAGAATTTCATGTCACATTGGTCACAGATATTTTACAGATTTTAAGGATTAAGATTAAAAAAAGGAACTGATCCCTGAGTGGAAACACATGACTTACAAGAAATGTAACATTTGCCCAACATTGAGTATCTTAGAATCATCGTTCAACCTTAAAAAATCTCCTGATTGTAAGTAATTCACTGGTGGAAGTGCACATATAAATATTGGATGAGTAGGGTATCGTCAGATATTTTGAGCCAGCAACAGCAGAAGTATGTTTACAAAAGTGAATAATTTAACAGCAGGATACTCAGTCAGAATAGGAGTAAACGTGAATCAGACTCTCTGCCGTAGGTCGTGAAATTTGTTGTTTTGTGACAGTAGTACGGTGCAATACATTAAAAAAACATGAATTACAACAGTAAATAACTTTTTTAAAATACGTTAAATATGTAGCGCAAAACGAGAGCAAAAATAGCGAGCTGGTGCTCGTGGGTGCGTTCAGTGTCCATTCAGAAATCTGATGGTGGAGTCGAAGCAGCTGTTCCTAAAACATAGTATGTCTTCAGGCTCCTTCATCTCCTCTCTGATGGTGGTAATAAGAAGAGAGCATGTACTGGGTGATGGGGGTCCTTAATGGTGGCTGTTACCTTTTTGAGGCATCACTTTTTGAAAATGTCCTCAGTGCTCGGGAGGCTAGTGCACAGGATGGAGCTGGCTGAGTAGCAACCCTCTGCCACTTGTTCCAACTTAAATGGTGGCCCCTCCATTCCGGACAGTGATGCAACCAGTTAGAATGCTCTACAGAGTACGTGTGTAGGAATTTGCTAGAATCTTTAGTGACATACAAAATCTCTTCTAACTCCTATTGATATATAGCTGTTCACATTCCTTCTTTGTAATTGTGTTGGACCCCGGATAGCTCTACCCCTGGGAACCGGATGCATCTCGCCCTATTCACTGCTGATACTGGAAGAGGACCGGTTTGTATACCCTTGACTCCCTCTTCCTGAAGCTCACAATCAAATTTATGGTCTTATGGACGTTGACTGCAAGGTTGTTGTTGCAACACCAGGCAACCAGCCGATCTATCTCACTCCTGTGGACCTCCTCATCACCATCTGAGATTCTGCCAACAACAATTGTGTCTTTGGTAAATTTATAGATGGCGTTTGAGCTGTGCTGAGCCAGGGAGGTGACAAGAGGAAAAGGCAAAGGATTAGAAAAGCAGAACTCTGATAGGAGAGGAGAGTGGATCATGGGAGAAAGGACAGTGAGAGAGACATGGGGGGGCAGGTGGGGGGTAGTGATAGTCAGATGAGGAGAAGTGGTAAGGGGACAAAGTGGGGAAAAGGAGAACAAGGAATTTGTAGATGAAAATATTGATATAAGTTGGAAGTTGGGTACCTGGGAAATCTACTTTTTGTGGCTGGAGCTGAGGTGCTCAGTTTGTCTCTAGTGATGGAGACAGAAAGATCGAGAAAGGGGAGAGATGTAGAAAGGTGTCAGAGAAGAATCAAGTGAATTTAAAGACAGGGTGAAGTTGGAGGCAAAGTTGATGAAATTGGCGAGCTCAGCTTAGATGCGTGAAGCAGCACCAATGCAGCCATCAAATCACCTCCTCCCTCACCTACATACAGGGCCCCGAGCCCTTCCAGGTGAAGCACCACTTCACCTGCAAATCTGCTGGGATCTTCTATGTATCCAGTGCTCCCAATGCAGCCATCAAATCACCTCCTCCCTCACCTACATACAGGGCCCCGAGCCCTTCCAGGTGAAGCACCACTTCACCTGCAAATCTGCTGGGATCTTCTATGTATCCAGTGCTCCCAATGCAGCCATCAAATCACCTCCTCCCTCACCTACATACAGGGCCCCGAGCCCCTCCAGGTGAAGCACCACTTCACCTGCAAATCTGCTGGGATCTTCTATGTATCCAGTGCTCCCAATGCAGCCATCAAATCACCTCCTCCCTCACCTACATACAGGGCCCCGAGCCCCTCCAGGTGAAGCACCACTTCACCTGCAAATCTGCTGGGATCTTCTATGTATCCAGTGCTCCCAATGCAGCCATCAAATCACCTCCTCCCTCACCTACATACAGGGCCCCGAGCCCCTCCAGGTGAAGCACCACTTCACCTGCAAATCTGCTGGGATCTTCTATGTATCCAGTGCTCCCAATGCAGCCATCAAATCACCTCCTCCCTCACCTACATACAGGGCCCCGAGCCCCTCCAGGTGAAGCACCACTTCACCTGCAAATCTGCTGGGATCTTCTATGTATCCAGTGCTCCCAATGCAGTCATCAAATCACCTCCTCCCTCACCTACATACAGGGCCCCGAGCCCCTCCAGGTGAAGCACCACTTCACCTGCAAATCTGCTGGGATCTTCTATGTATCCAGTGCTCCCAATGCAGCCTCCTTTTCATTGATGAAACCCAATCTACATTGGGGACGACTTTGTTGAGCACTAAAGCTCCCCCCTCAAGAAGCAGAATTTCCCGTTGGCTGATCATTTCAATCCCCATTCCCATTCCAACATATCAGCCCCAATGAGGCCACCCTGTTGGAGCTGAAATGCCTCATATTCCATCTATCCTAACCTTCAACGACAGCATAATGATCGATTTCTCCAACTTCCAGTAATTTCTTTCTCCACCCCCCTCCCCGTTACTGCCTGGAGTGGAGGGACTGTCCTATAATGAGAGGTTAGACAGACTCGGGGTGTTTTCTCTGGATCACTGGAGGCTGAGTGAAGACCTGATAGTTTCTAAGACTATGAGAAGCATAGCCAGAGTAGACAGCCAGTACTTCTGAAGGAGAGTCAACTTATTTAATACCAGTGGGCATGTATTTAAGGTGAGAGGATGTAACTTCAAAGCAGTTGTGCAGAAAAGTGTATTGCACAGAGTGGGGAATCCTGGAATGTGCTCCTGGGGTCGTGGTAGAGATGAACTGAATTTACTTTATTACTTACATCCTTCACATACATGAGGACTAAAACTCTTTACATTACGTCTTCCTCTAAACATGTAATGTGCAATTACTAGTAATTTATAATAAATAGTGTGTACAACAGGATAGTCAATATAACATAGAAATACAGTTGTGTCAGCACGAGTTAAGCAGTCTGATGGACTGGTGGAAGAAGCTGTCCCGGGGTCAGTTGGTCCTGGCTTTGATGCTGTGGTACCGTTTCTTGGATTGTAGCAGCTGGATCAGTTTATGGTTGGGGTAATTCCGTTTCACGTGTCCCTTGAGCTTGGCAATCAAGGTAATCTACCCTCGACCCGAACCGACAGCTTATAAGCCCCCGGCTTTAGCCGTTTGGGGCGAGAGTGTTAAGAAGCCTTCGCAAGTCACCGCCGCTGCTACGACAAGCCAGAGTGATCCAGCCCGCATCGGAGTACCAGCAATTCACCTTCCGTCGCCAGAGTGATCCAGCCCGCATCGGAGTACCAGCAATTCACCTTCCGTCGCCAGAGTGATCCAGCCCGCATCGGAGTACCAGCAATTCACCTTCCATCACCAGAGTGATCCAGCCCGCATCGGAGTACCAGCAATTCACCTTCCGTCACCAGAGTGATCCAGCCCGCATCGGAGTACCAGCAATTCACCTTCTGTCACCAGAGTGATCCAGCCCGCATCGGAGTACCAGCAATTCACCTTCCGTCACCAGAGTGATCCAGACCGCATCGGAGTACCAGCAATTCACCTTCCGTCGCCAGAGTGATCCAGCCCACATCGGAGTACCAGCAATTCACCTTCCGTCACCAGAGTGGGTCCGGTCAAGGTCAATCTACCAGGGGTGAGTGGAAGGTGGATTCCTGACTTGATGTTTATGCCTCTTGTCCATGTCTACCCCTGAAGAAGAGCCCTGGCTCGGTTCCTGAGTTGAAGGCGGAGTCCTGACTCGACGTTCAAGCCTCTTGTCCATGTTTACCCTTCGAAGAGTCCCGGTTCGATGCCTGATCTGAAGGTGGAGTCCTGACTCGACGTTTACGCCCCTTGTCCGTGTCTACCCCTGAAGAAGAGCCCTGGCTCCGTGCCTGAGTGGAAGCTGAAGTCCTGACTCGACGTTCATGCCCAGTGTCTGTGTCTACCCCTTCGAAGAGTCCCGGCTTGAGGCCTGTTCTGAAGGAGGAGTCCTGGTTCAAGATTCCTTGTCCTGTGTTTTGGTGTCCACGTTTCTGGCTGCAGCGATCCATGGTATCCAAGTGTCTGGCGGCGGTGAATTAAGGTCCCAGTTCCCTGTTTCCAAGTCCCTAGTCCCCTAGTCCGAGGTTTGTGTTCCTCTTTGTCCTCGATTTCCCGATCTTCTGTGTAGCGAGTAATAAACGCTATTTTATTGACGTGTTTTAAAGACGTGTTTGTGTCCTGCGTGTGGGTCCTCTCCCAGCACCCTTGTCCCCACCTCATGACATTCTGCAATGTGCTGTGAAGCTGGAGCTGCCAAGAGAAAGCTTCACATAGTTGATAAGGAAATGGAGGAAGACTTTGTGGATTCTCTACAGCCTGCTGGTACGAGTAAAGCAGTGTGGAGTGTTCCAGTGACTGTGAATGAGACTGTAATTCCATTCAAGCTTGATACCAGAGCCCAGGTAAATCTGTTATCCATACACGACTCCCACAAGTACAGAGCAAGATTTACCCAGTGAAGTTAAAAATGGCAGGCTGTACCAGAAAAAGTGGGCCGTATAGTGACCTTCAAACACAAGGTCATAGTGCATGTGAAAAGCTCAACCTGGTGAAAATAATTTTTGTCGTGGCTTCACAGACCAAAGATGCCTATACTTCACATATGCGAGAGTATGTGGATGCCTCTGAGGGGCCTGGATGCTCCCTGACGTGACTTGTAACGGCATCCGTGAGAGCTCCAGAGAGGTTATGCAAGAGAGGCACAAGAACTCCACCTTCCATAGA
Organism: Hemitrygon akajei; assembly: GCF_048418815.1. Classification (NCBI taxonomy): domain Eukaryota; kingdom Metazoa; phylum Chordata; class Chondrichthyes; order Myliobatiformes; family Dasyatidae; genus Hemitrygon; species Hemitrygon akajei. Next base: position 103,091,637 of record NC_133136.1, read on the forward strand.
CATTTGCACCAGCTACACCAGCATGACGGTCAGGATGCCACAGCTAATCAGAGTGATCATGATGAAGAAGTCGCCAGTCTTGCTTCCACATCGTGCATCTTTGGTTCAAAATCTGTCTCTCATCAACTTTCAGTTAACGACAGGAAATCAACAATATCTCTACAACCCTTTCCGGAGTTGAAGGGGGAAAATTGAATGGAAGATGGGGAGACCACGCAGTTCCCAGTATCAGAACAATAGCAACAGTTCAACACAAACCAAGAGTAGGAGATGGCTATCTATGATACGCATTCAACTGAATGAGCTCTGTGATTGAGACAGATCAGTTGGAACTTTTGCAAAGGCTCACTGATAACATGGATGCAGTCCAGGGTTCTGTTGTGGTGGATGTGGAGCAAATGATGCTCACACAAGAACAAGAACAGAAACAGACCGATCGGATCTTGGCAGACACACGTGAAAAAAATGAACATGTTGATCAGAGTTCTGAGAATGACATATATATTAATGCGCCAAATGCAGCCTGTGGGAAAAAATAGCTAACCTAAAAGGATCCTTAAAACACCTCAGAGAACAACTGAAATTTGAGCAGTAGTTTAAGGACTCTAATCACTTACTACAATTGAAGTTAATGTAGGTAACAGGATTATTGTTCCATACATGTTGATGAGGACATAGTATTGTGTTTTCTTTTCTTTAAAGGGCTACGATGTGAAATTACGCGTTTATTTAATAAAGAACTTCATTTCCCAGTGAGCTATGCAGGTAGTTCACCAGGAGCTGGAAGCTTCGATAGTGATCTGATCATATGTGCTCACAGTTGAGTTATATAAAGTTGTCAGGATTTAGCGTGTCAAGTTTATCTTTATTATGAACAAGCATAACGCATGTAGGATTCTATTCCTAGAGGGTACCAATATTAACTGAACGGTCCAGGACAACCACATTTCAATTTATTCCATCTACCTGATTTACTATTCTCTCTCTTGCCTGATTTGTTCCTGATTAATCCTCTCTCATCAGATACCAGCATCTTTCTCAGGATCATTGAGTACAGACACCAGTGCATTATAAAGTCTCAACATTACGTCCTTGCTTTTATATTCTAATCTTCTTGAAAGGAATGCTAACATTATATTTGCATTCTTCATCATAGAATCAACCTACAAATTAACCTTTAGGTAATTCTGCACAAGGACTCCCACTACCTGAGACATCTCAGTTTTATTGTACTTTCTCTCCATTTAGAAAATAGTCAATCCTTTCGTTTCTTCTTCCAAAGAGCATGACCATACACTTCCTGACACTATATTCCATCTGCCACTTATTTGCCTATTCTCCTAATCTGTCTAGATCCTTCTATAGCCTCCCTACTTCTTCAAAACTATCTGCCCCTCCACCTATCTTCATATCGTCTGCAAACTTTGCAACAGCACCTTCAATTCCATCATCCAAATCATTGACATAAAATGTCAAAGAATTAGTCCCAACACAGACCCTGTGGAACACCACTTGTCACTGGCAACCAGCCAGAAAAGGTTTCCTTTATTCCCACTCTGCCTCTTGCCAATCAGCCACTGCTTTATCCTTGCTAGAATCTTTCCTGTTATACTGTGGGTTTGTAGTTTGTTAAGCAGCCTCATGTTTGGCACCTTGTCAAAGGCCTGCGGAAAATCCAAGTGCACATCAGCAGCCAATTCGCCTTTGTCTATCCTGCTTGTTATTTCTTCAAAGAATTTTAACAGATTTCTCAGGCAAGATTTTCCCTTGTTGAATATTCCTAATTTATCATATGCCTCCAAGTACCCTGAGAACACATCCTTAATAATCAACTCCAACATCTTTGCAACCACTGTGGCCTGAATAATTGGCCTTTAGTTTCCTTTCTTCTGCCTCTCTCCCTTCTTAAAGAGCTGATTGACATTTGCAACTTTTCAGTCTTCTGGAACCATTTCAGAATCTAGTGATTCTTTAAAGATCATTACTGCTACCTCCACAATCGTTACAGGTACCACTTACAAAACTCTCAAGTGTATACCATCTGGTGCAGGTGACTTATCCACCTTCAGACCTTTCAGTTTCCCAAGAAACTTCTCTCTGTTTATGGTTACTTCATACACTTCATGTCTCCTTATACCTAGTTCTTCTACCACGCTGTTAGTGTCTTCCACAATGAAGATGGATTCAAAATACTTATTCAGTTCATCCAATATTTTGTTGTCCCACATTACTACCTCTCCTGCATCATTTTCCAGCAGTCCAATATCTACTCCTGCCTCTCCTTTACACTTTATGTATCTGAAGAAATTGTTGGTATCCTCTTTCATATTACTCACTAGCTTACTTTGGTATTCCTTCCAAAGCTTCTTAATGACTTTTTTCATTGTATTCTGCTGGCTTTTAAAAGCTTCCCAAACTATTTTTTGTTGTATTATATGCCCTCTCTTTGGCTTTTATGTTGGCTTTGACTTCTCTTGGTAGCCATGGTTGTGCCATCTTTCCTTTAGAATACTTATTCCTCTTTGGGAGGTATATTTCCTGTGCCTTCTGCATTGCTTCCAGAAATTCCAGCCATTTCTGTTCTACCATCTTCCCTGCCAGTGTTCTTTTCCAATCAATTCTGGCCAACTCATCTCTCTTGCGTCTGTAATTCCCTTTACTCCACTGTAATACCGATACATCTGGCTTTAGCTTCTCTTTTCTCAGATTTCAGGGTGAATTTGACCATATTATGATCACTTTCCCCTCAGGGCTCTTTTACCTTAAGCTCTCTAATCAATTCTGGTGCATTGCACAACAACCAATCCAGATTAGTTGATCCTCTAGTGGGCTCAACCACTATAAAAAGCCATCTTGTAGGCACTCTAGAAATTCCCCTCCTGTAATCCAGCACCAACCTGATTTTCCCAATCTGCCTGCGGATTGAAGTACTTTGTGACTATTGCAACACTGCCTTCTCAGCATGCATTTTCTATCTCCCAACGTAATTTGTAGGTGTTTGGGGGTCTGTATGCAACTTCCATCAGGGACTTTTTACCCTTGCAGTTCCTTAGCTCTATCCACAATGATTCAACATCTTCCAACCCTATGTCACCTCTTTGATTTCATTTCATTTTTTACCAAGAGATCAACGCTGCCCCCCTCTGCCTTCCTGCCTGTCCTTTTGATACAATGTGTATCCTTGGACATTAAGCTCCCAGCTGTACTCTTTCAGCCATGATTCAGTGATGCCTACAACATCATCTCTGCCAATCTGCAGCTGTGCTGCAAGTCCTTGTTCCATATACTGTGGGCTTTCTGATACAACACCTCCAGTCCTGTACTTACACTTTTCAACTCTGTTCACTTCCCAAGGAATTCTCATGATGAACTGACCGGCCTAATGTGTAAAATATCATGGATGATGGTTTAAGGCTTTTGCTGGAATATTTGCTGCAGCAACAAGAGTTCATTGTGCTCATTGTCCCAGTGTGATGAAATATCAGCTTCTGGGCTTTCTGGAGCTGGTTCAAGTTTTACTTCCCAGATTAGTGAAATGCAGACACTGGGTTCGTGGTGACTCCTCCCCTTGGGGATGTACAAGGGTGAAGGAAGTTCACTGTCAGAGTGCAACCAGTGTGTGAGAGAGCACGTGATTTCCAGGAAACCTGCTTCTTTTATACTCCATGTACTTCTGTATCTTAAACTGTGTCTTGCTTCTATCTACCAATCATCAGAAATGTATTACAATAACACTATTCCCAGGTAGAACATGTTACAGCATGGAGGAATGAAATGAAATAATCTGTTCTAAAGTGTGTCTCACCTTTATAGTCATTTTATTTATTCACCATCAGAAGAGATGATGAATCCTGTGGGAGGTACTGCACAATCACCTCTTAATAAATGAAATTCTTCTGACAATATTAGTTTATGAAAGTCAGCCCATTAAGCTGCATATCTAAAATGCATCACAGAAGCACATGTTAGATAACCAGCACTTGCCAGCCAAGAGATTCCTACACCTCAACATAACAGTACCTTCAATGGCAGAAATTGTTTTCCTTTCTCAGCTGTTCTTTTACAGTAATTATCAGTGTTTTGATACAGTCCTTTCAACACCACAAAACTACTTTCTTCTGGAAGTGCAGAAGGACCCAGTGTAATTATTCTCCAAAAAGACCACTGCAGATTGGATCCCAATCCGGAAATTGATTAATTACATTTAAAAAAGGAGATATCAAATATCCATGCACCATCTGTTAAATTTCACTGAAGCACTGATGTCCACTCCAGAATTAAATGAATTGAGACCTATTATGTTAGTTACCAATCTATTGTGTATTTAATATTTCAGAAGTAGTTGTGTAATATTGTAAATATATTTTTGATTAAGCATTCTTTGTATCTCTTTATCTCTCTGTACCCCGTATCTCCTCCACCAACTGACATCCCAGCTCTTTACTTTTCACCTTCCTCTCTGACAGTTTCACCTATCACATGCTACCTTGTACTTCTTCCTCTCCTCCCCACACCTTCTAATCTGACATCTTATCACTGTTACCAGTCCTGATGAAGGGTCCCGACCTGAAACGTTGACTGTTTACTCTTTTCCATGGATGCTGCCTGGCCTGCTGAGTCCCTCCGGCGTTTTGTGTGAATTACTTTGATTTCCAGCACCTGCAGATTCTCTCTTTTCAGTGCTTTGAGAGTTTGGTCATGGCTGGATTCAAGCCCTGCCTCTGCAAGGATTTGGACCCACTGCAATTTGTTTATTGCCACAATATGTCTATTGGATGTCAATAGGTCAATAGGATGTGATCTCACTGCATCTCCACTTGACCTTGAATCACCTGGACAGTACAAATGCCTATGCCCTGATGCAGCCTATTGGCTACAGTTCAGTGTTTACCACCTTCATTCCTACACTCATGCCAAAAAACTACAAAACCTGGGCCTCTGTACCTCCCTCTGCAAATGGATCCTCGACTTCCAAACCAGAAGACCACAGTCTGTGCAGATTGGTAATAACATCTTCACCTCACTGATAGTCAACACTGGCACGTCCCAGGGGTGTGTGCTTAGCCCACTGCTCTACTCTTACAACCATGACTGTGACGCTAGGCATAGCTCAAATACCACCTATACATTTGCTGATGGTACAGCCATTGTCGACAGAATCTCAGATGATGACGAAAAGGGCGTACAGGAGCAAGAAATACCAACTAGTGGAGTGGTGTCGCATCAACAACCGTACACTCAACATCAGTAAGACTGAAGAGCTGTTTGATGACTTCAGAAAGGGTAAGATGAGGGTACACAAACCAATCCCCATAGAGGACTCAGAAGTGGAGAGAGTGAGCAATTTCAGGATCCTGTGTGTCAATATCTCTGAGGATCTAACCTGGTCCCAATGCAGCTATAAATCTCACTACATTCAGATATGGCCCAAATGCGGCGCGAGAGACTCTGAAGCAGGTCGATTGTTCGTAGACTTTAATGCAAACAGAGTTAGAGGGAAAAGAAAACAGTTAATGCTAGGCCAAACAGGGCCGTTAACTAAAAACTGTCAAATGGAAAACGAAGCCTACACTGCGGCTGAATCGAATGAATAAATACAAAACGAATACCGCTTGTCATCAGAGTCAGTTGACTCAACGGATCAATTTCGGGGCTGAGTGCAAGCAGGCCCTGAAACTTTTCTATGCTTTGCTCAAACCTCAACAAGTGCTAAGACAAAAATAATGGAGTTAAGTACCATCACAATGAAATAATAAATATATATAGGTACGCACAGTTTTTTTCTACATTTATCATGTATTGCATTGTACTGCTGCCACAAAGTTAACACATTCCATGACCTATATCGATGATATTGAACATGATTCTGATTCTTATTCTGATTTCTGAAGAGTTATTTGTCAATTTTTTGGAAAGAAGTATAAAATTCACCTTGATCAAAGTGAATGCTGCAAATTAAAGCAAATTTTTTCTTTCACGCTCAAATAATCCAGTTCTGGGCTTTACTTCTCATAGGCTTGAAAATTCTGTAGCTCAGGAAAGCATGTTAACCACCAACTGAAGCTTATGCCTCTGGTTTCAAGGCTTTTCAATGTCATTCCAGTACATAAGTGAAAGGAGAACAAAATAATAGTTACTGCGGATCCAATGCAGCACCAAACACAAATTACGGTAAAGAACACAATAATAAAAAACACATGTACTGCCTCTCTGCACATTTTCTGCAAATCCCAGAGCAAGCTCCACAGTACAGAACTCATATTACCAATGTCCTCTTCTTCCATAAGCTCATCCTCATCTTCTTCCTCAATACAGCGTTTCAAACCAGGTTTCATCTCAAAATCTCCCAGAATAATTCAGCTTGTGCAGATATCAGTGACCTCATCTTTCCAACAATGCTCGTCTCGGTCCCCAACCATGAGCACCTCAGCACTGAGCTTAAAGGTTTGGGGGCTCCTGAAAGATAGTCTGATCCTAGATGTTGAGAGGGAAATGGATCGCCATAATGACATGGCGGAGCAGACTCAATGTGAATGGCCTCACTCTGCTCCTATGGTTTTAAGTGCAAAGTGCTACGCCTGCATTTGTGGTGCTTCTCCAGCTTCAGAGTCTGATCGTTGCCTGTGTGTCTCCTGGTACACAATGTACAGGTAGCTCTCCGACTGACTCCATCCAGTTCACTGATGCTGATCTAAAGTTTCCTGAATGCACAGGGATAAACATGGAATCAGGCGTCTCGTACAAATCAGCAAAAATAAAACACATACCGTGTGTCAAAGAATAATTGTTGTCACTGTCACAGAGCTGCTTAACTGGGACTTCACTGCCGATCAGCAGTCTGGCAAAAGATCCTCTGCTCGTCACAATAAGACTGCATCCCTAACTCTCCGTTGTTTGACGTGTGCCAGAAGAGGATGATATTTATTTATTGAACTCTTCCACTTTCATTTTTACAACCTCAGGAAGTGACAGTTGTTAAACAAAGGAGCTGCCCTAAACTTGAGAAGGATAATTTTTATAAGACTTCAGGTCATATAAAATGCACAATCAAACACTGTCATCGTCACTCTGAGTGATTTGATAGAATGTTTTGCCGTGGTCGACCCTGGCTCAGCTTTGTGCACCATATAAACACTCAGACCTGCTGAGATATTCTGATTCATCTCAGTGTTCACATTTTAATTTTTGGTCTGCTGGCCTCACTCAGTTGCAACAGAGCAAACACTCATTGCCTCACCCCCCAGTGTCTGCAAATCCCAGCTCCTGCTCCACACTACAGAGCGCATTTTACCTACAGTATCCCTCCTCTTCCAGGGCCTTATCATAGGCTGTGTGTACATAAACCTTCAAGAATCTCAGTCTTTGCTGCATATCCTCGTATATAACAGTCCCCCAGCCATTCTATACCTGGTGTCAACTACATTACTATATTCTGAAAAGCACATGCAAAATAACAGAGCAACTCAGACAGTCTTGTGCGTCTGGTCTTCTAATCGTACCCTCCTCTTCTATAATCTCTTTCCCACCAAACACTTGTTGAAGCCTCTTATACAATGTTGTGATCCAGTTTTCATTTCAGAATAATCCAGGATAATTCAGATTGCAATGGAAGAAAAATATGCCGATAAAAGTGTCCCTTATTGTTCAACAAATAAAATTCTCTGACTCCATCCCTGAGCACTTCAGCATGAGGTTAAACGTCTGGAGGTTCCTGAATCACAGTCAGTTCCCAGATGTTCAAAGTACTGAGCCGGAAGCCGGCATTTGTCTGTACCAGGGTTTTATTAGAAGTTGCGTGTATGTTCTCAGATTTTCCTGTATAGAATAGTGTCCAGTCCCCTGGCTATTCGATATCTGATCTCAACTACAATACTATTTTCTTAAAAACACAAAATACTGGAGCAACACAGCAGGTGAAGTCAGTATGTGAACCTCTGGTCTCATAGGACAGTGTCTGGTCTCCTAATCATACTCGCACCCTGACAGCTACACAGCAGTTTCCCCTCCCCATTTGATCTACAGACTGTGGTATGATGCCATGAGTGTTGTGCAACTCCTTCCTACAGTCCCCATCCTCATCTGAAAAGTGAGCAAGAACACTGACCCTTTTCATTAATGGGAAGGGATGAGTTTCTGCCTTCTACCTCACCCTTGTGCAATTACAAACCCTATCCCAGACCACAGATCGATTTTGTGGAATCTATCCCCAGGTTGTGACTGTCGCTTGGAACACCATGTCTCTCTTGCAGACTCTAGCCCAGCAACCCTGAGTCAAAGTTCCTTGAAGAGCCTACACTTGCTGAAGAGACAATCGCTCTGAAGCACAATAGTGTCTGTTCCACTACTATCAATTGTGAACAAACTTGTGTCACACCAAACTTTAACTTTTGGACTTACCTCTGTTGCCTCTTTTGGACCTCCTGTTACTTGCCCTTCGTACTCCTGTCCTCGACCTCACTGCCCTCCACTTACCTTTTAAGGACAGATTTCAGTCATAAAGTATCTCCTTTTAATATTTTCCATCTCTGAGAAGCACACAGGAGTAAGCGTTGTATCAGGCATCTGGTACAATTAATGAAAATAAAGCGCATCACAGCATAATGTGTGTGAAAGTATAACTGTTGTCATGGACACGGAGCTGTTTAACTGTGACTTCACGGCCAATTAGCCATCCGGTAATGATCCTCTAATCGTCTCAGTAACAGCTCTCCATTGTTTGACGTGTGCCAGAAGAGGATGATATTTATTTATTGAACTCTTCCACTTTCATTTTTACAAACTCAGGAGGTGACTGTTGTTAAACAAAGGAGCTGCCCTAACCCTGAGCAGGATAATCTTTATAAGACTTCAGGTCATATAAAATGCACAATGAAACACTGTCATCGTCACTCTGAGTGATTTGATAGAATGTTTTGCCGTGGTCGACCCTGGCTCAGCTTTGTGCACCATATGAACACTCAGACCTGCTGAGATATTCTGATTCATCTCAGTGTTCACATTTTAATTTTTGGTCTGCTGGCCTCACTCAGTTGCAACAGAGCAAACACTCATTGCCTCACCCCCCAGTGTCTGCAAATCCCAGCTCCTGCTCCACACTACAGAGCGCATTTTACCTACAGTATCCCTCCTCTTCCAGGGCCTTATCATAGGCTGTGTGTACATAAACCTTCAAGAATCTCAGTCTTTGCTGCATATCCTCGTATGTAACAGTCCCCCAGCCATTCTATACCTGGTGTCAACTACATTACTATATTCTGAAAAGCACATGCAAAATAACAGAGCAACTCAGACAGTCTTCTGCGTCTGGTCTTCTAATCGTACCCTCCTCTTCTATAATCTCTTTCCCACCAAACACTTGTTGAAGCCGCTTATACAATGTTGTCATCCAGTTTTCATTCCAGAATAATCCAGGATAATTCAGATTGCAATGGGAGAAAAATATGCCGATAAAAGTGTCCCTTATTGTTCAACAAATAAAATTCTCTGACTCCATCCCTGAGCACTTCAGCATGAGGTTAAACATCTGGAGGTTCCTGAATCACAGTCAGTTCCCAGATGTTCAAAGTACTGAGCCGGAAGCCGGCATTTGTCTGTACCAGGGTTTTATTAGAAGTTGCGTGTATGTTCTCAGATTTTCCTGTATAGAATAGCGTCCAGTCCCCTGGCCATTCGATATCTGATCTCAACTACAATACTATTTTCTTAAAAACACAAAATACTGGAGCAACACAGCAGGTGAAGTCAGTATGTGAACCTCTGGTCTCATAGGACAGTGTCTGGTCTCCTAATCATACTCGCACCCTGACAGCTACACAGCAGTTTCCCCTCCCCATTTGATCTACAGACTGTGGTATGATGCCATGAGTGTTGTGCACCTCCTTCCAACAGTCCCCATCCTCATCTGAAAAGTGAGCAAGAACACTGACCCTTTTCATTAATGGGAAGGGATGAGTCTCTGCCTTCTACCTCACCCTTGTGCAACTACAAAATCCTTTCCCAGACCACAGATCGATTTTGCAGACATTAATCCCCAGGTTGTGACTGTTGCTTGGTTCTCCACGTCCTGGTAACTCTCCTGCAGACTCTAGCCCAGCAACCCTGAGCCAAAGTTCCTTGAAGAGCCTACACTTGCTGAAGAAACAATCGCTCTGAAGCACAGTAGTGTCTGTTCCACTACTATCAATTGTGAACAAGCTTGTGTCACACGAAAATTTAACGTTTGGACTTACCTCTGTTGCCTCTTTTGGACCTCCTGTTACTTGCCCTTCGTACTCCTGTCCTCGACCTCACTGCCCTCCACTTATCTTTTAAGGGCATATTTCAGTCATAAAGTATCTCCTTTTAATATTTTCCATCTCTGAGAAACACACAGGAGTAAGCGTTGTATCAGGCATCTGGTACAATTAATGAAAATAAAGCGCATCACAGCATAATGTATGTGTGAAAGTATAATTGTTGTCATGGACACGGAGCTGTTTAACTGTGACTTCACGGCCAATTAGCCATCCGGTAATGATCCTCTAATCGTCTCAGTAACAGCTCTCCATTGTTTGACGTGTGCCGGAAGAGGATGATATTTATTTATTGAACTCTTCCACTTTCATTTTTACAAACTCGGGAGGTGACTGGTGTTAAACAAAGGAGCTGCCCTAACCCTGAGCAGGATAACCTTTATAAGACTTCAGGTCATATAAAATGCACAATCAAACACTGTCATCGTCACTCTGAGTGATTTGATAGAATGTTTTGCCGTGGTCGACCCTGGCTCAGCTTTGTGCACCACATAAACACTCAGACCTGCTGAGATGCTGTAGCATTCGCTGATAACAAAGCCATCCTGCACGAAAACTTAGCTGCATAACCCACACCTCTGACTGAACCAGGTGCTGAAGAGCTTGGGAGTGGGAACAGCGAACAACATGAAAGAGATCATTCAAAATTAAACCAACACTTAAAAGTTATAACGATTGATTATTTTAATTAATTGGCTAAAGAAGAATAGCAAAAAAAAAACACTTGAAACAAATTCACTGCATTTGAGTTAACCACACTGAAGCTAAAAGGGGTCAAAGTTACAGAGGTAAATGCTAAACACATGAGACTCTGCAGATGCTGGAAATCCACAAAATACTGGAGGAACTCAGCAGGTCAGGCAGCATCTATGGAACTGAATAAACACTCAACGTTTCAGGTTAAGACCCCTCTTCAGGACTGAGAAGGAAGGGGGAAGACGCCAGAATAAAAAAGCTTGGGGAGGGGAAGGAGACTGGCTGAAAAGTGATAGGTGGAGCCAGGTGAGTGGAAAAGGTAAAGGGCTGGAGAAGATGGAATCTGATGGGAGTGGAGCATGGGGGAAAGAAAAGGAGGAGTGGACTGAAAAGGAGGTGATAGGCAGGTGAGAAGAGTAAGAGGCCAGAGTGGGGAATAGAAGAAGAGAGGAGGGGGAGGGAAATTTTTTTACCTGAGGGAAAAATCGATATTCATGCCATCAATTTGGAGGCTACCTAGATGGATTTTGTTCTTCCACCCTGAGGGTGGCCTCATTGTGGTACAAGAGGAAGCCATGGACAGACATGTTGGAACAGGAATGGGAATCAGAATTAAAATGCTTGGCCTCTGGGAAGTTCCACTTTCAGCAAGTGGAGCAGAGGTGCTCGTTGATGCGAGCACTAATTTACGAAGGGTCTCACTGATGTGGGTTCGGCTGGTGGTGTAGTGACATCAGCACTGGACTTCAAGGCCTATGGTCTTGAGTTCAGACCCAGCTGGGTGCCAACGTGGGCAGCAGCAGTATCGGTGCAAAAGTAAGGCCTGGCAAACTACTTCCGTATCTTGCCACGAAACCCTATGGACCCTGTGGTCCATGAGGTCATCAAGAGTCAGACACGACTTACCAACTGAACAACAACAACGAATCACCAATTGTGAGCACCAGACACAATAGCTGACCCAAGCAGGTTCGTAGGTGAAGTGTTGCCTCACCTGGAAGAACTGTTTAGGGCCCTGAATAGAGGTGAGGGAGGAGGTGAATGGGTAAGAGTAGCACTTTGGCTTCTTGCAGGGGTATGTGCCTGGGGAGAGGTTAGTGGAGGGGGATGAATGGACTAGGGAATCACCAAGGGAGATATCTCTGCAGAAAGCAAAGAGAGGAAGGGAGGTAAAGACATGTTTGGTGGTGGGATCCTTTTGGTGATGGTGGAGAATGATGTGTTGAATGTAGAAGCTCATGGCATGGTAGATAGGACAAGAGGAACTCTATCACTGTTACGGTGGTTGGAAGATGGGGTAAGTGCAGATGTTGAAGCAGGCATTTACATGTGCTGGGAATTTTCTCATTGGAACAGCTGGTTCAATGGTTCCTATTACACCTCTGCATCAAGGGCAAAATTACCTGTACTCATCTCTATTTACAACCAGATCGTTTTGTAATTACTTTTTATTCAAACTACATATTGATCAGTGTCAAAGCCTCTTTGTTGACAATCACACATTACAAGGCTGGATGATTTGAAAACTGATTATTTTTCTCCAATGCACAGTTTCAGATTGTCTGCACAGTAACTCAGTTCTACGTTTTACAGATAGCCCACAGGTCCAATATCAAATGTGTTTGGATATGTTATGTTACCCCTTTAATCAAAATACTACTCTTTTGGTTTCTCATTCTGAAGACCAGGTGCACGTATGGGGTTTGGTGTTAACTGATCCTGCAGTGGTTTGGATAGGTGGGAACCTCCCATGTATGGTTGAGCCTGACTGAAGAGCCTGCTCGGTATCCAGACCACACCAACACATCAATATTCCAGGCACATGTGCTAAGAAATAATCCTTTGGGAAAATGACAAAAAAAAATTCCTGATAAAGTATATTCCTGGAATGAAGAATATGATGTAGTAGGGGAGCTGATAGGTTAAGTCATCAAGCTAGAATTTAAAGGCCTGGGCTAAGGACACAGAAACACCTGGCGAACCTGATTCCTCTTGGTTAAATGAATTCAGACTTGGAGAGCGTGTATCACCAATTATGTCTATGAAACTATCACATCAGCTTAAAAATGCAACTTATTCTCTTGTACTCTACAGAGAGGAAAATCTGTCTCCTTTATCCAGCCTGGCCTATGTTATTCTCTTTATGGTGTCCCTTGGTACTAATGATAATTTCCTTCCATTCTTGTTTTGGGTTTTTAAGACTGATACAGAGATCAATATGGGAAAGACATAGTCTTCGACCAAGGATAGGAACTGCCTGATGGAGTGTAGAACGGTGGTCATTGGCGAATGCTAAGCTTATTCTGTCACTACATCAGGGTTTCTTTGTGGTCTCAAAGCAGATGGACTCTCAAGACAATACCAATGCTCCTTCTCCACCTCGGGTGATAATGTCCAGAGATTCCAAGGACACCTTGGGGATGCTGCATTTCTTCAAGGAAGATTCAAGGACATTTTGAATTTTTTCGTCTCCTCCTTTCTAATTGCTTCCTATGACTCAGCATGGAGTGGAGTGTCCGATTTACGAGTGTAGTGTCAGGTGTGTGGATTCTGTGGCAGAGTGAATGTACCTGACTTACAGTAAGTTAAATAACAGCAGTGCTGAAGTACATAACTCCTCTTCATTAAATACATTCAGAATCAAAAATGCCTGCTACACTCATGTTATCTGTGAAACAATTGCAACAGCTTCAGAACACAATTCATTCACCAGTGCTCTACAGGAAAGAAGATCTGTCTCATTTATCCAGCTTGGTCTGTGTCCTTTCTCCTGGGCTCTGCCTCATGACTGAAGATCACAATGAACTATTCTGTGCTCCTCATGCCGTTACTGAGGTCAATGTGTCTTCAACCGAGGGGTGGGAGGGAGTTCATTAGTGAAGTTTTGTACTCTCCCTGTCACTTGGTCAGAGTTTCTGTGTGGTCCCTATTCCATTCCTGATCTTCCTTTCCTGCCTTGAGTGATCACATCAAAGAATCATGTCCAGCATGTGAGTTCAATGTCATATATGTAATTTATGTGGCTGACTTACTGTAAGTAGAGCATCAATGGGCAGGGACATAATTCCTCTTCATTAAATACACTCAGAATTTCAAAAATGCTCCAATACTGAGGACTTTGATCTGGGGGAGTGATTGATTACATCAGTTTGCTTATCCTTCAGCTGCTTGGCCAACTGTGGACTTTGTGCCACATTTGAACTCTTGAACATTTTCCTCGGTCATCTGAAGGCTGCTCTGGTACATTGAAGGTGGGAATGAGCCTCATCATAAATTCTTGCATTCAAAGAGTGGGAACAGAGGGGACCATTTCAGGGTGGCCTCTGCCAAAGAACGTGAGCCAAGGAACGTTGCGGAGTAGCGAGTGGAAGCAGCACATTCCCTCACCTCAGGCCCCGACACCTTGATCTTTTCAATCTGGCCCAGCATCTGAATCGACGTCCAAACACTGGATTCAATCACCCTCGATATGCTCTGGTGCCTGGACCTTGCCGCCTCGATTCGGCTGCACCCGACCTTTCTGATTCAGCACGGTGCTTAAACTGTCAGACCTCGGGTCTTCCTCGCTCTCGACATCGAGCCCACCATCTCGCCTCTGCCACATCGAATTGCCTCCCAGTCCAAAGGTAAGTTTCAGACTAATACCTGCGATAATCATTTGCCGGAAAAAGTGCCATTAGCAATGAATTTAGTTGTTTACCTTGTTTCGATAGCCACCAGCCAGAAGTCGCTGAGATTCACCAGCGCCATCTTAAACCATTCCTCTCGTCTGGCGGCATGATGTAATCAGCCAGGGCTATGGCGCCAAATGGTTGACCCTTCACCTTCAGAATCCCGTTGAGATATTCTTGGTCTTCCCATTGTGGAGTGGAAATGTGCACTGAGGTTCATTTAATGTGAACTACAGTTGCACCTCAGCTACTACATAGAATCGGTGCCCAGGGGGATCAAGGCAATTGTAAAATGACCTGTGGTACACTGGATTTTATACTCACAAAGAAGTGAGCAGACATTTAGAGTCATTGAGTATAGTGTGTTTGCTCACACACACATGCCTACGTACGCTCCCATACCCTATTGCTTGTGATACAGTATCCACCCCCGGTTATTGAATTTAAGGGACAATTGGGATTACCAGTTCCTCTTGCCTACATTCAACGAAGTAATGATAAGAGAATTTACATTTAATGGGCTCATGCTGACCCTGAACTAAACTTCATGTCAGCTTTAGCCCTCTGCAGCAGTTCCAGTTTCCTATTGACTGCAAAGGGAAACTTGCCTGCCTGTGTTGAATTACAGACCAAGTGTTCAAAAGTAATCTTCTTTACTCAGCTAAATCCAAATTACACATCTCTAATTCCTTAATTTTCCTCACATAACCCCTTGGGTTGAGTAGGCAATTTGTACAACTGCAACATTACTGGTTTCACTTCGTAGTGTAGTTATCTCAGTGTGAGCCAAGTGCCTGCCCAGACCATTTGTATGATGTGAAGTAAATTAAAGAAACTCCGTGAAACAAACCAGAAACTTAGTACTCAAAATTCAGAAAGGGTCGCAACAAATTCTTCATGAGAAATTCACTTTATTTTATTTTCTTAAGTGCTTTCAGTACATCAACTGTCCAGACAGTGAAAGTGCCCTCAAGGCAAAGATTTCTATCACCATTTCTATCACTTGTTCCTATTTACAAGTTTCATTTTCTCCAGTAATTATCAGACTATTAGCAGCACTACCTTCTAAAATGAAGGTACTTTACATGAAAATTACAACTGCAGAAAATTTCCTCCCATAGACTTTAGATAGATACTAAAATTTGACATTTTACACAGAAAGCACTACAGTTTCAGTGAATTGTCAATGGTCAATAAACAGCGCTGTGAAATGGCATGTATGTTACTTGCAGTTATTTGTTCTTACATTTTGGCACAAAAGTGCTTCAGTCAAACAGTACTGGTCAACAATATTGTCATTTCAGTATTACAGAGTAGCAAGATTTTAAATAACAAAGATGTCTACAAATTTTTTCACTAGAAATCATTGCAACAATGCTGCATCACTTCATATATTCAAGAAAAAAGGAGGAATGATTTAATTATTTACATCTACAACATTCTGACTCAGATAATATTAATGAAATAAACAAAAGGTAATCCTTCTTTGCACATTGGCGATTTATCCTCTTTCATTTCTGGGTTTGTGAAGAGAGGCAGCAAAAGGGAGAGGGTGGGATGTGAACGGTGTGTGAATTTTATCCCAGAGGTCACTGACTTCCCTTGTCAACCAAATTCATTTTGAATAAGGTAGCCACGGAAATTAATAAATACCATTGCTCCAACTTCACCTCATCTCCCTCTCTTAGAATTAACATTAAGTCTTAACAATTGATGTCCATCTCACATGTCCGAAATTTACCACAGATGTCCAAAGAAACTTTGGACTTGGCACAATGTTTAACACAAATATCACATGGCATCCTCAAATGTAAACAGGTAGTGCGGAATGGTGCAAACATGTCCTGTGACAGGGAGGAACTCCAAGATCACTCTCAGAAGACAATGAAGAGGAGACACTGGAACGAACCACTGGGTGCTGACATCACAGAGTTAGCGCCCGGGGCTGAGCTTCCATCATTCCCCGTCGGATAATCCAGAGGTGGAAGTGAATTCTTCATTTTGTGGCTTCAATTTTTTCACTTGTGTTTTTTGCCTCCTGAAATAAAATTCAATAATTTGCATTGTTACCCACAGTAATACAGCATCCTGTGTCATCTGCAAAAGAACTACGAGAATTCTCAAACTGACTTTCCACAAAGAGGAGCAGATTGCTATGTTTTGGAAACTTGGTAATATGTCAATGATTCTGGAAGGGGCATTATTCTAAATACATTGAGCAGTGTTCAAATCCACTTCCAATTCCTCACAAACTGACTCATTTCAAGCATAGGTAAAGACCTTGATAGCATTCAGGTATGGATGTGTATAAGCCAAGTGACATTTATGCCAACCAACAGGCCAGGCAATGGCCCAAGGACTATCCTTGGCAATATCATTTTTATCTTCACAAACTTACTAGCTGCATTTATAAGGTGCAGAGTCAGTCCTGATACCCATTTATCATCCATTCCACTATCTACCAGGCACAACTTTAGTGTGTGATGAACAATCTTTAATTCCTGAATCAGTGCAGCTCCAACACCAATCAGAACAAGTCATTCTCCTTAACTGGCACCTTAACCCATCAATCTCTCAACCTCCCATGTTCAGTGTCTGCAACCTGTGGGGAAATTCACTATTAAACATTCCTAATGTACCAACGCTGAATAAAGAATGGTCTGCATTGTTTGGACTCAGCTGGGTTCTAAAAGGAGTGAATACTGGTCCTGTGATTGGTAGCTTTACAGTGACCCAACCTCCGCTTTTGGATCCCCATCTCAGTTCTGACTTTACTTCCAACTTCTCATAAAGTTCATGCGTAAGCATATACTGTATAAAATAGACAACAAATTGTTGATGCTAGGGAAGACAGCAATGGTAATGTCAAGGACAGTCTTAAGGTCAGGACACTAATAATTGTCATTGGCATTGCCATTGCTGTCTTCCCTAGCATCAACAATTCACTATCTACTGTAGTCATCTGAGTTGAGTCACCTTCTGACACTCATTTTTCATCTTACAATCTCTGCACAAGGCAAGACTCCAGAGTATGAACACTGTCTGTAGCTCCATTTGTTACACGGGGGCGACGGAGGAGAACCCAAGTACAGGACACTGGCACGTCGACTCAGTTGGGGAGGCTGGCGTTGACCTGAACGTAGAGCAGGAAACCAGAGGGATCTTGACAAGGAGATGGGATTCACAGGGACTCTCTAGAAACTAGAGCGGAACTTAGAAATAATGGTTCTAATCGGAACAGGGAACATAGTATCACACGAGAATTGACCAATGAACTGGCAACCTGTGATAGAGTAGTCCTCGTATTTATTTCCCAGTCTCTGATGAAAGCCAGGTGTACGATTATTGGGTAACTAGTGGCAATTGACTGAAATTAAGGCATGATCAGGGAGAAAGAAGTGTTAAAGGGTAACGGCCAACCGGAACCATGACACCATTATCAATACTCTGGACACCATCCAAGACAAAACATTCTCTGTAACCGGCATCCAAGTGATCTATTCCTCAACTTCCCCTGTACTACGGCTGCAACCTATGGGGAAAATCACTAATTAATATTTTATACCTAACATCTCTAATCAGAATAAAAGTTGTTCTTCATTTGTTGGGCTCAGCTAGGTTGTAAAATGTGTGATAATTGCTACCAGCCATTGCTCCTGCAATTGATATAGTGATAGTGACCAAACCTCTACTTCCAGTTCCCTACCACAGTTCCAGGGAAGATTGATAACAAATTTGAGTGAGGGCAGTGACAGACTCAGCACTGACTCCATAACTTGCACATATTCTGGGTTATGACTCACACATGCAGGAAGGGTACTGGAAGATGCTTAATGGTGGTGGGAAGGTTAAGCAGGGATGAACAGACAGCACCCTGCACTATGAAGAACCAGAGTCACACGGCATCAACAATTCACTGCATCTCCATTCCCTGGCAGCTAAAGCATGAATGTTGACAAACAGCAAACACTGACCTTTCATGGCTCTCATGAGAGCCTGTAACCACTTGGCATCAGGATCCACACACACTTTCTTCTCATTTCTCAGGGTGACACTGCGAAAAGAAAAAGTCTTTCAAATTTAATTCACAGAACTAGTATGTCCCTCTTAATGTGCACAGCTTATTAAATAAACATCAGTAAAGGAATAGAGTTAAAGATGATAGTCTGACTCATTTACTCACATTATCTCTGCTCTCTCACAGTGCGATCCACTGGGAATGTATTTCAAGCTCCTGATGAACTTCGGATGAATAACATCGAAGCTGGTCTGAACGCATTTGCACCGTCCTTCCTCTCCTGGAATCGGAACACCTGAGGAAAGATTATATTCACTCAGATTTCATTGTTGCTTCAAGGAGAGAAAAGCCTGTAAAACTTGCTGGTCATTATTCCAGCATATCAGCTTCATCATTATTTTGACAAGGATTGAATTGTAGCTGCAGTCCACATAAACAATGGAAATCCTGTTGCAGTTCTTTCTATAATGGTTGTCTAGCTTTCTGAATTAGACTTACAATGATCTGGAGGTATTTAATTTTTTTGTTAAATAGTACATGACCCACAAGATCATAGACTTTGTGCATTATTTTAATAAAAAATAAAAAATATGCTCAGTTATCTCAACATACCCTGTGCAGCAATGGCACACAGAAGGAGGATGAGGATGGTTACAGTGGCTGTTCTCTCCATCTTCCACTTGGTACTGCTGAAGGATCTTCTGTCTAATGCACTAGTTACCTGCTGAAACAAGTTATGCTCAGACATCCAGTGAGCTCCTATTTATGTAGATTCTCTTCTCCAGCTTGCATCATCTCCTGCAGTGAACTCTGCCAAACACTGACGTCCCGAATAAGGGAATTTCCCTGCTTCTGAGGCAGATCTTCTTTCACTTTCGTCTTTCTACATCACAGCAATTGTGTGGTTTGCAACTGCAGCTGCATTATATAGCACAATAGGTAGTGACTTAGTCACGTGTGATTTGTTAAGATTTATCGATTAATGTTATGGAAGTTTAAAATCCACCTTCAGCAAAGTGAATGGTGTAAAATGAAACAACTGTTTTCCTTGAATAAGATCAGTCCAGTTTCAGGCTTTACTGCTCAGGTAGTTCGAGATTCCTCAGCTCAGAAGAGCATGCTGATGGTACTTTATATTGTGATTTCCAGGAAATCGCTTTCCGTTTCACTGTCTACATATTACAGCGTGTCTCCGTGCACTTTAATGCTGCAGATTTGTGAAGTATGGGCAGGTATAAAAATAGTTCCAGTGAGCTCCTATTTGTGGGATTCTCTTTGTATCATCTGCAACATTCAGATCTGTCAAACACTGACGTCCTGTGAAAAGCAATTTCCCTGCCCTGAGGAAAAGAACTTCTTTCACTCTGCCAGAATTTGCTTCAATACTTGTGTGGTTTACAGCCACAGATGGATTGTATATTAAAATAGGTGGTGAATGGGGTTTTTAAAGACTTAATTACAAACTTTAGGGAAGAGATGGAAACTCCATCCTTTGTAAAGTATATGTGACAAAATCAATCACCATTCACTTTCAAATTAGCGACAGGTGGTGAGTAACAGAATTCAGTTTCAGATTTTACACCTCACTCACTGGGAAATTCCACAGCCTCAGGAGAACATACTGACTATATGGTGAGTTTACACCTGCGATTCCCAGAAAATTCTCCCTTTCATGGTCTGCACACTACAGCATATCTCTGTGCACCTTAATGCTGCAGGTCTGTAAAATATGCACAGGTATATGCACATGGTTGCAACATTAGATACAATCCTCATTTTCTGTAAAGTGTCAGCACGGTGATGCAATAATCCTGAATTAACTTTTTTAAACATTGCTTTAATCACTAAGATGGTTTATTTTGCTCTCAGGAACTGTCTTGTTCATTTTGATTTCACAAAGCTATTTTTGACAGAGTTGAAGTAGGGAAGAGATTTATCAATGAGTCATCTGTAGCAGAATTCAATTTGCTTATGCAATAGACGTTCTTTCCCTAATGAGGAGTTTCAGATTCTCTGCTTCCACGTTTTGCAACAGGCTCAGTAGACAATGTCATTTTGCAGACATTGTGGTGACCCTTGGGATAATAATAGCAAAAGCATTTCTGAAATTTGGGCTAAAATTCGTGAATTACAAGAATTGTGCCTTCCCAGAGATAGAGACACTTTTTGCCCTCCATGACCATATCTTCTTCACCTTATCTACTCTACCTGTCCTGCAATCTACCACATTCGGTAGACTCATGCACCATCTCTCTGTTCGTCACTACTCCCTTCGACCTTACTGTTCATTGTATATGTCCTATATTTATTTATAATTTCATCTTAAGTGCTTCAACTCTTACTTATTGGGAGCAACTTCCATTTGCCATTGCTTTGGCCCTGTTAACCAACTAATCACACAGTCACATGATCATTGCAGGTAGAAACTAGTCCTTGTCTCCATCTATTAAATGTGAGCAACTCCCGTTGCACACAACCAGTCAAGGAACATAAAACACATCACAACATCCCCTGTGCAGTAAAGGAGAAGAGCTGACATGGCCGTGGAGCTATTTAACGTTGACTTCACTACCAATTAACTTTCTGCCAGAGGAGCCTCTATTCATCACAGCAGCAATGTCTGTCTCTGTTTGAAGTGTGACTGAAATATGAGTTATTAAACTCCTCCACTTCAACTTTGCACAACCTCTGGAGGTGACAGTTGTTAAGTAGGGAAAGTTCTTAACCTCGAGTTAGATCATCTTTAACACCTCAGATCTTATAAAATACAAAGTAAAGCACCTCATTTTAACTCCATTATCTGGCAAATTTATTTGTTGTCCCTACTGCTGGGCTTTTTGTCCAGCTGAGATGGTGCAGTATTAACTGATACCATTCTATTCTACATTGTTTAAAGCAGCAAGTGCAGATCTTGGGAGAAACTTTTCCTGACAACTTCAGTCCAGCAGGATATCAGCAATCACTCATCACATCTCTCAGCATGGCCCAATAAAAAGCCTCCCACAGAAGTACTTAGTTAAAGTCAAAGTCTTGTCAAGTATTTTTTGTGGTATACTCAAGCATGTATATGCTCAGGTGAAATGAAAAATTATTTTCATTAGTTGACAAACAATAACAGCTATAATACCTGAAAATACATGCACCTGCTGTGTAAATATTGATCATTCTGATGTTAATGTCAAATGATTATGCGTCAATAAAATCAAAATCCACTTTTTACGTAACCTCTATTGTTTAACCAGGCAACAAACATGTTTCTCTTCATATTGTCACATTTTGGACTTTAATGCTTTAAGTGTGCAAAGACTTACAATAATGAAAATGTAAGATAAATGAAGTAGTATCTTTGTAAGTGAAGTGGTTTGAAAAAGCAGAGTTAAGAGAAATAGAAGCTTGATCTTATTAAAGTTTGTCAGACTCTGAGAGGAGTTGACAGAGAAGATGCTGAGTAGGATTCTCTCCTCATGGGGGAGTTGAATACTTGAGACATTATCCCAGGATTTCAGTTCAGGAACAATAGGTCAGGATGAAAATAAATTGTAAATTTTTGGAAATGTCTAACCCAGAGATCTGTTCAGTCTGAATCATTAGTGAATATGTTCAAGGTGGAAATGAATTTGTGGGCTCTTGGTGAAATCAAAAGTTATTGGGACTTGGCAGGAAAGTGGATCGGAAGCCAAATGTCAGATTGGCATTGAGCTTATTGATGAACAGACCAGACTTGAGGAATCATGTGCAATAGTCTTGCACTCACCTCTTTTCTTTGTCTATTTATTTATCTATCTCTCTATTTATTTACTTATTAACAGACACTGCATGGAACAGTCCCCTCCAGCCCAATGAGCTGCACTGCCCAGCAGCTCACCTATTACTGGACTAGTCACAGGACAATTTACATTGAACAAATTACCTACAAATCAGTACCCCTTTGGACGGTGGGAGGAAACTGCAGCCCCCAGAGGAAACCCTCACGGTCACGGGGAAAACGCACAAACTCTTTACAGACAGAGCTTTATGGAATTGTCTTCATTTATGTAATACAGATAGCATTATTTATTTATACTTAATTATTGATTCATATAAAATGAATAATTATTTATATAAATAACAAATCAGTGAACATAAAAACATATTGTCTTTATACAACTGAGCTCTGAACTTCATCACTTGCAGTGAGTTTTCAAACAACGATCCAATACTTCCACTTCAGGACATATCTTCAGCACTGTTAAAGCTTCAGAGACCTTTTCTGGTACATGTGCTGCATACCAATTGCCTTGGGTACCACTTCTAGGCATTTTTTCTTTCGTAAATAGCAAAGCAGATGCAAAGCTTGACATGTTATTTCATGGTTTGGGCTTCAACTACATCCATCCATCTTTACTTTGTCCTTCACCAATTTGAATCAGGATGCCTTTCGTCACCAGGTCAAGAGTAGCGAATAATTAAAGGTGAACTCCTATTTCACAGTGAAAATTAACAACTCTCCACGAGCTGCAAGCCTGACTATTTCACTCCCACAACAATGGGAGTTTTGGTATATTACTGTTGTTTAACGGGGGACGTGTGCATAATGTTAATCATGAAACTAGCTGGTTGTTGTAAATACTGGCTGTTTGAAAATGTTAATATTTTTAAAAGGTATGATTAATCTGCTGTCCAACTGAGATTCAGGATGACATAACTGTAATTCTGAAACTCATAATATGGTCAACTCTTTCCAAAGCAGAACTGACTGCCTTTCGATTTTGTGATGGATAGTCACTTTCCATGACCCAGCAAAGGTATCTGAAAAAGTATTACATGAAGAAAATGTCATTTAATCGCAAAACAGTATAAATGTTAGAAAGCATTGGGGATTGTTAGGAATGACAGAAGGATGGTGTGATAGCAAGAGAACAGTTTCTTCAGTAGATGACTCAATCATCTACCACTCATTGATACAGTATGTTCTTATAGTTTGTAAGATTTATACCTGCGTTTGGAAATCCTCTATAGTTTATAAATGTTTCATAATTCGGTAATCTTCTATAAATATATGAAGAGTTTTATTATATTGGAAACAAAATCTTATACAGTAAATACATATTAGAGAACATTCCATTTCAATCCATTCAAATTCTCTCCAATCTTTGCAACTTCACAAAGAATTTCATTTAATGCAAAAACGGAAGATATATTGGATCATTTATTTTCTATCTGATTTAAAAGAAAATCTGCAGGCTCCTGCATATTAAAACAATCTTGTTTGTAATACATAGTTCCACAACTGAGAGTTAACAGCTGTTACTGCAGGAGTTCTGAGATTTTATACAGTAATCAATATCTGGGATAGGGTAAACTGACAGCTTTGAGTGCAGCATCAATGACTGAGAAAACATGGACCTCTGAGGAAGTCTCCATCTCGAGTCCCTTTGGCAACTCAGTCAAGGAGTATGTTCCAAACTGAGATGAATATTTCTTAGTAACACACACAAAGTGCTGGAGGAACTCAGCAGGCCAGGCAACATCTATGGAAAAAAGTACAGTTGACCTTTTGGTCCGAAGCCCTTTGGCAAGATTCAATATATCTTAGCACTCTGAGCAGAGCAGCACGTTTGGGAATCAGGCAGACTGAGTGCTTATGTGTCTGGAATTTACTCAATGGTAAAGTTGCTTCAAGGAGCTCAACCTAAGATCTAGGTTGTAATTATTTGCATTACTGTCTGGTATAGAGGAGCCACTGCAGACAGCAGCAAACTCAGCAAGCTCTATTATGGGCACTAGCCTCTTCAGCACTGAGAACATCTACAAAAGGCAATGCTTCAGAAAGGCGGTATACATCATTATGGACCACCATCACCGAGGACATGCCCTCTTCTCGGTCTTACATTCAGGAGGAGAATCAGGAGGGTGAAGACAAACACTCAAACTTTCAGGAGCAGCTTCTTCCCATCTACCATCAGCTTTCCAAATAGTTCCTTCTCGTGTTGCACTACTTATTTAATTTATTTTATTCTTATTGTAATTTATAGTGTTTTAATTATGTATTGCACTGTACTGCTGTCGCAAAACAAAGAATTTCATGTCACATTGGTCACAGATATTTTACAGATTTTAAGGATTAAGATTAAAAAAAGGAACTGATCCCTGAGTGGAAACACGTGACTTACAAGAAATGTAACATTTGCCCAACATTGAGTATCTTAGAATCATCGTTCAACCTTAAAAAATCTCCTGATTGTAAGTAATTCACTGGTGGAAGTGCACATATAAATATTGGATGAGTAGGGTATCGTCAGATATTTTGAGCCAGCAACAGCAGAAGTATGTTTACAAAAGTGAATAATTTAACAGCAGGATACTCAGTCAGAATAGGAGTAAACGTGAATCAGACTCTCTGCCGTAGGACGTGAAATTTGTTGTTTTGTGACAGTAGTACGGTGCAATACATTAAAAAAACATGAATAACAACAGTAAATAACTTTTTAAAAATACGTTAAATATGTAGAGCAAAACGAGAGCAAAAATAGCGAGCTGGTGCTCGTGGGTGCGTTCAGTGTCCATTCAGAAATCTGATGGTGGAGTCGAAGCAGCTGTTCCTAAAACATAGTATGTCTTCAGGCTCCTTCATCTCCTCTCTGATGGTGGTAATAAGAAGAGAGCATGTACTGGGTGATGGGGGTCCTTAATGGTGGCTGTTACCTTTTTGAGGCATCACTTTTTGAAAATGTCCTCAGTGCTCGGGAGGCTAGTGCACTGGATGGAGCTGGCTGAGTAGCAACCCTCTGCCACTTGTTCCAACTTAAATGGTGGCCCCTCCATTCCGGACAGTGATGCAACCAGTTAGAATGCTCTACAGAGTACGTGTGTAGAAATTTGCTACAATCTTTAGTGACATACAAAGTCTCTTCTAACTCCTATTGATATATAGCTGTTCACATGCCTTCTTCATAATTGTGTTGGACCACGGACAGCTCTACCCCTGGGAACCGGATGCATCTCGCCCTATTCACTGCTGATACTGGAAGAGGACCGGTTTGTATACCCTTGACTCCCTCTTCCTGAAGCTCACAATCAAATTTATGGTCTTATGGACGTTGACTGCAAGGTTGTTGTTGCAACACCAGGCAACCAGCCGATCTATCTCACTCCTGTGGACCTCCTCATCACCATCTGAGATTCTGCCAACAACAATTGTGTCTTTGGTAAATTTATAGATGGCGTTTGAGCTGTGCTGAGCCAGGGAGGTGACAAGAGGAAAAGGCAAAGGATTAGAAAAGCAGAACTCTGATAGGAGAGGAGAGTGGATCATGGGAGAAAGGACAGTGAGAGAGACATGGGGGGGCAGGTGGGGGGTAGTGATAGTCAGATGAGGAGAAGTGGTAAGGGGACAAAGTGGGGAAAAGGAGAACAAGGAATTTGTAGATGAAAATATTGATATAAGTTGGAAGTTGGGTACCTGGGAAATCTACTTTTTGTGGCTGGAGCTGAGGTGCTCAGTTTGTCTCTAGTGATGGAGACAGAAAGATCGAGAAAGGGGAGAGATGTAGAAAGGTGTCAGAGAAGAATCAAGTGAATTTAAAGACAGGGTGAAGTTGGAGGCAAAGTTGATGAAATTGGCGAGCTCAGCTTAGATGCGTGAAGCAGCACCAATGCAGCCATCAAATCACCTCCTCCCTCACCTACATACAGGGCCCCGAGCCCTTCCAGGTGAAGCACCACTTCACCTGCAAATCTGCTGGGATCTTCTATGTATCCAGTGCTCCCAATACAGCCTCCTTTTTATTGATGAAACCCAAACTACATTGGGGACGACTTTGTTGAGCACTAAAGCTCCCCCCTCAAGAAGCAGAATTTCCCGTTGGCTGATCATTTCAATCCCCATTCCCATTCCAACATATCAGCCCCAATGAGGCCACCCTGTTGGAGCTGAAATGCCTCATATTCCATCTATCCTAACCTTCAACGACAGCATAATGATCGATTTCTCCAACTTCCAGTAATTTCTTTCTCCACCCCCCTCCCCGTTACTGCCTGGAGTGGAGGGACTGTCCTATAATGAGAGGTTAGACAGACTCGGGGTGTTTTCTCTGGATCACTGGAGGCTGAGTGAAGACCTGATAGTTTCTAAGACTATGAGAAGCATAGCCAGTAGACAGCCAGTACTTCTGAAGGAGAGTCAACTTATTTAAAACCTGTGGGCATGTATTTAAGGTGAGAGGATGTAACTTCAAAGCAGTTGTGCAGAAAAGTGTATTGCACAGAGTGGGGAATCCTGGAATGTGCTCCTGGGGTCGTGGTAGAGATGAACTGAATTTACTTTATTACTTACATCCTTCACATACATGAGGACTAAAACTCTTTACATTACGTCTTCCTCTAAACATGTAATGTGCAATTACTAGTAATTTATAATAAATAGTGTGTACAACAGGATAGTCAATATAACATAGAAATACAGTTGTGTCAGCACGAGTTAAGCAGTCTGATGGACTGGTGGAAGAAGCTGTCCCGGGGTCAGTTGGTCCTGGCTTTGATGCTGTGGTACCGTTTCTTGGATTGTAGCAGCTGGATCAGTTTATGGTTGGGGTGACTCGGGTCCCCAATGATCCTTCAGGCCCTTTTTACATGCCTGTCTCTGTAAATGTCCTTAATAGTGGGAAGTTCACATCTACAGATGTGCTGGGCTGTCCGCACCACTCTCTGCAGACTCCTGCGATTGAAGGAAGTACAGTTCCCATACCAAGAACAATCATTTTGTGTCATAGTCCGGATCGGTTCCCCTTTAAATTTAGTTAGGTTGCGATCCAGACCTTTGATGCCTTGTTCCCTTCTAATTCCGTTTCACGTGTCCCTTGAGCTTGGCAATCAAGGTAATCTACCCTCGACCCGAACCGACAGCTTATAAGCCCCCGGCTTTAGCCGTTTGGGGCGAGAGTGTTAAGAAGCCTTCGCAGGTCACCGCCGCTGCTACGACAAGCCAGAGTGATCCAGCCCGCATCGGAGTACCAGCAATTCACCTTCCGTCACCAGAGTGATCCAGCCCGCATCGGAGTACCAGCAATTCACCTTCCGTCACCAGAGTGATCCAGCCCGCATCGGAGTACCAGCAATTCACCTTCCGTCACCAGAGTGATCCAGCCCGCATCGGAGTACCAGCAATTCACCTTCCGTCACCAGAGTGATCCAGCCCGCATCGGAGTACCAGCAATTCACCTTCCGTCACCAGAGTGATCCAGCCCGCATCGGAGTACCAGCAATTCACCTTCCGTCACCAGAGTGATCCAGCCCGCATCGGAGTACCAGCAATTCACCTTCCATCACCAGAGTGATCCAGCCCGCATCGGAGTACCAGCAATTCACCTTCCGTCGCCAGAGTGATCCAGCCCGCATCGGAGTACCAGCAATTCACCTTCCGTCGCCAGAGTGATCCAGCCCGCATCGGAGTACCAGCAATTCACCTTCCGTCGCCAGAGTGATCCAGCCCGCATCGGAGTACCAGCAATTCACCTTCCGTCGCCAGAGTGATCCAGCCCGCATCGGAGTACCAGCAATTCACCTTCCGTCACCGGAGTGGGTCCGGTCAAGGTCAATCTACCAGGGGTGAGTGGAAGGTGGAGTCCTGACTCGACGTTTATGCCTCTTGTCCGTGTCTACCCCTGAAGAAGAGCCCTGGCTCGGTTCCTGAGTTGAAGGCGGAGTCCTGACTCGACGTTCAAGCCTCTTGTCCATGTTTACCCTTCGAAGAGTCCCGGTTCGATACCTGATCTGAAGGTGGAGTCCTGACTCGACGTTTACGCCCCTTGTCCATGTCTACCCCTGAAGAAGAGCCCTGGCTCCGTGCCTGAGTGGAAGGCGAAGTCCTGACTCGACGTTCATGCCCAGTGTCTGTGTCTACCCCTTCGAAGTGTCCCGGCTTGAGGCCTGTTCTGAAGGAGGAGTCCTGGTTCAAGATTCCTTGTCCTGTGTTTTGGTGTCCACGTTTATGGCTGCAGCGATCCATGGTATCCAAGTGTCTGGCGGCGGTGAATTAAGGTCCCAGTTCCCTGTTTCCAAGTCCCTAGTCCCCTAGTCCGAGGTTTGTGTTCCTCTTTGTCCTCGATTTCCCGATCTTCTGTGTAGCGAGTAATAAACGCTATTTTATTGACGTGTTTTAAAGACGTGTTTGTGTCCTGCGTGTGGGTCCTCTCCCAGCACCCTTGTCCCCACCTCCTGACATTCTGCAATGTGCTGTGAAGCTGGAGTTGGCAAGAGAAAGCTTCACATAGTTGATAAGGAAATGGAGGAAGACTTTGTGGATTCTCTACAGCCTGCTGGTACGAGTAAAGCAGTGTGGAGTGTTCCAGTGACTGTGAATGAGACTGTAATTCCATTCAGGCTTGATACCAGAGCCCAGGTAAATCTGTTATCCATACACGACTCTCACAAGTACAGAGCAAGATTTACCCAGTGAAGTTAAAAGTGGCAGGCTGTACCAGAAAAAGTGGGCCGTATAGTGACCTTCAAACACAAGGTCATAGTGCATGTGAAAAGCTCAACCTGGTGAAAATAATTTTTGTCGTGGCTTCACAGACCAAAGATGCCTATACTTCACTTATGCGAGAGTATGCGGATGCCTCTGAGGGGCCTGGATGCTCCCTGACGTGACTTGTAACGGCATCCGTGAGAGCTCCAGAGAGGTTATGCAAGAGAGGCACAAGAACTCCACCTTCCATAGACATTTGCACCAGCTACACCAGCATGACGGTCAGGATGCCACAGCTAATCAGAGTGATCATGATGAAGAAGTCGCCAGTCTTTTGCTTCCACATCGTGCATCTTTGGTTCAAAATCTGTCTCTCATCAACTTTCAGTTAACGACAGGAAATCAACAATATCTCTACAACCCTTTCCGGAGTTGAAGGGGGAAAATTGAATGGAAGATGGGGAGACCACGCAGTTCCCAGTATCAGAACAACAGCAACAGTTCAACACAAACCAAGAGGAGGAGATGGCTATCTATGATACGCATTCAACTGAATGAGCTCTGTGATTGAGACAGATCAGTTGGAACTTTTGCAAAGGCTCACTGATAACATGGATGCAGTCCAGGGTTCTGTTGTGGTGGACGTGGAGCAAATGATGCTCACACAAGAACAAGAACAGAAACAGACCGATCGGATCTTGGCAGACACACGTGAAAAAAAATGAACATGTTGATCAGAGTTCTGAGAATGACATATATATTAATGCGCCAAATGCAGCCTGTGGGAAAAAATAGCAAACCTAAAAGGATCCTTAAAACACCTCAGAGAACAACTGAAATTTGCACAGTAGTTTAAGGACTCTAATCACTTACTACAATTGAAGTTAATGTAGGTAACAGGATTATTGTTCCATACATGTTGATGAGGACATAGTATTGTGTTTTCTTTTCTTTAAAAGGGTAAGATGTGAAATTACGCGTTTATTTAATAAAGAACTTCATTTCCCAGTGAGCTATGCAGGTAGTTCACCAGGAGCTGGAAGCTTCGATAGTGATCTGATCATATGTGCTCACAGTTGAGTTATATAAAGTTGTCAGGATTTAGCGTGTCAAGTTTATCTTTATTATGAACAAGCATAACACATGTAGGATTCTATTCCTAGAGGGTACCAATATTAACTGAACGGTCCAGGACAACCACATTTCAATTTATTCCATCTACCTGATTTACTATTCTCTCTCTTGCCTGATTTGTTCCTGATCAATCCTCTCTCATCAGATACCAGCATCTTTCTCAGGATCATTGAGTACAGACACCAGTGCATTATAAAGTCTCAACATTACGTCCTTGCTTTTATATTCTAATCTTCTTGAAAGGAATGCTAACATTATATTTGCATTCTTCATCATAGAATCAACCTACAAATTAACCTTTAGGTAATTCTGCACAAGGACTCCCACTACCTGAGACATCTCAGTTTTATTGTACTTTCTCTCCATTTAGAAAATAGTCAATCCTTTCGTTTCTTCTTCCAAAGAGCATGACCATACACTTCCTGACACTATATTCCATCTGCCACTTATTTGCCTATTCTCCTAATCTGTCTAGATCCTTCTATAGCCTCCCTACTTCTTCAAAACTATCTGCCCCTCCACCTATCTTCATATCGTCTGCAAACTTTGCAACAGCACCTTCAATTCCATCATCCAAATCATTGACATAAAATGTCAAAGAATTAGTCCCAACACAGACCCTGTGGAACACCACTTGTCACTGGCAACCAGCCAGAAAAGGTTTCCTTTATTCCCACTCTGCCTCTTGCCAATCAGCCACTGCTTTATCCTTGCTAGAATCTTTCCTGTTATACTGTGGGTTTGTAGTTTGTTAAGCAGCCTCATGTTTGGCACCTTGTCAAAGGCCTGCGGAAAATCCAAGTGCACATCAGCAGCCAATTCGCCTTTGTCTATCCTGCTTGTTATTTCTTCAAAGAATTTTAACAGATTTCTCAGGCAAGATTTTCCCTTGTTGAATATTCCTAATTTATCATATGCCTCCAAGTACCCTGAGAACACATCCTTAATAATCAACTCCAACATCTTTGCAACCACTGTGGCCTGAATAACTGGCCTTTAGTTTCCTTTCTTCTGCCTCTCTCCCTTCTTAAAGAGCTGATTGACATTTGCAACTTTTCAGTCTTCTGGAACCATTTCAGAATCTAGTGATTCTTTAAAGATCATTACTGCTACCTCCACAATCGCTACAGGTACCACTTACAAAACTCTCAAGTGTATACCATCTGGTGCAGGCGACTTATCCACCTTCAGACCTTTCAGTTTCCCAAGAAACTTCTCTCTATTTATGGTTACTTCATACACTTCATGTCTCCTTATACCTAGTTCTTCTACCACGCTGTTAGTGTCTTCCACAGTGAAGACGGATTCAAAATACTTATTCAGTTCATCCAATATTTTGTTGTCCCACATTACTACCTCTCCTGCATCATTTTCCAGCAGTCCAATATCTATTCCTGCCTCTCCTTTACACTTTATATATCTGAAGAAATTGTTGGTATCCTCTTTAATATTACTCACTAGCTTACTTTGGTATTCCTTCCAAAGCTTCTTAATGACTTTTTTCATTGTATTCTGCTGGCTTTTAAAAGCTTCCCAAACTATTTTTTGTTGTATTATATGCCTTCTCTTTGGCTTTTATGTTGGCTTTGACTTCTCTTGGTAGCCATGGTTGTGCCATCTTTCCTTTAGAATACTTATTCCTCTTTGGGATGTATATTTCCTGTGCCTTCTGCATTGCTTCCAGAAATTCCAGCCATTTCTGTTCTACCATCTTCCCTGCCAGTGTTCTTTTCCAATCAATTCTGGCCAACTCATCTCTCTTGCGTCTGTAATTCCCTTTACTCCACTGTAATACCGATACATCTGGCTTTAGCTTCTCTTTTCTCAGATTTCAGGGTGAATTTGACCATATTATGATCACTTTCCCCTAAGGACTCTTTTACCTTAAGCTCTCTAATCAATTCTGGTGCATTGCACAACAACCAATCCAGATTAGTTGATCCTCTAGTGGGCTCAACCACTATAAAAAGCCATCTTGTAGGCACTCTAGAAATTCCCCTCCTGTAATCCAGCACCAACCTGATTTTCCCAATCTGCCTGCGGATTGAAGTACTTTGTGACTATTGCAACACTGCCTTCTCAGCATGCATTTTCTATCTCCCAACGTAATTTGTAGGTGTTTGGGGGTCTGTATGCAACTTCCATCAGGGACTTTTTACCCTTGCAGTTCCTTAGCTCTATCCACAATGATTCAACTTCTTCCAACCCTATGTCACCTCTTTGATTTCATTTCATTTTTTACCAAGAGATCAACGCTGCCCCCCTCTGCCTTCCTGCCTGTCCTTTTGATACAATGTGTATCCTTGGACATTAAGCTCCCAGCTGTACACTTTCAGCCATGATTCAGTGATGCCTACAACATCATCTCTGCCAATCTGCAGCTGTGCTGCAAGTCCTTGTTCCATATACTGTGGGCTTTCTGATACAACACCTCCAGTCCTGTACTTACACTTTTCAACTCTGTTCACTTCCCAAGGAATTCTCATGATGAACTGACCGGCCTAATGTGTAAAATATCATGGATGATGGTTTAAGGCTTTTGCTGGAATATTTGCTGCAGCAACAAGAGTTCATTGTGCTCATTGTCCCAGTGTGATGAATTATCAGCTTCCGGGCTTTCTGGAGCTGGTTCAAGTTTTAGTTCCCAGATTAGTGAAATGCAGACACTGGGTTCGTGGTGACTCCTCCCCTTGGGGATGTACAAGGGTGAAGGAAGTTCACTGTCAGAGTGCAACCAGTGTGTGAGAGAGCACGTGATTTCCAGGAAACCTGCTTCTTTTATACTCCATGTGCTTCTGTATCTTAAACTGTGTCTTGCTTCTATCTACTAATCATCGGAAATGTATTACAATAACACTATTCCCAGGTAGAACATGTTACAGCATGAAGGAATGAAATGAAATAATCTGTTCTAAAGTGTGTCTCTCCTTTATAGTCATTTTATTTATTCACCATCAGAAGAGATGATGAATCCTGTGGGAGGTACTGCACAATCACCTCTTAATAAATGAAATTCTTCTGACAATATTAGTTTATGAAAGTCAGCCCATTAAGCTGCATATCTAAAATGCATCACAGAAGCACATGTTAGATAACCAGCACTTGCCAGCCAAGAGATTCCTACACCTCAACATAACAGTACCTTCAATGGCAGAAATTGTTTTCCTTTCTCAGCTGTTCTTTTACAGTAATTATCAGTGTTTTGATACAGTCCTTTCAACACCACAAAACTACTTTCTTCTGGAAGTGCAGAAGGACCCAGTGTAATTATTCTCCAAAAAGACC
Source organism: Hemitrygon akajei (assembly GCF_048418815.1). Classification (NCBI taxonomy): domain Eukaryota; kingdom Metazoa; phylum Chordata; class Chondrichthyes; order Myliobatiformes; family Dasyatidae; genus Hemitrygon; species Hemitrygon akajei. Next base: position 103,125,180 of record NC_133136.1, read on the forward strand.
ACTGCAGATTGGATCCCAATCCAGAAATTGATTAATTACATTTAAAAAAGGAGATATCAAATATCCATGCACCATCTGTTAAATTTCACTGAAGCACTGATGTCCACTCCAGAATTAAATGAATTGAGACCTATTATGTTAGTTACCAATCTGTTGTGTATTTAATATTTCAGAAATAGTTGTGTAATATTGTAAATATATTTTTGATTAAGCATTCTTTGTATCTCTTTATCTCTCTGTACCCCGTATCTCTTCCACCAACTGACTTCCCAGCTCTTTACTTTTCACCTTCCTCTCTGACGGTTTCACCTATCACATGCTACCTTGTACTTCTTCCTCTCCTCCCCACACCTTCTAATCTGACCTCTTATCACCGTTACCAGTCCTGATGAAGGGTCCCGACCTGAAACGTTGACTGTTTACTCTTTTCCATGGATGCTGCCTGGCCTGCTGAGTCCCTCCGGCGTTTTGTGTGAATTACTTTGATTTCCAGCACCTGCAGATTCTCTCTTTTCAGTGCTTTGAGAGTTTGGTCATGGCTGGATTCAAGCCCTGCCTCTGCAAGGATTTGGACCCACTGCAATTTGTTTATTGCCACAATATGTCTATTGGATGTCAATAGGTCAATAGGATGTGATCTCACTGCATCTCCACTTGACCTTGAATCACCTGGACAGTACAAATGCCTATGCCCTGATGCAGCCTATTGGCTACAGTTCAGTGTTTACCACCTTCATTCCTACACTCATGCCAAAAAACTACAAAACCTGGGCCTCTGTACCTCCCTCTGCAAATGGATCCTCGACTTCCAAACCAGAAGACCACAGTCTGTGCAGATTGGTAATAACATCTTCACCTCACTGATAATCAACACTGGCACGTCCCAGGGGTGTGTGCTTAGCCCACTGCTCTACTCTTACAACCATGACTGTGACGCTAGGCATAGCTCAAATACCACCTATACATTTGCTGATGGTACAGCCATTGTCGACAGAATCTCAGATGGTGACGAAAAGGGCGTACAGGAGCAAGAAATACCAACTAGTGGAGTGGTGTCGCATCAACAACCGTACACTCAACATCAGTAAGACTGAAGAGCTGTTTGATGACTTCAGAAAGGGTAAGACGAGGGTACACAAACCAATCCCCATAGAGGACTCAGGAGTGGAGAGAGTGAGCAATTTCAGGATCCAGTGTGTCAATATCTCTGAGGATCTAACCTGGTCCCAATGCAGCTATAAATCTCACTACATTCAGATATGGCCCAAATGCGGCGCGAGAGACTCTGAAGCAGGTCGATTGTTCGTAGACTTTAATGCAAACAGAGTTAGAGGGAAAAGAAAACAGTTAATGCTAGGCCAAACAGGGCCGTTAACTAAAAACTGTCAAATGGAAAACGAAGCCTACACTGCGGCTGAATCGAATGAATAAATACAAAACGAATACCGCTCGTCTTCAGAGTCAGTTGACTCAACGGTTCAATTTCGGGGCTGAGTGCAAGCAGGTCCTGAAACTTTTCTATGCTTTGCTCAAACCTCAACAAGTGCTAAGACAAAAATAATGGAGTTAAGTACCATCACAATGAAATAATAAATATATATAGGTACGCACAGTTTTTTTCTACATTTATCATGTATTGCATTGTACTGCTGCCACAAAGTTAACACATTCCATGACCTATATCGTTGATATTGAACATGATTCTGATTCTTATTCTGATTTCTGAAGAGTTATTTGTCAATTTTTTGGAAAGAAGTATAAAATTCACCTTGATCAAATTGAATGCTGCAAATTAAAGCAAATTTTTTCTTTCACGCTCAAATAATCCAGTTCTGGGCTTTACTTCTCATAGGCTTGAAAATTCTGTAGCTCAGGAAAGCATGTTAACCACCAACTGAAGTTTATGCCTCTGGTTTCAAGGCTTTTCAATGTCATTCCAGTACATAAGTGAAAGGAGAACAAAATAATTGTTACTGCGGATCCAATGCAGCACAAAAGGTGCATTAAGGTAAAGAACACAATAATAAAAAACACATGTACTGCCTCTCTGCACATTTTCTGCAAATCCCAGAGCAAGCTCCACAGTACAGAACTCATATTACCAATGACCTCTTGTTCCATAAGCTCATCCTCATCTTCTTCTAGCTGAAGCCTCAATACAGCGTTTCAAACCAGGTTTCATCACAAAATCTCCCAGAATAATTCAGCTTGTGCAGATATCAGTGACCTCATCTTTCCAACAATGCTCGTCTCAGTCCCCAACCATGAGCACCTCAGCACTGAGCTTAAAGGTTTGGGAGTTCCTGAAAGATAGTCTGATCCTAGATGTTGAGAGGGAAATGGATCGCCATAATGACATGGCGGAGCAGACTCAATGTGAATGGCCTCACTCTGCTCCTATGGTTTTAAGTGCAAAGTGCTACGCCTGCATTTGTGGTGCTTCTCCAGCTTCAGGGTCTGATCGTTGCCTGTGTGTCTCCTGGAACACAATGTACAGGTAGCTCTCCGACAGACTCCATCCAGTTCATTGATGCTGATCTAAAGTTTCCAGAATGCACAGGGATAAACATGGAATCAGGCGTCTCGTACAAATCAGCAAAAATAAAACACATACCGTGTGTGTCAAAGAATAATTGTTGTCACTGTCACAGAGCTGCTTAACTGGGACTTCACTGCCGATCAGCAGTCTGGCAAAAGATCCTCTGCTCGTCACAATAAGACTGCATCCCTAACTCTCCGTTGTTTGACGTGTGCCAGAAGAGGATGATATTTATTTATTGAACTCTTCCACTTTCATTTTTACAACCTCAGGAAGTGACAGTTGTTAAACAAAGGAGCTGCCCTAAACTTGAGAAGGATAATTTTTATAAGACTTCAGGTCATATAAAATGCACAACAGAACACTGTCATCGTCACTCTGAGTGATTTGATAGAATGTCTTGCTCTGGTCGACCCTGGCTCAGCTTTGTGCACCATATGAACACTCAGACTGCTGAGATATTCTGATTCATCTCAGTGTTCACATTTTAATTTTTGGTCTGCTGGCCTCACTCAGTTGCAACAGAGCAAACACTCATTGCCTCACCCCCCAGTGACTGCAAATCCCAGCTCCTGCTCCACACTACAGAGCGCATTTTACCTACAGTATCCCTCCTCTTCCAGGGCCTTATCATAGGCTGTGTGTACATAAACCTTCAAGAATCTCAGTCTTTGCTGCATATCCTCGTATGTAACAGTCCCCCAGCCATTCTATACCTGGTGTCAACTACATTACTATACTCTGAAAAGCACATGCAAAATAACAGAGCAACTCAGACAGTCTTGTGCGTCTGGTCTTCTAATCGTACCCTCCTCTTCTATAATCTCTTTCCCACCAAACACTTGTTGAAGCCTCTTATACAATGTTGTCATCCAGTTTTCATTTCAGAATAAGCCAGGATAATTCAGATTGCAATGGGAGAAAAATATGCCGATAAAAGTGTCCCTTATTGTTCAACAAATAAAATTCTCTGACTCCATCCCTGAGCACTTCAGCATGAGGTTAAACGTCTGGAGGTTCCTGAATCACAGTCAGTTCCCAGATTTTCAAAGTGCTGAGCCTGAAGCTGGCATTTGTCTGTACCAGGGTTTTATCAGAAGTTGCGTGTATGTTCTCAGATTTTCCTGTATAGAATAGCGTCCAGTCCCCTGGCCATTCGATATCTGATCTCAACTACAATACTATTTTCTTAAAAACACAAAATACTGGAGCAACACAGCAGGTGAAGTCAGTATGTGAACCTCTGGTCTCATAGGACAGTGTCTGGTCTCCTAATCATACTCGCACCCTGACAGCTACACAGCAGTTTCCCCTCCCCATTTGATCTACAGACTGTGGTATGATGCCATGAGTGTTGTGCACCTCCTTCCTACAGTCCCCATCCTCATCTGAAAAGTGAGCAAGAACACTGACACTTTTCATTAATGGGAAAGGATGAGTTTCTGCCTTCTACCTCACCCTTGTGCAATTACAAAATCCTATCCCAGACCACAGATCGATTTTGCAGACATTAATCCCCAAGTTGTGACTGTTGCTTGGTCCACCACGTCCTGGTAATTCTCCTGCAGACTCTAGCCCAGCAACCCTGAGCCTAAGTTCCTTGAAGAGCCTACACTTGCTGAAGAGACAATCGCTCTGAAGCACAATAGTGTCTGTTCCACTACTATCAATTGTGAACAAGCTTGTGTCACACCAAACTTTAACTTTTGGACTTACCTCTGTTGCCTCTTTTGGACCTCATGTTACTTGCCCTTCGTACTCCTGTCCTCGACCTCACTGCCCTCCACTTATCTTTTAAGGGCAGATTTCAGTCATAAAGTATCTCCATTTAATATTTTCCATCTCTGAGAAACACACAGGAGTAAGCGTTGTATCAGGCATCTGGTACAATTAATGAAAATAAAGCACATCACAGCATAATGTGTGTGAAAGTATAATTGTTGTCATGGACACGGAGCTGTTTAACTGTGACTTCACGGCCAATTAGCCATCCGGTAATGATCCTCTGATCGTCTCAGTAACAGCTCTCCATTGTTTGACGTGTGCCGGAAGAGGATGATATTTATTTATTGAACTCTTCCAATTTCATTTTTACAAACTCGGGAGGTGACTGTTGTTAAACAAAGGAGCTGCCCTAACCCTGAGCAGGATAATCTTTATAAGACTTCAGGTCATATAAAATGCACAATCAAACACTGTCATCGTCACTCTGAGTGATTTGATAGAATGTTTTGCCGTAGTCGACCCTGGCTCAGCTTTGTGCACCACATAAACACTCAGACCTGCTGAGATGCTGTAGCATGCGCTGATAACAAAGCCATCCTGCACGAAAACTTAGCTGCATAACCCACACCTCTGACTGAACCAGGTGCTGAAGAGCTTGGGAGTGGGAACAGCGAACAACATGAAAGAGATCATTCAAAATTAAACCAACACTTAAAAGTTATAACGATTGATTATTTTAATTAATTGGCTAAAGAAGAACAGCAAAAAAAACACTTGAAACAAATTCACTGCATTTGAGTTAACCACACTGAAGCTAAAAGGGGTCAAAGTTACAGAGGTAAATGCTAAGCACATGAGACTCTGCAGATGCTGGAAATCCACAAAATACTGGAGGAACTCAGCAGGTCACGCAGCATCTATGGAACTGAATAAACACTCGACGTTTCAGGTTAAGACCCCTCTTCAGGACTGAGAAGGAAGGGGGAAGACGCCAGAATAAAAAAGCTTGGGGAGGGGAAGGAGACTGGCTAAAAAGTGATAGGTGGAGCCAGGTGAGTGGGAAAGGTAAAGGGCTGGAGAAGATGGAATCTGATGGGAGTGGAGCATGGGGGAAAGAAAAGGAGGAGTGGACTGAAAAGGAGGTGATAGGCAAGTGAGAAGAGTAAGAGGCCAGAGTGGGGAATAGAAGAAGAGAGGAGGGGGAGGAAAATTTTTTTACCTGAGGGAAAAATCGATATTCATGCCATCAATTTGGAGGCTACCTAGATGGATTTTGTTCTTCCACCCTGAGGGTTGCCTCATTGTGGTACAAGAGGAAGCCATGGACAGACATGTTGGAACAGGAATGGGAATCAGAATTACAATGCTTGGCCTCTGGGAAGTTCCACTTTCGGCAAGTGGAGCAGAGGTGCTCGTTGATACGAGCACTAATTTACGAAGGGTCTCACCGGTGTGGGTTCGGCTGGTGGTGTAGTGACATCAGCACTGGACTTCAAGGCATATGGTCCTGAGTTCTGACCCAGCTGAGTGCCAACGTGGGCAGCAGCAGTATCGGTGCAAAAGTAAGGCCTGGCAAACTACTTCCGTATCTTGCCACGAAACCCTATGGACCCTATGGTCCATGAGGTCATCAAGAGTCAGACCCGACTTACCAACTGAACAACAACAACGAATCACCAATTGTGAGCACCAGACACAATAGCTGACCCAAGCAGGTTCGTAGGTGAAGTGTTGCCTCACCTGGAAGAACTGTTTAGGGCCCTGAATAGAGGTGAGGGAGGAGGTGAATGGGTAAGAGTAGCACTTTGGCTTCTTGCAGGGGTATGTGCCTGGGGAGAGGTTAGTGGAGAGGGATGAATGGACTAGGGAATCACCAAGGGAGATATCTCTGCAGAAAGCAAAGAGAGGAAGGGAGGTAAAGACATGTTTTGTGGTGGGATCCTTTTGGCGATGGTGGAGAATGATGTGTTGAATGCAGAAGCTCATGGCATGGTAGATAGGACAAGAGGAACTCTATCACTGTTACGGTGGTTGGAAGATGGGGTAAGTGCAGATGTTGAAGCAGGCATTTACATGTGCTGGGAATTTTCTCATTGGAACAGCTGGTTCAATGGTTCCTATTACACCTCTGCATCAAGGGCAAAATTACCTGTACTCATCTCTATTTACAACCAGATCGTTTTGTAATTACTTTTTATTCAAACTACATATTGATCAGTGTCAAAGCCTCTTTGTTGACAATCACACATTACAAGGCTGGATGATTTGAGAACTGATTATTTTTCTCCAACGCACAGTTTCAGATTGTCTGCACAGTAACTCAGTTCCACGTTTTACAGATAGCCCACAGGTCCAATATCAGATGTGGTTGGATATGTTATGTTACCCCTTTAATCAAAATACTACTCTTTTGGTTTCTCATTCTGAAGACCAGGTGCACGTATGGGGTTTGGAGTTAACTGATCCTGCAGTGGTTTGGGTAGGTGGGAACCTCCCATGTATGGTTGAGCCTGACTGAAGAGCCTGCTCGGTATCCAGACCACGCCAACGCATCAATATTCCAGGCACATGTGCTAAGAAATAATCCTTTGGGAAAATGACAAAAAAAAATTCCTGATAATGTATATTCCTGGAATGAAGAATATGATGTAGTAGGGGAGCTGATAGGTTAAGTCATCAAGCTAGAATTTAAAGGCCTGGGCTAAGGACACAGAAACACCTGGCGAACCTGATTCCTCTTGGTTAAATGAATTCAGACTTGGAGAGCGTGTATCACCAATTATGTCTATGAAACTATCACATCAGCTTAAAAATGCAACTTATTCTCTTGTACTCTACAGAGAGGAAAATCTGTCTCCTTTATCCAGCCTGGCCTATGTTATTCTCTTTATGGTGTCCCTCGGTACTAATGATAATTTCCTTCCATTCTTGTTTTGGGTTTTTAAGACTGATACAGAGATCAATATGGGAAAGACATAGTCTTCAACCAAGGATAGGAACTGCCTGATGGAGTGTAGAACGGTGGTCATTGGCGAATGCTAAGCTCGTTCTATCACTACATCAGGGTTTCTGTGTGGTCTCAAAGCAGATGGACTCTCAAGACAATACCAATGCTCCTTCTCCACCTCGGGTGATAATGTCCAGAGATTCCAAGGACACCTTGAGGATGCTGCATTTCTTCAAGGAAGATTCAAGGACATTTTGAATTTTCTCGTCTCCTCCTTTCTAATTGCTTCCTATGACTCAGCATGGAGTGGAGTGTCCGATTTACGAGTGTAGTGTCAGGTGTGTGGATTCTGTGGCAGAGTGAATGTACCTGACTTACAGTAAGTTAAATAACAGCAGTGCTGAAGTACATAACTCCTCTTCATTAAATACATTCAGAATCAAAAATGCCTGCTACACTCATGTTATCTGTGAAACAATTGCAACAGCTTCAGAACACAATTCATTCACCAGTGCTCTACAGGAAAGAAGATCTGTCTCATTTATCCAGCTTGGTCTGTGTCCTTTCTCCTGGGCTCTGCCTCATGACTGAAGATCACAATGAACTACTCTGTGCTTCTCATGCCGTTACTGAGGTCAATATGTCTTCAACCGAGGGGTGGGAGGGAGTTCATTAGTGAAGTTTTGTACTCTCCCTGTCACTTGGTCAGAGTTTCTGTGTGGTCCCTATTCCATTCCTGATCTTCCTTTCCTGCCTTGAGTGATCACATCAAAGAATCATGTCCAGCATGTGAGTTCAATGTCATATATGTAATTTATGTGGCTGACTTACTGTAAGTAGAGCATCAATGGGCAGGGACATAATTCCTCTTCAGTAAATACACTCAGAATTTCAAAAATGCTCCAATACTGAGGACTTTGATCTGGGGGAGTGATTGATTACATCAGTTTGCTTATCCTTCCGCTGCTTGGCCAACTGTGGACTTTGTGCCACATTTGAACTCTTGAACATTTTCCTCGGTCATCTGAAGGCTGCTCTGGTACATTGAAGGTGGGAATGAGCCTCATCATAAATTCTTGCATTCAAAGAGTGGGAACAGAGGGGACCATTTCTGGTTGGCCTCTGCCAAAGAACGTGAGCCAAGGAACGTTGCGGAGTAGCGAGTGGAAGCAGCACATTCCCTCACCTCAGGCCCCGACACCTTGATCTTTTCAATCTGGCCCAGCATCTGAATCGACGTCCAAACACTGGATTCAATCACCCTCGATATGCTCTGGTGCCTGTTCCTTGCCGCCTCGATTCGGCTGCACCCGACCTTTCTGATTCAGCACGGTGCTTAAACTGACAGACCTCGGGTCTTCCTCGCTCTCGACATCGAGCCCACCATCTCGCCTCTGCCACATCGAATTGCCTCCCAGTCCAAAGGTAAGTTTCAGACTAATACCTGCGATAATCATTTGCCAGAAAAAGTGCCGTTAGCAATGAATTTAGTTGTTTACCTTGTTTCGATAGCCACCAGCCAGAAGTCGCTGAGATTCACCAGCGCCATCTTAAACCATTCCTCTCGTCTGGCGGCATGATGTAATCAGCCAGAGCTATGGCGCCAAATGGTTGACCCTTCACCTTCAGAATCCCGTTGAGATATTCTTGGTCTTCCCATTGTGGAGTGGAAATGTGCACTGAGGTTCATTTAATGTGAACTACAGTTGCACCTCAGCTACTACATAGAATCGGTGCCTAGGGAGATCAAGGCAATTGTAAAATGACCTGTGCTACACTGGATTTTATACTCACAAAGAAGTGAGCAGATATTTAGAGTCATTGAGTATAGTGTGTTTGCTCACACACACATGCCTACGCACGCTCCCATACCCTATTGCTTGTGATACAGTATCCACCCCCGGGTATTGAATTTAAGGGACAATTGGGATTACCAGTTCCTCTTGCCTACATTCAACGAAGTAATGATAAGAGAATTTACATTTAATGGGCTCATGCTGACCCTGAACTAAACTTCATGTCAGCTTTAGTCCTCTGCAGCAGTTCCAGTTTCCTATTGACTGCAAAGGGAAACTTGCCTGCCTGTGTTGAATTACAGACCAAGTGTTCAAAAGTAATCATCTTTACTCAGCTAAATCCAAATTACACATCTCTAATTCCTTAATTTTCCTCACATAACCCCTTGGGTTGAGTAGGCAATTTGTACAACTGCAACATTACTGGTTCCACTTCGTAGTGTAGTTATCTCAGTGTGAGCCAAGTGCCTGCCCAGACCATTTGTATGATGTGAAGTAAATTAAAGAAACTCCGTGAAACAAACCAGAAACTTAGTACTCAAAATTCAGAAAGGGTCGCAACAAGTTCTTCATGAGAAATTCACTTTATTTTATTTTCTTAAGTGCTTTCAGTACATCAACTGTCCAGACAGTGAAAGTGCCCTCAAGGCAAAGATTTCTATCACCATTTCTATCACTTGTTCCTATTTACAAGTTTCATTTTCTCCAGTAATTATCAGACTATTAGCAGCACTACCTTCTAAAATGAAGGTACTTTACATGAAAATTACAACTGCAGAAAATTTCCTCCCATAGACTTTAGATAGATCCTAAAATTTGACATTTTACACAGAAAGCACTACAGTTTCAGTGAATTGTCAATGGTCAATAAACAGCGCTGCAAAATGGCATGTATGTTACTTGCAGTTATTTGTTCTTACATTTTGGCACAAAAGTGCTTCAGTCAAACAGTACTGGTCAACAATATTGTCATTTCTGTATTACAGAGTAGCAAGATTTTAAATAACAAAGATGTCTACAAATTTTTTCACTAGAAATCATTGCAACAATGCTGCATCACTTCATATATTCAAGAAAAAAGGAGGAATGATTTAATTATTTACATCTACAACATTCTGACTCAGATAATATTAATGAAATAAACAAAAGGTAATCCTTCTTTGCACATTGGCCGATTTATCCTCTTTCATTTCTGGGTTTGTGAAGAGAGGCAGCAAAAGGGAGAGGGTGGGATGTGAACGGTGTGTGAATTTTATCCCAGAGGTCACTGACTTCCCTTGTCAACCAAATTCATTTTGAATAAGGTAGCCACGGAAATTAATAAATACCATTGCTCCAAACTCACCCTCATCTCCCTCTCTTAGAATTAACATTAAGTCTTAACAATTGATGTCCATCTCACATGTCCGAAATTTACCACAGATGTCCAAAGAAACTTTGGACTTGGCACAATGTTTAACACAAATATCACATGGCATCCTCAAATGTAAACAGGTAGTGCGGAATGGTGCAAACATGTCCTGTGACAGGGAGGAACTCCAAGATCACTCTCAGAAGACAATGAAGAGGAGACACTGGAACGAACCACTGGGTGCTGACATCACAGAGTTAGCACCCGGGGCTGAGCTTCCATCATTCCCCGTCGGATAATCCAGAGGTGGAAGTGAATTCTTCATTTTGTGGCTTCAATTTTTTCACTTGTGTTTTTGGCCTCCTGAAATAAAATTCAATAATTTGCATTGTTACCCACAGTAATACAGCATCCTGTGTCATCTGCAAAAGAACTACGAGAATTCTCAAACTGACTTTCCACAAAGAGGAGCAGATTGCTATGTTTTGGAAACTTGGTAATATGTCAATGATTCTGGAAGGGGCATTATTCTAAATACATTGAGCAGCGTTCAAATCCACTTCAAATTCCTCACAAACTGACTCATTTCAACCATAGGTAAAGACCTTGATAGCATTCAGGTATGGATGTGTATAAGCCAAGTGACATTTATGCCAACCAACAGGCCAGGCAATGGCCCAAGGACTATCCTTGGCAATATCATTTTTATCTTCACAAACTTACTAGCTGCATTTATAAGGTGGAGAGTCAGTCCTGATACCCATTTATCATCCATTCCACTATCTACCAGGCACAACTTTAGTGTGTGATGAACAATCTTTAATTCCTGAATCAGTGCAGCTCCAATACCAATCAGAACAAGTCATTCTCCTTAACTGGCACCTTAACCCATCAATCTCTCAGCCTCCCATGTTCAGTGTCTGCAACCTGTGGGGAAATTCACTATTAAACATTCCTAATGTACCAACGCTGAATAAAGAATGGTCTGCATTGTTTGGACTCAGCTGGGTTCTAAAAGGAGTGAATACTGGTCCTGTGATTGGTAGCTTTACAGTGACCCAACCTCCGCTTTTGGATCCCCATCTCAGTTCTGACTTTACTTCCAACTTCTCATAAAGTTCATGCGTAAGCATATACTGTATAAAATAGACAACAAACTGTTGATGCTAGGGAAGACAGCAATGGTAATGTCAAGGACAGTCTTAAGGTCAGGACACTAATAATTGTCATTGGCATTGCCATTGCTGTCTTCCCTAGCATCAACAATTCACTATCTACTGTAGTCATCTGAGTTGAGTCACCTTCTGACACTCATTTTTCATCTTATAATCTCTGCACAAGGCAAGACTCCAGAGTATGAACACTGTCTGTAGCTCCATTTGTTACACGGGGGCGACGGAGGAGAACCCAAGTACAGGACACTGGCACGTCGACTCAGTTGGGGAGGCTGGCGTTGACCTGAACGTAGAGCAGGAAACCAGAGGGATCTTGACAAGGAGACGGGATTCACAGGGACTCTCTAGAAACTAGAGCGGAACTTAGAAATAATGGTTCTAATCGGAACAGGGAACAAAGTATCACACGAGAATTGACCAATGAACTGGCAACCTGTGATAGAGTAGTCCTCGTATTTATTTCCCAGTCTCTGATGAAAGCCAGGTGTACGATTATTGGGTAACTAGTGGCAATTGACTGAAATTGGGGCATGATCAGGGAGAAAGAAGTGTTAAAGGGTAACGGCCAACCGGAACCATGACACCATTATCAATACTCTGGACACCATCCAAGACAAAACATTCTCTGTAACCGGCATCCAAGTGATCTATTCCTCAACTTCCCCTGTACTACGGCTGCAACCTATGGGGAAAATCACTAATTAATATTTTATACCTAACATCTCTAATCAGAATAAAAGTTGTTCTTCATTTGTTGGGCTCAGCTAGGTTGTAAAATGTGTGATAATTGCTACCAGCCATTGCTCCTGCAATTGATATAGTGATAGTGACCAAACCTCTACTTCCAGTTCCCTACCACAGTTCCAGGGAAGATTGATAACGAATTTGAGTGAGGGCAGTGACAGACTCAGCACTGACTCCATAACTTGCACATATTCTGGGTTATGACTCACACATGCAGGAAGGGTACTGGAAGATGCTTAATGGTGGTGGGAAGGTTAAGCAGGGATGAACAGACAGCACCCTGCACTATGAAGAACCAGAGTCACACGGCATCAACAATTCACTGCATCTCCATTCCCTGGCAGCTAAAGCATGAATGTTGACAAACAGCAAACACTGACCTTTCATGGCTCTCATGAGAGCCTGTAACCACTTGGCATCAGGATCCACACACACTTTCTTCTCATTTCTCAGGGTGACACTGCGAAAAGAAAAAGTCTTTCAAATTTAATTCACAGAACTAGTATGTCCCTCTTAATGTGCACAGCTTATTAAATAAACATCAGTAAAGGAATAGAGTTAAAGATGATAGTCTGACTCATTTACTCACATTATCTCTGCTCTCTCACAGTGCGATCCACTGGGAATGTATTTCAAGCTCCTGATGAACTTCGGATGAATAATATCGAAGCTGGTCTGAACGCATTTGCACCGTCCTTCCGCTCCTGGAATCGGAACACCTGAGGAAAGATTATATTCACTCAGATTTCATTGTTGCTTCAAGGAGAGAAAAGCCTGTAAAACTTGCTGGTCATTACTCCAGCATATCAGCTTCATCATTATTTTGACAAAGATTGAATTGTAGCTGCAGTCCACGTAAACAATGGAAATCCTGTTGCATTTCTTTCTATAATGGTTGTCTAGCTTTCTGAATTACACTTACAATGATCTGGAGGTATTTAATTTTTTTGTTAAATAGTACATGACCCACAAGATCATAGACTTTGTGCATTATTTTAATAAAAAATAAAAAATATGTTCAGATATCTCAACATACCCTGTGCAGCAATGGCACACAGAAGGAGGATGAGGATGGTTACAGTGGCTGTTCTCTCCATCTTCCACTTGGTACTGCTGAAGGATCCTCTGTCCAATGCACTAGTTCCCTGCTGAAACAAGTTATGCTCAGACATCCAGTGAGCTCCTATTTATGGGGATTCTCTTCTCCAGCTTGCATCATCTCCTGCAGTGAACTCTGCCAAACACTGACGTCCCGAATAAGGGAATTTCCCTGCTTCTGAGGCAGATCTTCTTTCACTTTCGTCTTTCTACATCACAGCAATTGTGTGGTTTGCAACTGCAGCTGCATTATATAGCACAATAGGTAGTGACTTAGTCACGTGTGATTTGTTAAGATTTATCGATTAATGTTATGGAAGTTTAAAATCCACCTTCAGCAAAGTGAATGGTGTAAAATGAAACAACTGTTTTCCTTGAATAAGATCAGTCCAGTTTCAGGCTTTACTGCTCAGGTAGTTCGAGATTCCTCAGCTCAGAAGAGCATGCTGATGGTACTTTATACTGTGATTTCCAGGAAATCGCTTTCCGTTTCACTGTCTACATATTACAGCGTGTCTCCGTGCACTTTAATGCTGCAGATTTGTGAAGTATGGGCAGGTATAAAAATAGTTCCAGTGAGCTCCTATTTGTGGGATTCTCTTTGTATCATCTGCAACATTCAGATCTGTCAAACACTGATGTCCTGTGAAAAGCAATTTCCCTGCCCTGAGGAAAAGAACTTCTTTCACTCTGCCAGAATTTGCTTCAATACTTGTGTGGTTTACAGCCACAGATGGATTGTATATTAAAATAGGTGGTGAATGGGGTTTTTAAAGACTTAATTACAAACTTTAGGGAAGAGATGGAAACTCCATCCTTTGTAAAGTATATGTGACAAAATCAATCACCATTCACTTTCAAATTAGCGACAGGTGGTGAGTAACAGAATTCAGTTTCAGATTTTACACCTCACTCACTGGGAAATTCCACAGCCTCAGGAGAACATACTGACTATATGGTGAGTTTACACCTGCGATTCCCAGAAAATTCTCCCTTTCATGGTCTGCACACTACAGCATATCTCTGTGCACCTTAATGCTGCAGGTCTGTAAAATATGCACAGGTATATGCACATGGTTGCAACATTAGATACAATCCTCATTTTCTGTAAAGTGTCAGCACGGTGATGCAATAATCCTGAATTAACTTTTTTAAACATTGCTTTAATCACTAAGATGGTTTATTTTGCTCTCAGGCACTGTCTTGTTCATTTTGATTTCACAAAGCTATTTTTGACAGAGTTGAAGTAGGGAAGAGATTTATCAATGAGTCATCTGTAGCAGAATTCAATTTGCTTATGCAATAGACGTTCTTTCCCTAATGAGGAGTTTCAGATTCTCTGCTTCCACGTTTTGCAACAGGCTCAGTAGACAATGTCATTTTGCAGACATTGTGGCGACCCTTGGGATAATAATAGCAAAAGCATTTCTGAAATTTGGGCTAAAATTCGTGAATTACAAGAATTGTCCCTTCCCAGAGATAGAGACACTTTTTGCCATCTAAAACTGTATTTTCTTCACCTTATCTACTCTACCTGTCCTGCAATCTACCACATTCGGTAGACTCATGCACCATCTCTCTGTTCATCACTACTCCCTTCGACCTTACTGTTCATTGTATATGTCCTATATTTATTTATAATTTCATCTTAAGTGCTCCAACTCTTACTTATTGGGAGCAACTTCCATTTGCCCTGTTAACCAACTAATCACACAGTCACATGATCATTGCAGGTAGAAACTAGTCCTTGTCTCCATCTATTAAATGTGAGCAACTCCCGTTGCACACAACCAGTCAAGGAACATAAAACACATCACAACATCCCCTGTGCAGTAAAGGAGAAGAGCTGGCATGGTCGTGGAGTTATTTAACGTTGACTTCACTACCAATTAACTTTCTGTCAGAGGAGCCTCTATTCATCACAGCAGCAATGTCTGTCTCTGTTTGAAGTGTGACTGAAATATGAGTTATTAAACTCCTCCACTTCAACTTTGCACAACCTCTGGAGGTGACAGTTGTTAAGTAGGGAAAGTTCTTAACCTCGAGTTAGATCATCTTTAACACCTCAGATCTTATAAAATACAAAGTAAAGCACCTCATTTTAACTCCATTATCTGGCAAATTTATTTGTTGTCCCTACTATTGGGCTTTTTGTCCAGCTGAGATGGTGCAGTATTAACTGATACCATTCTATTCTACATTGTTTAAAGCAGCAAGTGCAGATCTTGGGAGAAACTTTTCCTGACAACTTCAGTCCAGCAGGATATCAGCAATCACTCATCACATCTCTCAGCATGGCCCAATAAAAAGCCTCCCACAGAAGTACTTAGTTAAAGTCAAAGTCTTGTCAAGTATTTTTTGTAGTATACTCAAGCATGTATATGCTCAGGTGAAATGAAAAATTATTTTCATTAGTTGACAAACAATAACAGCTATAATACCTGAAAATACATGCACCTGCTGTGTAAATATTGATCATTCTGATGTTAATGTCAAATGATTATGCGTCAATAAAATCAAAATCCACTTTTTACGTAACCTCTATTGTTTAACCAGGCAACAAACATGTTTCTCTTCATATTGTCACATTTTGGACTTTAATGCTTTAAGTGTGCAAAGACTTACAATAATGAAAATGTAAGATAAATGAAGTAGTATCTTTGTAAGTAAAGTGGTTTGAAAAAGCAGAGTTAAGAGAAATAGAAGCTTGATCTTATTAAAGTTTGTCAGACTCTGAGAGGAGTTGACAGAGAAGATGCTGAGTAGGATTCTCTCCTCATGGGGGAGTTGAATACTTGAGACATTATCCCAGGATTTCAGTTCAGGAACAATAGGTCAGGATGAAAATAAATTGTAAATTTTTGGAAATGTCTAACCCAGAGATCTGTTCAGTCTGAATCATTAGTGAATATGTTCAAGGTGGAAATGAATTTGTGGGCTCTTGGTGAAATCAAAAGTTATTGGGACTTGGCAGGAAAGTGGATCGGAAGCCAAATGTCAGATTGGCATTGAGCTTATTGATGAACAGACCAGACTTGAGGAATCATGTGCAATAGTCTTGCACTCACCTCTTTTCTTTGTCTATTTATTTATCTATCTCTCTATTTATTTACTTATTAACAGACACTGCATGGAACAGTCCCCTCCAGCCCAATGAGCTGCACTGCCCAGCAGCTCACCTATTACTGGACTAGTCACAGGACAATTTACATTGAACAAATTACCTACAAATCAGTACCCCTTTGGACGGTGGGAGGAAACTGCAGCCCCCAGAGGAAACCCTCACGGTCACGGGGAAAACGCACAAACTCTTTACAGACAGAGCTTTATGGAATTGTCTTCATTTATGTAATACAGATAGCATTATTTATTTATACTTAATTATTGATTCATATAAAATGAATAATTATTTATATAAATAACAAATCAGTGAACATAAAAACATATTGTCTTTATACAACTGAGCTCTGAACTTCATCACTTGCAGTGAGTTTTCAAACAACGATCCAATACTTCCACTTCAGGACATATCTTCAGCACTGTTAAAGCTTCAGAGACCTTTTCTGGTACATGTGCTGCATACCAATTGCCTTGGGTACCACTTCTAGGCATTTTTTCTTTCGTAAATAGCAAAGCAGATGCAAAGCTTGACATGTTATTTCATGGTTTGGGCTTCAACTACATCCATCCATCTTTACTTTGTCCTTCACCAATTTGAATCAGGATGCCTTTCGTCACCAGGTCAAGAGTAGCGAATAATTAAAGGTGAACTCCTATTTCACAGTGAAAATTAACAATTCTCCACGAGCTGCAAGCCTGACTAATTCACTCCCACAACAATGGGAGTTTTGGTATATTACTGTTGTTTAACGGGGGACGTGTGCATAATGTTAATCATGAAACTAGCTGGTTGTTGTAAATACTGGCTGTTTGAAAATGTTAATATTTTTAAAAGGTATGATTAATCTGCTGTCCAACTGAGATTCAGGATGACATAACTGTAATTCTGAAACTCATAATATGGTCAACTCTTTCCAAAGCAGAACTGACTGCCTTTCGATTTTGTGATGGATAGTCACTTTCCATGACCCAGCAAAGGTATCTGAAAAAGTATTACATGAAGAAAATGTCATTTAATCGCAAAACAGTATAAATGTTAGAAAGCATTGGGGATTGTTAGGAATGACAGAAGGATGGTGTGATAGCAAGAGAACAGTTTCTTCAGTAGATGACTCAATCATCTACCACTCATTGATACAGTATGTTCTTATAGTTTGTAAGATTTATACCTGCGTTTGGAAATCCTCTATAGTTTATAAATGTTTCATAATTCGGTAATCTTCTATAAATATATGAAGAGTTTTATTATATTGGAAACAAAATCTTATACAGTAAATACATATTAGAGAACATTCCATTTCAATCCATTCAAATTCTCTCCAATCTTTGCAACTTCACAAAGAATTTCATTTAATGCAAAAACGGAAGATATATTGGATCATTTATTTTCTATCTGATTTAAAAGAAAATCTGCAGGCTCCTGCATATTAAAACAATCTTGTTTGTAATACATAGTTCCACAACTGAGAGTTAACAGCTGTTACTGCAGGAGTTCTGAGATTTTATACAGTAATCAATATCTGGGATAGGGTAAACTGACAGCTTTGAGTGCAGCATCAATGACTGAGAAAACATGGACCTCTGAGGAAGTCTCCATCTCGAGTCCCTTTGGCAACTCAGTCAAGGAGTATGTTCCAAACTGAGATGAATATTTCTTAGTAACACACACAAAGTGCTGGAGGAACTCAGCAGGCCAGGCAACATCTATGGAAAAAAGTACAGTTGACCTTTTGGTCCGAAGCCCTTTGGCAAGATTCAATATATCTTAGCACTCTGAGCAGAGCAGCACGTTTGGGAATCAGGCAGACTGAGTGCTTATGTGTCTGGAATTTACTCAATGGTAAAGTTGCTTCAAGGAGCTCAACCTAAGATCTAGGTTGTAATTATTTGCATTACTGTCTGGTATAGAGGAGCCACTGCAGACAGCAGCAAACTCAGCAAGCTCTATTATGGGCACTAGCCTCTTCAGCACTGAGAACATCTACAAAAGGCAATGCTTCAGAAAGGCGGTATACATCATTATGGACCACCATCACCGAGGACATGCCCTCTTCTCGGTCTTACATTCAGGAGGAGAATCAGGAGGGTGAAGACAAACACTCAAACTTTCAGGAGCAGCTTCTTCCCATCTACCATCAGCTTTCCAAATAGTTCCTTCTCGTGTTGCACTACTTATTTAATTTATTTTATTCTTATTGTAATTTATAGTGTTTTAATTATGTATTGCACTGTACTGCTGTCGCAAAACAAAGAATTTCATGTCACATTGGTCACAGATATTTTACAGATTTTAAGGATTAAGATTAAAAAAAGGAACTGATCCCTGAGTGGAAACACGTGACTTACAAGAAATGTAACATTTGCCCAACATTGAGTATCTTAGAATCATCGTTCAACCTTAAAAAATCTCCTGATTGTAAGTAATTCACTGGTGGAAGTGCACATATAAATATTGGATGAGTAGGGTATCGTCAGATATTTTGAGCCAGCAACAGCAGAAGTATGTTTACAAAAGTGAATAATTTAACAGCAGGATACTCAGTCAGAATAGGAGTAAACGTGAATCAGACTCTCTGCCGTAGGACGTGAAATTTGTTGTTTTGTGACAGTAGTACGGTGCAATACATTAAAAAAACATGAATAACAACAGTAAATAACTTTTTAAAAATACGTTAAATATGTAGAGCAAAACGAGAGCAAAAATAGCGAGCTGGTGCTCGTGGGTGCGTTCAGTGTCCATTCAGAAATCTGATGGTGGAGTCGAAGCAGCTGTTCCTAAAACATAGTATGTCTTCAGGCTCCTTCATCTCCTCTCTGATGGTGGTAATAAGAAGAGAGCATGTACTGGGTGATGGGGGTCCTTAATGGTGGCTGTTACCTTTTTGAGGCATCACTTTTTGAAAATGTCCTCAGTGCTCGGGAGGCTAGTGCACTGGATGGAGCTGGCTGAGTAGCAACCCTCTGCCACTTGTTCCAACTTAAATGGTGGCCCCTCCATTCCGGACAGTGATGCAACCAGTTAGAATGCTCTACAGAGTACGTGTGTAGAAATTTGCTACAATCTTTAGTGACATACAAAGTCTCTTCTAACTCCTATTGATATATAGCTGTTCACATGCCTTCTTCATAATTGTGTTGGACCACGGACAGCTCTACCCCTGGGAACCGGATGCATCTCGCCCTATTCACTGCTGATACTGGAAGAGGACCGGTTTGTATACCCTTGACTCCCTCTTCCTGAAGCTCACAATCAAATTTATGGTCTTATGGACGTTGACTGCAAGGTTGTTGTTGCAACACCAGGCAACCAGCCGATCTATCTCACTCCTGTGGACCTCCTCATCACCATCTGAGATTCTGCCAACAACAATTGTGTCTTTGGTAAATTTATAGATGGCGTTTGAGCTGTGCTGAGCCAGGGAGGTGACAAGAGGAAAAGGCAAAGGATTAGAAAAGCAGAACTCTGATAGGAGAGGAGAGTGGATCATGGGAGAAAGGACAGTGAGAGAGACATGGGGGGGCAGGTGGGGGGTAGTGATAGTCAGATGAGGAGAAGTGGTAAGGGGACAAAGTGGGGAAAAGGAGAACAAGGAATTTGTAGATGAAAATATTGATATAAGTTGGAAGTTGGGTACCTGGGAAATCTACTTTTTGTGGCTGGAGCTGAGGTGCTCAGTTTGTCTCTAGTGATGGAGACAGAAAGATCGAGAAAGGGGAGAGATGTAGAAAGGTGTCAGAGAAGAATCAAGTGAATTTAAAGACAGGGTGAAGTTGGAGGCAAAGTTGATGAAATTGGCGAGCTCAGCTTAGATGCGTGAAGCAGCACCAATGCAGCCATCAAATCACCTCCTCCCTCACCTACATACAGGGCCCCGAGCCCTTCCAGGTGAAGCACCACTTCACCTGCAAATCTGCTGGGATCTTCTATGTATCCAGTGCTCCCAATACAGCCTCCTTTTTATTGATGAAACCCAAACTACATTGGGGACGACTTTGTTGAGCACTAAAGCTCCCCCCTCAAGAAGCAGAATTTCCCGTTGGCTGATCATTTCAATCCCCATTCCCATTCCAACATATCAGCCCCAATGAGGCCACCCTGTTGGAGCTGAAATGCCTCATATTCCATCTATCCTAACCTTCAACGACAGCATAATGATCGATTTCTCCAACTTCCAGTAATTTCTTTCTCCACCCCCCTCCCCGTTACTGCCTGGAGTGGAGGGACTGTCCTATAATGAGAGGTTAGACAGACTCGGGGTGTTTTCTCTGGATCACTGGAGGCTGAGTGAAGACCTGATAGTTTCTAAGACTATGAGAAGCATAGCCAGAGTAGACAGCCAGTACTTCTGAAGGAGAGTCAACTTATTTAAAACCTGTGGGCATGTATTTAAGGTGAGAGGATGTAACTTCAAAGCAGTTGTGCAGAAAAGTGTATTGCACAGAGTGGGGAATCCTGGAATGTGCTCCTGGGGTCGTGGTAGAGATGAACTGAATTTACTTTATTACTTACATCCTTCACATACATGAGGACTAAAACTCTTTACATTACGTCTTCCTCTAAACATGTAATGTGCAATTACTAGTAATTTATAATAAATAGTGTGTACAACAGGATAGTCAATATAACATAGAAATACAGTTGTGTCAGCACGAGTTAAGCAGTCTGATGGACTGGTGGAAGAAGCTGTCCCGGGGTCAGTTGGTCCTGGCTTTGATGCTGTGGTACCGTTTCTTGGATTGTAGCAGCTGGATCAGTTTATGGTTGGGGTGACTCGGGTCCCCAATGATCCTTCAGGCCCTTTTTACATGCCTGTCTCTGTAAATGTCCTTAATAGTGGGAAGTTCACATCTACAGATGTGCTGGGCTGTCCGCACCACTCTCTGCAGACTCCTGCGATTGAAGGAAGTACAGTTCCCATACCAAGAACAATCATTTTGTGTCATAGTCCGGATCGGTTCCCCTTTAAATTTAGTTAGGTTGCGATCCAGACCTTTGACGCCTTGTTCCCTTCTAATTCCGTTTCACGTGTCCCTTGAGCTTGGCAATCAAGGTAATCTACCCTCGACCCGAACCGACAGCTTATAAGCCCCCGGCTTTAGCCGTTTGGGGCGAGAGTGTTAAGAAGCCTTCGCAAGTCACCGCCGCTGCTACGACAAGCCAGAGTGATCCAGCCCGCATCGGAGTACCAGCAATTCACCTTCCGTCACCAGAGTGATCCAGCCCGCATCGGAGTACCAGCAATTCACCTTCCGTCACCAGAGTGATCCAGCCCGCATCGGAGTACCAGCAATTCACCTTCCGTCACCAGAGTGATCCAGCCCGCATCGGAGTACCAGCAATTCACCTTCCGTCACCAGAGTGATCCAGCCCGCATCGGAGTACCAGCAATTCACCTTCCGTCACCAGAGTGATCCAGCCCGCATCGGAGTACCAGCAATTCACCTTCCGTCACCAGAGTGATCCAGCCCGCATCGGAGTACCAGCAATTCACCTTCCATCACCAGAGTGATCCAGCCCGCATCGGAGTACCAGCAATTCACCTTCCGTCGCCAGAGTGATCCAGCCCGCATCGGAGTACCAGCAATTCACCTTCCGTCACCAGAGTGATCCAGCCCGCATCGGAGTACCAGCAATTCACCTTCCGTCGCCAGAGTGATCCAGCCCGCATCGGAGTACCAGCAATGCACCTTCCGTCGCCAGAGTGACCCAGCCCGCATCGGAGTACCAGCAATTCACCTTCCGTCGCCAGAGTGATCCAGCCCGCATCGGAGTACCAGCAATTCACCTTCCGTCGCCAGAGTGATCCAGCCCGCATCGGAGTACCAGCAATTCACCTTCCGTCACCAGAGTGATCCAGCCCGCATCGGAGTACCAGCAATTCACCTTCCGTCACCGGAGTGGGTCCGGTCAAGGTCAATCTACCAGGGGTGAGTGGAAGGTGGAGTCCTGACTCGACGTTTATGCCTCTTGTCCGTGTCTACCCCTGAAGAAGAGCCCTGGCTCGGTTCCTGAGTTGAAGGCGGAGTCCTGACTCGACGTTCAAGCCTCTTGTCCATGTTTACCCTTCGAAGAGTCCCGGTTCGATGCCTGATCTGAAGGTGGAGTCCTGACTCGACGTTTACGCCCCTTGTCCGTGTCTACCCCTGAAGAAGAGCCCTGGCTCGGTGCCTGAGTGGAAGGCGGAGTCCTGACTCGACGTTCATGCCCAGTGTCTGTGTCTACCCCTGAAAGGGTCCCTGCTCGGTGCCTGAGTTGAAGGCGGAGTTCCGGCTCGATGTCATGCCCAGTGTCTGTGTCTACCCCTTCGAAGCGTCCCGGCTTGAGGCCTGTTCTGAAGGAGGAGTCCTGTTTCAAGATTCCTTGTCCTGTGTTTTGGTGTCCACGTTTCTGGCTGCAGCGATCCATGGTATCCAAGTGTCTGGCGGCAGTGAATTAAGGTCCCAGTCTCCAAGTCCAAGGTCCACGGCTGTCCCAGTTCCCTGTTTCCAAGTCCCTAGTCCCCTAGTCCGAGGTTTGTGTTCCTCTTTGTCCTCGATTTCCCGATCTTCTGTGTAGCGAGTAATAAACGCTATTTTATTGACGTGTTTTAAAGACGTGTTTGTGTCCTGCGTGTGGGTCCTCTCCCAGCACCCTTGTCCCCACCTCCTGACATTCTGCAATGTGCTGTGAAGCTGGAGTTGGCAAGAGAAAGCTTCACATAGTTGATAAGGAAATGGAGGAAGACTTTGTGGATTCTCTACAGCCTGCTGGTACGAGTAAAGCAGTGTGGAGTGTTCCAGTGACTGTGAATGAGACTGTAATTCCATTCAAGCTTGATACCAGAGCCCAGGTAAATCTGTTATCCATACACGACTCTCACAAGTACAGAGCAAGATTCACCCAGTGAAGTTAAAAGTGGCAGGCTGTACCAGAAAAAGTGGGCCGTATAGTGACCTTCAAACACAAGGTCATAGTGCATGTGAAAAGCTCAACCTGGTGAAAATAATTTTTGTCGTGGCTTCACAGACCAAAGATGCCTATACTTCACATATGCGAGAGTATGTGGATGCCTCTGAGGGGCCTGGATGCTCCCTGACGTGACTTGTAACGGCATCCGTGAGAGCTCCAGAGAGGTTATGCAAGAGAGGCACAAGAACTCCACCTTCCATAGACATTTGCACCAGCTACACCAGCATGACGGTCAGGATGCCACAGCTAATCAGAGTGATCATGATGAAGAAGTCGCCAGTCTTTTGCTTCCACATCGTGCATCTTTAGTTCAAAATCTGTCTCTCATCAACTTTCAGTTAACGACAGGAAATCAACAATATCTCTACAACCCTTTCCGGAGTTGAAGGGGGAAAATTGAATGGAAGATGGGGAGACCACGCAGTTCCCAGTATCAGAACAACAGCAACAGTTCAACACAAACCAAGAGGAGGAGATGGCTATCTATGATACGCATTCAACTGAATGAGCTCTGTGATTGAGACAGATCAGTTGGAACTTTTGCAAAGGCTCACTGATAACATGGATGCAGTCCAGGGTTCTGTTGTGGTGGATGTGGAGCAAATGATGCTCACACAAGAACAAGAACAGAAACAGACCGATCTGATCTTGGCAGACACACGTGAAAAAAATGAACATGTTGATCAGAGTTCTGAGAATGACATATATATTAATGCGCCAAATGCAGCCTGTGGGAAAAAATAGCAAACCTAAAAGGATCCTTAAAACACCTCAGAGAACAACTGAAATTTGCACAGTAGTTTAAGGACTCTAATCACTTACTACAATTGAAGTTAATGTAGGTAACAGGATTATTGTTCCATACATGTTGATGAGGACATAGTATTGTGTTTTCTTTTCTTTAAAAGGGTAAGATGTGAAATTACGCGTTTATTTAATAAAGAACTTCATTTCCCAGTGAGCTATGCAGGTAGTTCACCAGGAGCTGGAAGCTTCGATAGTGACCTGATCATATGTGCTCACAGTTGAGTTATATAAAGTTGTCAGGATTTAGCGTGTCAAGTTTATCTTTATTATGAACAAGCATAACACATGTAGGATTCTATTCCTAGAGGGTACCAATATTAACTGAACGGTCCAGGACAACCACATTTCAATTTATTCCATCTACCTGATTTACTATTCTCTCTCTTGCCTGATTTGTTCCTGATTAATCCTCTCTCATCAGATACCAGCATCTTTCTCAGGATCATTGAGTACAGACACCAGTGCATTATAAAGTCTCAACATTACGTCCTTGCTTTTATATTCTAATCTTCTTGAAAGGAATGCTAACATTATATTTGCATTCTTCATCATAGAATCAACCTACAAATTAACCTTTAGGTAATTCTGCACAAGGACTCCCACTACCTGAGACATCTCAGTTTTATTGTACTTTCTCTCCATTTAGAAAATAGTCAATCCTTTCGTTTCTTCTTCCAAAGAGCATGACCATACACTTCCTGACACTATATTCCATCTGCCACTTATTTGCCTATTCTCCTAATCTGTCTAGATCCTTCTATAGCCTCCCTACTTCTTCAAAACTATCTGCCCCTCCACCTATCTTCATATCGTCTGCAAACTTTGCAACAGCACCTTCAATTCCATCATCCAAATCATTGACATAAAATGTCAAAGAATTAGTCCCAACACAGACCCTGTGGAACACCACTTGTCACTGGCAACCAGCCAGAAAAGGTTTCCTTTATTCCCACTCTGCCTCTTGCCAATCAGCCACTGCTTTATCCTTGCTAGAATCTTTCCTGTTATAATGTGGGTTTGTAGTTTGTTAAGCAGCCTCATGTTTGGCACCTTGTCAAAGGCCTGCGGAAAATCCAAGTGCACATCAGCAGCCAATTCGCCTTTGTCTATCCTGCTTGTTATTTCTTCAAAGAATTTTAACAGATTTCTCAGGCAAGATTTTCCCTTGTTGAATATTCCTAATTTATCATATGCCTCCAAGTACCCTGAGAACACATCCTTAATAATCAACTCCAACATCTTTGCAACCACTGTGGCCTGAATAACTGGCCTTTAGTTTCCTTTCTTCTGCCTCTCTCCCTTCTTAAAGAGCTGATTGACATTTGCAACTTTTCAGTCTTCTGGAACCATTTCAGAATCTAGTGATTCTTTAAAGATCATTACTGCTACCTCCACAATCGCTACAGGTACCACTTACAAAACTCTCAAGTGTATACCATCTGGTGCAGGCGACTTATCCACCTTCAGACCTTTCAGTTTCCCAGGAAACTTCTCTCTATTTATGGTTACTTCATACACTTCATGTCTCCTTATACCTAGTTCTTCTACCACGCTGTTAGTGTCTTCCACAGTGAAGACGGATTCAAAATACTTATTCAGTTCATCCAATATTTTGTTGTCCCACATTACTACCTCTCCTGCATCATTTTCCAGCAGTCCAATATCTATTCCTGCCTCTCCTTTACACTTTATGTATCTGAAGAAATTGTTGGTATCCTCTTTAATATTACTCACTAGCTTACTTTGGTATTCCTTCCAAAGCTTCTTAATGACTTTTTTCATTGTATTCTGCTGGCTTTTAAAAGCTTCCCAAACTATTTTTTGTTGTATTATATGCCTTCTCTTTGGCTTTTATGTTGGCTTTGACTTCTCTTGGTAGCCATGGTTGTGCCATCTTTCCTTTAGAATACTTATTCCTCTTTGGGATGTATATTTCCTGTGCCTTCTGCATTGCTTCCAGAAATTCCAGCCATTTCTGTTCTACCATCTTCCCTGCCAGTGTTCTTTTCCAATCAATTCTGGCCAACTCATCTCTCTTGCATCTGTAATTCCCTTTACTCCACTGTAATACCGATACATCTGGCTTTAGCTTCTCTTTTCTCAGATTTCAGGGTGAATTTGACCATATTATGATCACTTTCCCCTAAGGACTCTTTTACCTTAAGCTCTCTAATCAATTCTGGTGCATTGCACAACAACCAATCCAGATTAGTTGATCCTCTAGTGGGCTCAACCACTATAAAAAGCCATCTTGTAGGCACTCTAGAAATTCCCCTCCTGTAATCCAGCACCAACCTGATTTTCCCAATCTGCCTGCGGATTGAAGTACTTTGTGACTATTGCAACACTGCCTTCTCAGCATGCATTTTCTATCTCCCAACGTAATTTGTAGGTGTTTGGGGGTCTGTATGCAACTTCCATCAGGGACTTTTTACCCTTGCAGTTCCTTAGCTCTATCCACAATGATTCAACATCTTCCAACCCTATGTCACCTCTTTGATTTCACTTCATTTTTTACCAAGAGATCAACGCTGCCACCCTCTGCCTTCCTGCCTGTCCTTTTGATACAATGTGTATCCTTGGACATTAAGCTCCCAGCTGTACTCTTTCAGCCATGATTCAGTGATGCCTACAACATCATCTCTGCCAATCTGCAGCTGTGCTGCAAGTCCTTGTTCCATATACTGTGGGCTTTCTGATACAACACCTCCAGTCCTGTACTTACACTTTTCAACTCTGTTCACTTCCCAAGGAATTCTCATGATGAACTGACCGGCCTAATGTGTAAAATATCATGGATGATGGTTTAAGGCTTTTGCTGGAATATTTGCTGCAGCAACAAGAGTTCATTGTGCTCATTGTCCCAGTGTGATGAAATATCAGCTTCCGGGCTTTCTGGAGCTGGTTCAAGTTTTACTTCCCAGATTAGTGAAATGCAGACACTGGGTTCGTGGTGACTCCTCCCCTTGGGGATGTACAAGGGTGAAGGAAGTTCACTGTCAGAGTGCAACCAGTGTGTGAGAGAGCACGTGATTTCCAGGAAACCTGCTTCTTTTATACTCCATGTACTTCTGTATCTTAAACTGTGTCTTGCTTCCATCTACTAATCATTGGAAATGTATTACAATAACATTATTCCCAGGTAGAACATGTTACAGCATGAAGGAATGAATGAAATAATCTGTTCTAAAGTGTGTCTCACCTTTATAGTCATTTTATTTATTCACCATCAGTAGAGATGATGAATCCTGTGGGAGGTACTGCACAATCACCTTTTAATAAATGAAATTCTTCTGACAATATTAGTTTAGGAAAGTCAGCCCATTAAGCTGCATATCTAAAATTCATCACAGAAGCACATCTTAGACAACCAGCACTTGCCAGCCAAGAGATTCCTACACCTCAACATAACAGTACCTTCAATGGCAGAAATTGTTTTCCTTTCTCAGCTGTTCTTTTACAGTAATTATCAGTGTTTTGATACAGTCCTTTCAACACCACAAAACTACTTTCTTCTGGAAGTGGAGAAGGACCCAGTGGAATTATTCTCCAAAAAGACCACTGCAGATTGGATCCCAATCCCGAAATTGATTAATTACACTTAAAAAAGGAGATATCAAATATCCATGCACCATCTGTTAAATTTCACTGAAGCACTGATGTCCACTCCAGAAATAAATGAATTGAGACCTATTATGTTAGTTACCAATCTGTTGTGTATTTAATATTTCAGAATAGTTGTGTAATATTGTAAATATATTTTTGATTAAGCATTCTTTGTATCTCTTTATCTCTCTGTACCCCGTATCTCTTCCACCAACTGACTTCCCAGCTCTTTACTTTTCATCTTCCTCTCTGACAGTTTCACCTATCACATGCTACCTTGTACTTCTTCCTCTCCTCCCCACACCTTCTAATCTGACCTCTTATCACTGTTACCAGTCCTGATGAAGGGTCCCGACAAGAAACGTTGACTGTTTACTCTTTTCCATGGATGCTGCCTGGCCTGCTGAGTCCCTCCGGTGTTTTGTGTGAATTACTTTGATTTCCAGCACCTGCAGATTCTCTCTTTTCAGTGCTTTGAGAGTTTGGTCATGGCTGGATTCAAGCCCTGCCTCTGCAAGGATTTGGACCCACTGCAATTTGTTTATTGCCACAATATGTCTATTGGATGTCAATAGGTCAATAGGATGTGATCTCACTGCATCTCCACTTGACCTTGAATCACCTGGACAGTACAAATGCCTATGCCCTGATGCAGCCTATTGGCTACAGTTCAGTGTTTACCACCTTCATTCCTACACTCATGCCAAAAAACTACAAAACCTGGGCCTCTGTACCTCCCTCTGCAAATGGATCCTCGACTTCCAAACCAGAAGACCACAGTCTGTGCAGATTGGTAATAACATCTTCACCTCACTGATAGTCAACACTGGCACGTCCCAGGGGTGTGTGCTTAGCCCACTGCTCTACTCTTACAACCATGACTGTGATGCTAGGCATAGCTCAAATACCACCTATACATTTGCTGATGGTACAGCCATTGTCGACAGAATCTCAGATGGTGACGAAAAGGGCGTACAGGAGCAAGAAATACCAACTAGTGGAGTGGTGTCGCATCAACAACCGTACACTCAACATCAGTAAGACTGAAGAGCTGTTTGATGACTTCAGAAAGGGTAAGACGAGGGTACACAAACCAATCCCCATAGAGGACTCAGAAGTGGAGAGAGTGAGCAATTTCAAGATCCTGTGTGTCAATATCTCTGAGGATCTAACCTGGTCCCAATGCAGCTATAAATCTCACTACATTCAGATATGGCCCAAATGCGGCGCGAGAGACTCTGAAGCAGGTCGATTGTTCGTAGACTTTAATGCAAACAGAGTTAGAGGGAAAGGAAAACAGTTAATGCTAGGCCAAACAGGGCCGTTAACTAAAAACTGTCAAATGGAAAACGAAGCCTACACTGCGGCTGAATCGAATGACTAAATACAAAACGAATACCGCTCGTCTTCAGAGTCAGCTGACTCAACGGTTCAATTTCGGGGCTGAGTGCAAGCAGGCCCTGAAACTTTTCTATGCTTTGCTCAAACCTCAACAAGTGTTAAGACAGAAATAATGGAGTTAAGTACCATCACAATGAAATAATAAATATATATATAGGTACGCACAGTTTTTTTCTACATTTATCATGTATTGCATTGTTCTGCAGCCACAAAGATAACACATTCCATGACCTATATCGATGATATTGAACATGATTCTGATTCTTATTCTGATTTCTGAAGAGTTATTTGTCAATTTTTTGGAAAGAAGTATAAAATTCACCTTGATCAAAGTGAATGCTGCAAATTAAAGCAACTTTTTTCTTTCACGCTCAAATAACCCAGTTCCAGGATTTACTTCTCATAGGCTTGAAAATTCTGTAGCTCAGGAAAGCATGTTAACCACCAACTGAAGTTTATGCCTCTGGTTTCAAGGCTTTTCAATGTCATTCCAGTACATAAGTGAAAGGAGAACAAAATAATTGTTACTGCGGATCCAATGCAGCACAAAAGGTGCATTAAGGTAAAGAACACAATAATAAAAAACACATGTACTGCCTCTCTGCACATTTTCTGCAAATCCCAGAGCAAGCTCCACAGTACAGAACTCATATTACCAATGTCCTCTTCTTCCATAAGCTCATCCTCATCTTCTTCTAGCTGAAGCCTCAATACAGCGTTTCAAACCAGGTTTCATCTCAAAATCTCCCAGAATAATTCAGCTTGTGCAGATATCAGTGACCTCATCTTTCCAACAATGCTCGTCTCTGTCCCCAACCATGAGCACCTCAGCACTGAGCTTAAAGGTTTGGGGGCTCCTGAAAGATAGTCTGATCCTAGATGTTGAGAGGGAAATGGATCGCCATAATGACATGGCGGAGCAGACTCAATGTGAATGGCCTCACTCTGCTCCTATGGTTTTAAGTGCAAAGTGCTACGCCTGCATTTGTGGTGCTGCTCCAGCTTCAGGGTCTGATCGTTGCCTGTGTGTCTCCTGGAACACAATGTACAGGTAGCTCTCCGACAGACTCCATCCAGTTCATTGATGCTGATCTAAAGTTTCCAGAATGCACAGGGATAAACATGGAATCAGGCGTCTCGTACAAATCAGCAAAAATAAAACACATACCGTGTGTGTCAAAGAATAATTGTTGTCACTGTCACAGAGCTGCTTAACTGGGACTTCACTGCCGATCAGCAGTCTGGCAAAAGATCCTCTGCTCGTCACAATAAGACTGCATCCCTAACTCTCCGTTGTTTGACGTGTGCCAGAAGAGGATGATATTTATTTATTGAACTCTTCCACTTTCATTTTTACAACCTCAGGAAGTGACAGTTGTTAAACAAAGGAGCTGCCCTAAACTTGAGAAGGATAATTTTTATAAGACTTCAGGTCATATAAAATGCACAATCAAACACTGTCATCGTCACTCTGAGTGATTTGATAGAATGTTTTGCTGTGGTCGACCCTGGCTCAGCTTTGTGCACCATATGAACACTCAGACCTGCTGAGATATTCTGATTCATCTCAGTGTTCACATTTTAATTTTTGGTCTGCTGGCCTCACTCAGTTGCAACAGAGCAAACACTCATTGCCTCACCCCCCAGTGTCTGCAAATCCCAGCTCCTGCTCCACACTACAGAGCGCATTTTACCTGCAGTATCCCTCCTCTTCCAGGGCCTTATCATAGGCTGTGTGTACATAAACCTTCAAGAATCTCAGTCTTTGCTGCATATCCTCGTATGTAACAGTCCCCCAGCCATTCTATACCTGGTGTCAACTACATTACTATATTCTGAAAAGCACATGCAAAATAACAGAGCAACTCAGACAGTCTTGTGCGTCTGGTCTTCTAATCGTACCCTCCTCTTCTATAATCTCTTTCCCACCAAACACTTGTTGAAGCCTCTTATACAATGTTGTGATCCAGTTTTCATTTCAGAATAATCCAGGATAATTCAGATTGCAATGGGAGAAAAATATGCCGATAAAAGTGTCCCTTATTGTTCAACAAATAAAATTCTCTGACTCCATCCCTGAGCACTTCAGCATGAGGTTAAACGTCTGGAGGTTCCTGAATCACAGTCAGTTCCCAGATTTTCAAAGTGCTGAGCCTGAAGCTGGCATTTGTCTGTACCAGGGTTTTATCAGAAGTTGCGTGTATGTTCTCAGATTTTCCTGTATAGAATAGCGTCCAGTCCCCTGGCCATTCGATATCTGATCTCAACTACAATGCTATTTTCTTAAAAACGCAAAATACAGCAGAAACACAGCAGGTGAAGTCAGTATGTGAACCTCTGGTCTCATAGGACAGTGTCTGGTCTCCTAATCATACTCGCACCCTGACAGCTACACAGCAGTTTCCTCTCCCCATTTGATCTACAGACTGTGGTATGATGCCATGAGTGTTGTGCAACTCCTTCCTACAGTCCCCATCCTCATCTGAAAAGTGAGCAAGAACACTGACCCTTTTCATTAATGGGAAGGGATGAGTTTCTGCCTTCTACCTCACCCTTGTGCAATTACAAAATCCTTTCCCAGACCACAGGTCGATTTTGCAGACATTAATCCCCAGGTTGTGACTGTTGCTTGGTCCACCACGTCCTGGTAATTCTCCTGCAGACTCTAGCCCAGCAACCCTGAGCCAAAGTTCCTTGAAGTGTCTACACTTGCTGAAGAGACAATCACTCTGAAGCACAATAGTGTCTGTTCCACTACTATCAATTGTGAACAAGCTTGTGTCACACCAAAATTTAACGTTTGGACTTACCTCTGTTGCCTCTTTTGGACCTCCTGTTACTTGCCCTTCGTACTCCTGTCCTCGACCTCACTGCCCTCCACTTATCTTTTAAGGGCAGATTTCAGTCATAAAGTATCTCCTTTTAATATTTTCCATCTCTGAGAAACACACAGGAGTAAGCGTTGTATCAGGCATCTGGTACAATTAATGAAAATAAAGCGCATCACAGCATAATATGTGTGTGAAAGTATAATTGTTGTCATGGACACGGAGCTGTTTAACTGTGACTTCACTGCCAATTAGCCATCCGGTAATGATCCTCTAATCGTCTCAGTAACAGCTCTCCATTGTTTGACGTGTGCCGGAAGAGGATGATATTTATTTATTGAACTCTTCCACTTTCATTTTTACAAACTCGGGAGGTGACTGTTGTTAAACAAAGGAGCTGCCCTAACCCTGAGCAGGATAACCTTTATAAGACTTCAGGTCATATAAAATGCACAATCAAACACTGTCATCGTCACTCTGAGTGATTTGATAGAATGTTTTGCCGTGGTCGACCCTGGCTCAGCTTTGTGCACCACATAAACACTCAGACCTGCTGAGATGCTGTAGCATTCGCTGATAACAAAGCCATCCTGCACGAAAACTTAGCTGCATAACCCACACCTCTGACTGAACCAGGTGCTGAAGAGCTTGGGAGTGGGAAACAGCGAACAACATGAAAGAGATCATGCAAAATTAAACCAACACTTAAAAGTTATAACGATTGATTATTTTAATTAATTGGCTAAAGAAGAATAGCAAAAAAAAAACACTTGAAACAAATTCACTGCATTTGAGTTAACCACACTGGAAGCTAAAAGGGGTCAAAGTTACAGAGGTAAATGCTAAGCACATGAGACTCTGCAGATGCTGGAAATCCACAAAATACTGGAGGAACTCAGCAGGTCAGGCAGCATCTATGGAACTGAATAAACACTCGACGTTTCAGGTTAAGACCCCTCTTCAGGACTGAGAAGGAAGGGGGAAGACGCCAGAATAAAAAAGCTTGGGGAGGGGAAGGAGACTGGCTGAAAAGTGATAGGTGGAGCCAGGTGAGTGGGAAAGGTAAAGGGCTGGAGAAGATGGAATCTGATGGGAGTGGAGCATGGGGGAAAGAGAAGGAGGACTGGACTGTAAAGGAGGTGATAGGCAGGTGAGAAGAGTAAGAGGCCAGAGTGGGGAATAGAAGAAGAGAGGAGGGGGAGGGAAATTTTTTTACCTGAAGGAAAAATCGATATTCATGCCATCAATTTGGAGGCTACCTAGATGGATTTTGTTCTTCCACCCTGAGGGTGGTCTCATTGTGGTACAAGAGGAAGCCATGGACAGACATGTTGGAACAGGAATGGGAATCAGAATTAAAATGCTTGGCCTCTGAGAAGTTCCACTTTCGGCAAGTGGAGCAGAGGTGCTCGTTGATGCGAGCACTAATTTACGAAGGGTCTCACCGGTGTGGGTTCGGCTGGTGGTGTAGTGACATCAGCACTGGACTTCAAGGCCTATGGTCCTGAGTTCTGACCCAGCTGAGTGCCAACGTGGGCAGCAGCAGTATCGGTGCAAAAGTAAAGCCTGGCAAACTACTTCCGTATCTTGCCACGAAACCCTATGGACCCTATGGTCCATGAGGTCATCAAGAGTCAGACCCGACTTACCAACTGAACAACAACAACGAATCACCAATTGTGAGCACCAGACACAATAGCTGACCCAAGCAGGTTCGTAGGTGAAGTGTTGCCTCACCTGGAAGAACTGTTTAGGGCCCTGAATAGAAGTGAGGGAGGAGGTGAATGGGTAGGAGTAGCACTTTGGCTTCTTGCAGGGATAAGTGCCTGGGGAGAGGTTAGTGGAGAGGGATGAATGGACTAGGGAATCACCAAGGGAGATATCTCTGCAGAAAGCAAAGAGAGGAAGGGAGGTAAAGACATGTTTGGTGGTGGGATCCTTTTGGTGATGGTGGAGAATGATGTGTTGAATGCAGAAGCTCATGGCATGGTAGATAGGACAAGAGGAACTCTATCACTGTTATGGTGGTTGGAAGATGGGGTAAGTGCAGATGTTGAAGCAGGCATTTACATGTGCTGGGAATTTTCTCATTGGAACAGCTGGTTCAATGGTTCCTATTACACCTCTGCATCAAGGGCAAAATTACCTGTACTCATCTCTATTTACAACCAGATCGTTTTGTAATTACTTTTTATTCAAACTACATATTGATCAGTGTCAAAGCCTCTTTGTTGACAATCACACATTACAAGGCTGGATGATTTGAGAACTGATTATTTTTCTCCAACGCACAGTTTCAGATTGTCTGCACAGTAACTCAGTTCCACGTTTTACAGATAGCCCACAGGTCCAATATCAGATGTGGTCGGATATGTTATGTTACCCCTTTAATCAAAATACTACTCTTTTGGTTTCTCATTCTGAAGACCAGGTGCACGTATGGGGTTTGGTGTTAACTGATCCTGCAGTGGTTTGGGTAGGTGGGAACCTCCCATGTATGGTTGAGCCTGACTGAAGAGCCTGCTCGGTATCCAGACCACGCCAACACATCAATATTCCAGGCACATGTGCTAAGAAATAATCCTTTGGGAAAATGACAAAAAAAAATTCCTGATAATGTATATTCCTGGAATGAAGAATATGATGTAGTAGGGGAGCTGATAGGTTAAGTCATCAAGCTAGAATTTAAAGGCCTGGGCTAAGGACACAGAAACACCTGGCGAACCTGATTCCTCTTGGTTAAATGAATTCAGACTTGGAGAGCGTGTATCACCAATTATGTCTATGAAACTATCACATCAGCTTAAAAATGCAACTTATTCTCTTGTACTCTACAGAGAGGAAAATCTGTCTCCTTTATCCAGCCTGGCCTATGTTATTCTCTTTATGGTGTCCCTCGGTACTAATGATAATTTCCTTCCATTCTTGTTTTGGGTTTTTAAGACTGATACAGAGATCAATATGGGAAAGACATAGTCTTCGACCAAGGATAGGAACTGTCTGATGGAGTGTAGAACGGTGGTCATTGGCGAATGCTAAGCTCGTTCTATCACTACATCAGGGTTTCTGTGTGGTCTCAAAGCAGATGGACTCTCAAGACAATACCAATGCTCCTTCTCCACCTCGGGTGATAATGTCCAGAGATTCCAAGGACACCTTGAGGATGCTGCATTTCTTCAAGGAAGATTCAAGGACATTTTGAATTTTCTCGTCTCCTCCTTTCTAATTGCTTCCTATGACTCAGCATGGAATGGAGTGTCCGATTTACGAGTGTAGTGTCAGGTGTGTGGATTCTGTGGCAGAGTGAATGTACCTGACTTACAGTAAGTTAAATAACAGCAGTGCTGAAGTACATAAATCCTCTTCATTAAATACATTCAGAATCAAAAATGCCTGCTACACTCATGTTATCTGTGAAACAATTGCAACAGCTTCAGAACACAATTCATTCACCAGTGCTCTACAGGAAAGAAGATCTGTCTCATTTATCCAGCTTGGTCTGTGTCCTTTCTCCTGGGCTCTGCCTCATGATTGAAGATCACAATGAACTACTCTGTGCTCCTCATGCCGTTACTGAGGTCAATGTGTCTTCAACCGAGGGGTGGGAGGGAGTTCATTAGTGAAGTTTTGTACTCTCCCTGTCACTTGGTCAGAGTTTCTGTGTGGTCCCTATTCCATTCCTGATCTTCCTTTCCTGCCTTGAGTGATCACATCAAAGAATCATGTCCAGCATGTGAGTTCAATGTCATATATGTAATTTATGTGGCTGACTTACTGTAAGTAGAGCATCAATGGGCAGGGACATAATTCCTCTTCATTAAATACACTCAGAATTTCAAAAATGCTCCAATACTGAGGACTTTGATCTGGGGGAGTGATTGATTACATCAGTTTGCTTATCCTTCAGCTGCTTGGCCAACTGTGGACTTTGTGCCACATTTGAACTCTTGAACATTTTCCTCGGTCATCTGAAGGCTGCTCTGGTACATTGAAGGTGGGAATGAGCCTCATCATAAATTCTTGCATTCAAAGAGTGGGAACAGAGGGGACCATTTCTGGTTGGCCTCTGCCAAAGAACGTGAGCCAAGGAACGTTGCGGAGTAGCGAGTGGAAGCAGCACATTCCCTCACCTCAGGCCCCGACACCTTGATCTTTTCAATCTGGCCCAGCATCTGAATCGACGTCCAAACACTGGATTCAATCACCCTCGATATGCTCTGGTGCCTGTTCCTTGCCGCCTCGATTCGGCTGCACCCGACCTTTCTGATTCAGCACGGTGCTTAAACTGACAGACCTCGGGTCTTCCTCGCTCTCGACATCGAGCCCACCATCTCGCCTCTGCCACATCGAATTGCCTCCCAGTACAAAGGTAAGTTTCAGACTAATACTTGCGATAATCATTTGCCGGAAAAAGTGCCGTTAGCAATGAATTTAGTTGTTTACCTTGTTTCGATAGCCACCAGCCAGAAGTCGCTGAGATTCACCAGCGCCATCTTAAACCATTCCTCTCGTCTGGCGGCATGATGTAATCAGCCAGAGCCATGGCGCCAAATGGTTGACCCTTCACCTTCAGAATCCTGTTGAGATATTCTTGGTCTTCCTATTGTGGAGTGGAAATGTGCACTGAGGTTCATTTAATGTGAACTACAGTTGCACCTCAGCTACTACATAGAATCGGTGCCCAGGGGGATCAAGGCAATTGTAAAATGACCTGTGCTACACTGGATTTTATACTCACAAAGAAGTGAGCAGACATTTAGAGTCATTGAGTATAGTGTGTTTGCTCACACACACATGCCTACGTACACTCCCATACCCTATTGCTTGTGATACAGTATCCACCCCCGGGTATTGAATTTAAGGGACAATTGAGCTTACCAGTTCCTCTTGCCTACATTCAATGAAGTAATGATAAGAGAATTTACATTTAATGGGCTCATGCTGACCCTGAACTAAACTTCATGTCAGCTTTAGCCCTCTGCAGCAGTTCCAGTTTCCTATTGACTGCAAAGGGAAACTTGCCTGCCTGTGTTGAATTACAGACCAAGTGTTCAAAAGTAATCTTCTTTACTCAGCTAAATCCAAATTACACATCTCTAATCCCTTAATTTTCCTCACATAATCCCTTGGGTTGAGTAGGCAATTTGTACAACTGCAACATTACTGGTTCCACTTCGTAGTGTAGTTATCTCAGTGTGAGCCAAGTGCCTGCCCAGACCATTTGTGTGATGTGAAGTAAATTAAAGAAACTCCATGAAACAAACCAGAAACTTAGTACTCAAAATTCAGAAAGTGTCGCAACAAGTTCTTCATGAGAAATTCACTTTATTTTATTTTCTTAAGTGCTTTCAGTACATCAACTGTCCAGACAGTGAAAGTGCCCTCAAGGCAAAGATTTCTATCACCATTTCTATCACTTGTTCCTATTTACAAGTTTCATTTTCTCCAGTAATTATCAGACTATTAGCAGCACTACCTTCTAAAATGAAGGTACTTTACATGAAAATTACAACTGCAGAAAATTTCCTCCCATAGACTTTAGATAGATACTAAAATTTGACATTTTACACAGAAAGCACTACAGTTTCAGTGAATTGTCAATGGTCAATAAACAGCGCTGTGAAATGGCATGTATGTTACTTGTAGTTATTTGTTCTTACGTTTTGGCACAAAAGTGCTTCAGTCAAACAGTACTGGTCAACAATATTGTCATTTCTGTATTACAGAGTAGCAAGATTTTAAATAACAAAGATGTCTACAAATTTTTTCACTGGAAATCATTGCAACAATGCTACATCACTTCATATATTCAAGAAAAAAGGAGGAATGATTTAATTATTTACATCTTCAACATTCTGACTCAGATAGTATTAATGAAATAACCAAAAGGTAATCCTTCTTTGCACATAGGCTGATTTATCCTCTTTCATTTCTGGGTTTGTGAAGAGAGGCAGCAAAAGGGAGAGGGTGGGATGTGAACGGTGTGTGAATTTTATCCCAGAGGTCACTGACTTCCCTTGTCAACCAAATTCATTTTGAATAAGGTAGCCATGGAAATTAATATATACCATTGCTCCAACCTTACCCTCATCTCCCTCTCTTAGAATTAACATTAAGTCTTAACAATTGATGTCCATCTCACATGTCCGAAATTTACCACAGATGTCCAAAGAAACTTTGGACTTGGCACAATGTTTAACACAAATATCACATGGCATCCTCAAATGTAAACAGGTAGTGCGGAATGGTGCAAACATGTCCTGTGACAGGGAGGAACTCCAAGATCACTCTCAGAAGACAATGAAGAGGAGACACTGGAACGAACCACTGGGTGCTGACATCACAGAGTTAGCACCCGGGGCTGAGTTTCCATCATTCCCCGTCGGATAATCCAGAGGTGGAAGTGAATTCTTCATTTTGTGGCTTCAATTTTTTCACTTGTGTTTTTTGCCTCCTGAAATAAAATTCAATAGTTTGCATTGTTACCCACAGTAATACAGCATCCTGTGTCATCTGCAAAAGAACTACGAGAATTCTCAAACTGACTTTCCACAAAGAGGAGCAGATTGCTATGTTTTGGAAACTTGGTAATATGTCAAAAATTCTGGAAGGGTTTTATTCTAAATACATTGAGCAGCGTTCAAATCCACTTCAAATTCCTCACAAACTGACTCATTTCAAGCATAGATAAAGACCTTGATAGCATTCAGTTATGGATGTGTATAAGCCAAGTGACATTTATGCCAACCAACAGGCCAGGCAATGGCCCAAGGACTATCCTTGGCAATATCATTTTTATCTTCACAAACTTACTAGCTGCATTTATAAGGTGGAGAGTCAGTCCTGATACCCATTTATCATCCATTCCACTATCTACCAGGCACAACTTTAGTGTGTGATGAACAATCTTTAATTCCTGAATCAGTGCAGCTCCAACACCAATCAGAACAAGTCATTCTCCTTAACTGGCACCTTAACCCATCAATCTCTCAGCCTCCCATGTTCAGTGTCTGCAACCTGTGGGGAAATTCACTATTAAACATTCCTAATGTACCAACGCTGAATAAAGAATGGTCTGCATTGTTTGGACTCAGCTGGGTTCTAAAAGGAGTGAATACTGGTCCTGTGATTGGTAGCTTTACAGTGACCCAACCTCCGCTTTTGGATCCCCATCTCAGTTCTGACTTTACTTCCAACTTCTCATAAAGTTCATGCGTAAGCATATACTGTATAAAATAGACAACGAACGGTTGATGCTAGGGAAGACAGCAATGGTAATGTCAAGGACAGTCTTAAGGTCAGGACACTAATAATTGTCATTGGCATTGCCATTGCTGTCTTCCCTAGCATCAACAATTCACTATCTACTGTAGTCATCTGAGTTGAGTCACCTTCTGACACTCATTTTTCATCTTATAATCTCTGCACAAGGCAAGACTCCAGAGTATGAACACTGTCTGTAGCTCCATTTGTTACACGGGGGCGACGGAGGAGAACCCAAGTATAGGACTCTGGCACGTCGACTCAGTTGGGGAGGCTGGCGTTGACCTGAACGTAGAGCAGGAAACCAGAGGGATCTTGACAAGGAGACGGGATTCACAGGGACTCTCTAGAAACTAGAGCGGAACTTAGAAATAATGGTTCTAATCGGAACAGGGAACAAAGTATCACACGAGAATTGACCAATGAACTGGCAATCTGTGATAGAGTAGTCCTCGTATTTATTTCCCAGTCTCTGATGAAAGCCAGGTGTACGATTATTGGGTAACTAGTGGCAATTGACTGAAATTAAGGCATGATCAGGGAGAAAGAAGTGTTAAAGGGTAACGGCCAACCGGAACCATGACACCATTATCAATACTCTGGACACCATCCAAGACAAAACATTCTCTGTAACCGGCATCCAAGTGATCTATTCCTCAACTTCCCCTGTACTACGGCTGCAACCTATGGGGAAAATCACTAATTAATATTTTATACCTAACATCTCTAATCAGAATAAAAGTTGTTCTTCATTTGTTGGGCTCAGCTAGGTTGTAAAATGTGTGATAATTGCTACCAGCCATTGCTCCTGCAATTGATATAGTGATAGTGACCAAACCTCTACTTCCAGTTCCCTACCACAGTTCCAGGGAAGATTGATAATGAATTTGAGTGAGGGCAGTGACAGACTCAGCACTGACTCCATAACTTGCACATATTCTGGGTTATGACTCACACATGCAGGAAGGGTACTGGAAGATGCTTAATGGTGGTGGGAAGGTTAAGCAGGGATGAACAGACAGCACCCTGCACTATGAAGAACCAGAGTCACACGGCATCAACAATTCACTGCATCTCCATTCCCTGGCAGCTAAAGCATGAATGTTGACAAACAGCAAACACTGACCTTTCATGGCTCTCATGAGAGCCTGTAACCACTTGGCATCAGGATCCACACACACTTTCTTCTCATTTCTCAGGGTGACACTGCGAAAAGAAAAAGTCTTTCAAATTTAATTCACAGAACTAGTATGTCCCTCTTAATGTGCACAGCTTATTAAATAAACATCAGTAAAGGAATAGAGTTAAAGATGATAGTCTGACTCATTTACTCACATTATCTCTGCTCTCTCACAGTGCGATCCACTGGGAATGTATTTCAAGCTCCTGATGAACTTCGGATGAATAACATCGAAGCTGGTCTGAACGCATTTGCAGCGTCCTTCCGCTCCTGGGATCGGAACACCTGAGGAAAGATTATATTCACTCAGATTTCATTGTTGCTTCAAGGAGAGAAAAGCCTGTAAAACTTGCTGGTCATTATTCCAGCATATCAGCTTCATCATTATTTTGACAAAGATTGAATTGTAGCTGCAGTCCACGTAAACAATGGAAATCCTGTTGCATTTCTTTCTATAATGGTTGTCTAGCTTTCTGAATTACACTTACAATGATCTGGAGGTATTTAATTTTTTTGTTAAATAGTACATGACCCGCAAGATCATAGACTTGGTGCATTATTTTAATAAAAAATAAAAAAATATGCTCAGTTATCTCAACATACCCTGTGCAGCAATGGCACACAGAAGGAGGATGAGGATGGTTACAGTGGCTGTTCTCTCCATCTTCCACTTGGTACTGCTGGAGGATCTTCTGTTCAATGCACTAGTTCCCTGCTGAAACAAGTTATGCTCAGACATCCAGTGAGCTCCTATTTATGGGGATTCTCTTCTCCAGCTTGCATCATCTCCTGCAGTGAACTCTGCCAAAAACTGACGTCCCGAATAAGGGAATTTCCCTGCTTCTGAGGCAGATCTTCTTTCACTTTCGTCTTTCTACATCACAGCAATTGTGTGATTTGCAACTGCAGCTGCATTATATAGCACAATAGGTAGTGACTTAGTCACGTGTGATTTGTTAAGATTTATCGATTAATGTTATGGAAATTTAAAATCCACCTTCAGCAAAGTGAATGGTGTAAAATGAAACAACTGTTTTCCTTGAATAAGATCAGTCCAGTTTCAGGCTTTACTGCTCAGGTAGTTCGAGATTCCTCAGCTCAGAAGAGCATGCTGATGGTACTTTATATTGTGATTTCCAGGAAATCGCTTTCCGTTTCACTGTCTACATATTACAGCGTGTCTCCGTGCACTTTAATGCTGCAGATTTGTGAAGTATGGGCAGGTATAAAAATAGTTCCAGTGAGCTCCTATTTGTGGGATTCTCTTTGTATCATCTGCAACATTCAGATCTGTCAAACACTGACGTCCTGTGAAAAGCAATTTCCCTGCCCTGAGGAAAAGAACTTCTTTCACTCTGCCAGAATTTGCTTCAATACTTGTGTGGTTTACAGCCACAGATGGATTGTATATTAATATAGGTGGTGAATGGGGTTTTTAAAGACTTAATTACAAACTTTAGGGAAGAGATGGAAACTCCATCCTTTGTACAGTATATGTGACAAAATCAATCACCATTCACTTTCAAATTAGCAACAGGTGGTGAGTAACAGAATTCAGTTTCAGATTT
Source organism: Hemitrygon akajei (assembly GCF_048418815.1). Classification (NCBI taxonomy): domain Eukaryota; kingdom Metazoa; phylum Chordata; class Chondrichthyes; order Myliobatiformes; family Dasyatidae; genus Hemitrygon; species Hemitrygon akajei. Next base: position 103,167,277 of record NC_133136.1, read on the forward strand.
TACACCTCACTCACTGGGAAATTCCACAGCCTCAGGAGAACATACTGACTATATGGTGAGTTTACACCTGCGATTCCCAGAAAATTCTCCCTTTCATGGTCTGCACACTACAGCATATCTCTGTGCACCTTAATGCTGCAGGTCTGTGAAATATGCACAGGTATATGCACATGGTTGCAACATTAGATACAATCCTCATTTTCTGTAAAGTGTCAGCACGGTGATGCAATAATCCTGAATTAACTTTTTTAAACATTGCTTTAATCACTAAGATGGTTTATTTTGCTCTCTGGAACTGTCTTGTTCATTTTGATTTCACAAAGCTATTTTTGACAGAGTTGAAGTAGGGAAGAGATTTATCAATGAGTCATCTGTAGCAGAATTCGATTTGCTTATGCAATAGACGTTCTTTCCCTAATGAGGAGTTTCAGATTCTCTGCTTCCACGTTTTGCAACAGGCTCAGTAGACAATGTCATTTTGCAGACATTGTGGCGACCCTTGGGATAATAATAGCAAAAGCATTTCTGAAATTTGGGCTAAAATTCGTGAATTACAAGAATTGTCCCTTCCCAGAGATAGAGACACTTTCTGCCCTCCATGACCGTATCTTCTTCACCTTATCTACCTGTCCTGCAATCTACCACATTCGGTGGACTCATGCACCATCTCTCTGTTCATCACTACTCCCTTCGACCTTACTGTTCATTGTATATGTCCTATATTTATTTATAATTTCATCTTAAGTGCTTCAACTCTTACTTATTGGGAGCAACTTCCATTTGCCATTGCTTTGGCCCTGTTAACCAACTGATCACACAGTCACATGATCATTGCAGGTAGAAACTAGTCCTTGTCTCCATCTATTAAATGTGAGCAACTCCCGTTGCACACAACCAGTCAAGGAACATAAAACACATCACGACATCCCCTGTGCAGTAAAGGAGAAGAGCTGACATGGTCGTGGAGCTATTTAACGTTGACTTCACTACCAATGAACTTTCTGTCAGAGGAGCCTCTATTCATCACAGCAGCAATGTCTGTCTCTGTTTGAAGTGTGACTGAAATATGAGTTATTAAACTCCTCCACTTCAACTTTGCACAACCTCTGGAGGTGACAGTTGTTAAGTAGGGAAATTTCTTAACCTCGAGTTAGATCATCTTTAACACCTCAGATCTTATAAAATACACAGTAAAGCACCTCATTTTAACTCCATTATCTGGCAAATTTATTTGTTGTCCCTACTGCTGGGCTTTTTGTCCAGCTGAGATGGTGCAGCATTAACTGATACCATTCAGGAGCGGGCATCGTCGGTGCGGGCAGCGGAGTGCGCAGGAGCAGAGTGCTGGGCTTTGGCTCAGCGGGCTTCGGCGCAAGAGTACTTCGGCAAGAAGAAATCAGTGAGCCTGAGTACGTGCTTTTCATTTATTCTGACTAATCTGGGATCAGGTAATGGGGGAGACAGTTAGAGCAGTGGTGTGCTCTGTATGCAGTATGTGGGAGGTCAGGGTTCACACAGTTGTCCCTGATGACTACACCTGCAAAAGGTGCATCCAGCTACAGCTCCTATCAGACCGAGTTAGGGAATTGGAACAGGAGCTGGATGAACTACGGATCATTCGGGAGGCAGAGGCAGAGATAGATAAGAGTTATCGGGAGGTAGTCACACCGAAAAGACAGGAGGTAGGCATATGGGTGACAGTCAAGAGAGGCAGGGGGAGCAGACAGAGAGAGAAGAGCACCCCTGTGGTCGTTCCCATCAAAAATAAGTATACCATTTTGGATACTGTTGGTAGGGATGACCTACCAGGAACAAGCTGCAGTGGTCCTGTCTCTGGCACTGAGGTTGGACCCTCGACTAGGAAGGGAAGAGAAGAGAGTGGTATTGATAGGGGATTCTATAGTCAGGGAGATGGATAGGAGATTTTGTGGGGAAGATCGGGAGTCTCAGATGGTATGTTGCTTCCCTGGTGCCGGGGTCCGAGACATCTCAGATCGGGTGCAGGTTATTCTCGAGTGGGAGGGCAAGAATCCAGATGTTGTGGTCCATGTAGGGACCAATGACATGGGTAGGATGAGTGAGGGAGTCCTGCGTAGGGAGTTCAGGGAGTTAGGTGCGAAGCTGAAGAGCAGGACCTCCAGGGTAACAATCTCAGGATTGCTACCTGTGCCACGTGTGAGTGAGGCAAGGAACAGAAAGATTATAAAGATTAATACGTGGCTGAGAGGATGGTGCAGGAGGGAGGGCTTCAGGTTTGTAGATAATTGGGCTTTGTTCCAGGGAAGGTGGGATCTGTTCCAAAGGGACGGTTTACACCTGAACTGGAGTGGTACTAACATTCTTGCAGGGAAGTTTGCTAGTGCTTCTTGGGGGGGTTTAAACTAAATTTGCAGGGGGCGGGGTTCCAGAATGTGAGAAAGGATAGCGAGAGGAAGAATAAAGGACAGGTGGGGACTACACGGTTCCGGAATATTAAGTGTGTAGTAGAGAAAGGTGAGGCGGAACAAGTGATAAGGAGGACACATGTACAGAGGGATGGTCTGACGGAACATGAAGTTAAATGTGTTGAAAGACTAAGTAAATTTAGGAAGGACAACAAAATTTTAGGTGCGTATAGCCCGATGGGAGTTCGGGGAGCTGGGTTAAGCACAATAGGAGAAATGGGCTAAAAATTATATATCTGAATGCACGAAGTGTCAGAAATAAGGCGGATGAGCTTGAAGCCCAGGTGCGAATCGGTAACTATGATGTTGTTGGGATATCAGAGACATGGCTGCAGGGAGATCAGACCTGGGAAATGAATGTACAAGGGTATACGTGCTATCGTAGGGAGAGAAATGTGGGCAGAGGGGGTGGGGTGGCCCTGTTGGTGAGGAATGAGATTCAGTCCTTTGAAAGGGGGGGGACATAGGGTCAGGAGAAGTAGAGTCTGTGTGGATAGAACAGTAAGGGCAAAAGGACCCAAATGGGTGTTGTCTACAGGCCACCAAACAGTAGCATGGATATTGGGTGCAAGTTGAATAGGGAGTTAACATTGGCATGTGGCAAAGGTAATGTCGCAGTAGTTATGGGGGATTTCAACATGCAGGTGAACTGGGAGAATCAGGTTGGTGCTGGACCACAGGATAGGGAGTTTGTAGAGTGCCTACAGGATGCATTCTTGGAACAGCTTGTACGAGAGCCGACCAGGGACAAGACTATTCTGGATTTAGTGTTATGTAATGAACAGGATTTGATAAGTAATCTTGCAGTAAAGGAGCCATTAGGAGGTAGTGATCACAATATGATAAGTTTTTATCTGCAATTTGAGAAGGATAAGGGCAGCTCGGAGGTGTCAGTGTTGCAGTTGAACAGGGGGAACTATGGAGTCATGAGGGAGGAGCTGGCCAAAGTTGACTGGATGGATAGCCTAGCAGAAAAGACAGTGGAACAGCAATGGCAGGTATTCTTGGGAATAATGCACAAGGTGCAAAATCAGTTCATCCCCCAGAGAAGGAAGGATTCAATGGGGGGAAAGGGGCCACAGTGGTTGACAAAGGAAGTCAGAGATTGCATAGCATTAAAAAAAAGGAAGTATGACAGAGCTAAGGTGAGTGGGAGGACAGATGATTGGGAAGTTTTTAAGGAACAACAGAATTTAACTAAAAAGGCAATACGGGGAGAAAAAATGAGGTATGAATGCAAGCTAGCCAGGAATAAAAAGGAAGATAGCAAAAGCTTTTTTAGGTATGTGAAGAGAAAGAAGATAGTTAAGAACAATGTTGGGCCCTTGAAGAATAAATTGGGTGAAATTGTTATGGGAAACAGAGAAATGGCAGAAGAATTTAATGAGTACTTTAGATCTGTTTTCACTAAGGAAGACACAAGCAGTCTCCCAGATGTATGGATGGGCCAAGGGGACATAGGGTAACAGAGGAAATGAAACAGATTGACATTAGGAAGGAAACGGTGATGAGAAGACTGCTGGGACTGAAGGCTGACAAATCCCCAGGTCCAGATGGTCTGCACCCTAGGGTACTAAAGGAGGTGGCCCTGGAAATTGCGGATGCATTGGTAATCATTTTCCAATGTTCCTTAGATTCAGGATCAGTTCCTGAGGATTGGAGAATGGCTAATGTTATCCTACTTTTTAAGAAAGGAGAGAGGGAGAAAACAGAGAACTATCGACCTGTCAGCCTGACATCAGTGGTCGGGAAGATGCTAGAGTCCATTATTAAGGATGAAATAGTGGCATATCTAGATAGCAGTGATAGGATTGGGCCGAGCCAGCATGGATTTACCAAGGGTAAATCATGCTTGACTAATCTGTTGGAGTTTTTCGAGGATGTAACCAGAAAGTTAGACGGGGGAGATCCAGTGGATGTAGTGTACCTCGATTTTCAGAAGGCATTTGATAAGGTCCCACATTGGAGATTGGTGGGTAAAAGCAAAGCTCAGGGCATCGGGGGGAAGACATTGACATGGATAGAAAACTGGTTGGCAGATAGAAAGCAAAGGGTAGCAGTGAATGGGTGTTTCTCGGAATGGCAGGTGGTGACTAGTGGGGTACCACAGGGCTCAGTATTGGGACCACAGCTGTTTACAATTTACGTCAACGACTTAGATGAAGGCATTGAGAATAACATCAGCAAATTTGCTGATGTTACTAAGCTGGGTGGCAGTGTGACATGTGATGAGGGTGTTAGGAGAATTCAGGGTGACTTGGATAGGCTGGGTGAGTGGGCAGATACTTGGCAGATGACGTTTTAATGTGAATAAGTGTGAGGTTATCCACTTTGGGAGTAAGAACAGGAAGGCAGATTATTATCTGAACGGTGTAGAGTTAGGTAAGGGAGAAATGCAAAGAGATCTAGGAGTTCTTGTTCATCAGTCACTGAAGGTGAATGAGCAAGTGCAGCAGGCAGTGAGAAAGGCTAATGGAGTGTTGGCCTTTATTACAAGGGGAATTGAGTACAAGAGCAAGGAAATCCTCTTGCATTTGTACAGAGCCCTGGTGAGACCACACCTGGAGTATTGTGTACAGTTTTGGTCTCCAGGGTTAAGGAAGGACATCCTGGCTGTAGAGCAAGTGCAGCGTAGATTCACCAGGTTAATTCCTGGGATGTCTGGACTGTCTTACGCAGAGAGGTTAGAGAGACTGGGCTTGTACACGCTGGAATTAAGGAGATTGAGAGGGGATCTGATTGAAACATATAAGATTATTAAGGGTTTGGACAAGATAGAGGCAGGAAATATGTTCCAGATGCTGGGAGAGTCCAGTACCAGAGGGCATGGTTTGAGGATAAGGGGTTGGTCATTTAGGACAGAGTTAAGGAAAAACTTCTTCTCCCAGAGAGTTGTGGGGGTCTGGAACGCACTGCCTCGGAAGGTAGTGGAGGCCAGTTCTCTGGATGCTTTCAAGAAAGAGCTAGATAGGTATCTTATGGATAGGGGAATCAAGGGATATGGGGACAAGGCAGGAACCGGGTATTGATAGTAGATGATCAGCCATGATCTCAAAATGGCGGTGCAGGCTCAAAGGGCCGAATGGTCTACTTCTGCACCTATTCTCTATTGTCTATTGTATATGCACATGGTTGCAACATTAGATACAATCCTCATTTTCTGTAAAGTGTCAGCACGGTGATGCAATAATCCTGAATTAACTTTTTTAAGCATTGCTTTAATCACTAAGATGGTTTATTTTGCTCTCAGGCACTGTCTTGTTCATTTTGATTTCACAAAGCTATTTTTGACAGAGTTGAAGTAGAGAAGAGACTTATCAATGAGTCATCTGTAGCAAAATTCGATTTACTTGTGCAATAGACGTTCTTTCCCTAATGAGGAGTTTCAGATTCTCTGCTTCCACATTTTGCAACAGGCTCAGTAGACAATGTCATTTTGCTGACATTGTGGCAACCCTTGGGATAATAATAGCAAAAGCATTTCTGAAATTTGGGCTAAAATTTGTGAATTACAAGAATTGTGCCTCCTAGAGATAGAGACACTTTCTGCCCTCCATGACCATGTCTTCTTCACCTTATCTACCTGTTGTGCAATCTACCACATTCGGTAGACTCATGCACCATCTCTCTGTTCGTCACTACTCACCTTGGTCTTACCGTTCATTGTATATGTCCTATCTTTATTTATAATTTCCTCTTAAGTGCTCCAACTCTTACTTATTGGAAGCAACTTCCATTTGCCATTGCTTTGCCCTTGTTAGCCAACTTGTTAATGCACAGCAGCCTCTCTGGACTCTGGATTTGGAGATTACCAAACATTATGTGGATTTTCTGGTGTAGTCTGTATTGTCGTGTGCTTTTGTGATATCATTCTGGAGGAAAGTTGTCTCATTTTTTAACGGCATTGCATTTGTGGTTTCTAAATGACAATAAACTGAAACAGAACTGAACTGAACTCATCTTATAGACTGACATTGTCCACATCACGATGGATAACATAAATCTTGGTGTAATCTGCAAACTTGCTAATAACGCCTACTGCATTCATTTTTAAAAGTCATTAATATATATAAAACAGACAGTAAGATTATTCTAATTTAATATAAAGTTGTCCAACTGAGATACACTATTGTTCATTTACAGAACTTCTGTTTGATTGTCAAGAGTGTGAAACTATTTGCAGATGTTAATTAAGTTTTGTTTTTCAGCCTGATATACTTTCTGTCATAATAGGCAATGGTGAAAATAATGTTTATAGCTCCAACCAAGCTATCACTGGAAGGCTGGGGGCATACCCCTCAAACTGCATCTTTTTGTATTTAGTTTCCAGTGAAACTAGGTCGCAGGGTTCAACTACAACAACTCAACTACGTGGTGAGACTCCAAAGAGCAGAATACCATCGGGAATATCTACATCGACATCTGGAGCTGTGATTTCACCTTTCCTTATTCCCCGCAAAAGGCTTTGATCTCTGTATTGTCTCAGGATATACCCTGTCCTGATGAAGGGTCTCGGCCTGTAACATCGACAGCGCTTCTCCCTATAGATGCTGCCTGGCCTGCTGTGTTCCACCAGCATTTTGTGTCTGTTGTTGGTTGTTGTAAATACTGGCTGTTTGAAAATGTTAATATTTTTAAAAGGTATGATTAATCTGCTGTCAACTGAGATTCAGGATGACATAACTGTAATTCTGAAACTCATAATATGGTCAACTCTTTCCAAAGCAGAACTGACTGCCTTTCGATTTTGTGATGGATAGTCACTTTCCATGACCCAGCAAAGGTATCTGAAAAAGTATTACATGAAGAAAATGTCATTTAATCGCAAAACAGTATAAATGTTAGAAAGCATTGGGGATTGTTAGGAATGACAGAAGGATGGTGTGATAGCAAGAGAACAGTTTCTTCAGTAGATGACTCAATCATCTACCACTCATTGATACAGTATGTTCTTATAGTTTGTAAGATTTATACCTGCGTTTGGAAATCCTCTATAGTTTATAAATGTTTCATGATTCGGTAATCTTCTATAAATATATGAAGAGTTTTATTATATTGGAAACAAAATCTTATACAGTAAATACATATTAGAGAACATTCCATTTCAATCCATTCAAATTCTCTCCAATCTTTGCAACTTCACAAAGAATTTCATTTAATGTAAAAACGGAAGATATATTGGATCATTTATTTTCTATCTGATTTAAGAGAAAATCTGCAGGCTCCTGCATATTAAAACAATCTTGTTTGTAATACATAGTTCCACAACTGAGAGTTAACAGCTGTTACTGCAGGAGTTCTGAGATTTTATACAGTAATCAGTATCTGGGATAGGGTAAACTGACAGCTTTGAGTGCAGCATCAATGACTGAGAAAACATGGACCTCTGAGGAAGTCTCCATCTCGAGTCCCTTTGGCAACTCAGTCAAGGAGTATGTTCCAAACTGAGATGAATATTTCTTAGTAACACACACAAAGTGCTGGAGGAACTCAGCAGGCCAGGCAACATCTATGGAAAAAAGTACAGTTGACCTTTTGGTCCGAAGCCCTTTGGCAAGATTCAATATATCTTAGCACTCCGAGCAGAGCAGCACGTTTGGGAATCAGGCAGACTGAGTGCTTATGTGTCTGGAATTTACTCAATGGTAAAGTTGCTTCAAGGAGCTCAACCTAAGATCTAGGTTGTAATTATTTGCATTACTGTCTGGTATAGAGGAGCCACTGCAGACAGCAGCAAACTCAGCAAGCTCTATTATGGGCACTAGCCTCTTCAGCACTGAGAACATCTACAAAAGGCAATGCTTCAGAAAGGCGGTATACATCATTATGGACCACCATCACCGAGGACATGCCCTCTTCTCGGTCTTACATTCAGGAAGAGAATCAGGAGGGTGAAGACAAACACTCAAACTTTCAGGAGCAGCTTCTTCCCATCTACCATCAGCTTTCCAAATAGTTCCTTCTCGTGTTGCACTACTTATTTAATTTATTTTATTCTTATTGTAATTTATAGTGTTTTAATTGTGTATTGCACAGTACTGCTGTCGCAAAACAACAAATTTCATGACACATTGGTCACAGATATTTTACAGATTTTAAGGATTAAGATTAAAAAAAGGAACTGATCCCTGAGTGGAAACACGTGACTTACAAGAAATGTAACATTTGCCCAACATTGAGTATCTTAGAATCATCGTTCAACCTTAAAAAATCTCCTGATTGTAAGTAATTCACTGGTGGAAGTGCACATGTAAATATTGGATGAGTAGGGTATCATCAGATATTTTGAGCCAGCAACAGCAGAAGTATGTTTACAAAAGTGAATAATTTAACAGCAGGATACTCAGTCAGAATAGGAGTAAACGTGAATCAGACTCTCTGCCGTAAGTCGTGAAATTTGTTGTTTTGTGGCAGTAGTATGGTGCAATACATTAAAAAAAACATGAATAACAACAGTAAATAACTTTTTAAAAATACGTTAAATATGTAGCGCAAAACGAGAGCAAAAATAGCGAGCTGGTGCTCATGGGTGCGTTCAGTGTCCATTCAGAAATCTGATGGTGGAGTCGAAGCAGCTGTTCCTAAAACATAGTATGTCTTCAGGCTCCTTCATCTCCTCTCTGATGGTGGTAATAAGAAGAGAGCATGTACTGGGTGATGGGGGTCCTTAATGGTGGCTGTTACCTTTTTGAGGCATCACTTTTTGAAAATGTCCTCAGTGCTGGGGAGGCTAGTGCACAGGATGGAGCTGGCTGAGTAGCAACCCTCTGCCACTTGTTCCAACTTAAATGGTGGCCCCTCCATTCCGGACAGTGATGCAACCAGTTAGAATGCTCTACAGAGTACGTGTGTAGAAATTTGCTAGAATCTTTAGTGACATACAAAATCTCTTCTAACTCCTATTGATATATAGCTGTTCACATGCCTTCTTTGTAATTGTGTTGGACCCCGGATAGCTCTACCCCTGGGAACCGGATGCATCTCGCCCTATTCACTGCTGATACTGGAAGAGGACCGGTTTGTATACCCTTGACTCCCTCTTCCTGAAGCTCACAATCAAATTTATGGTCTTATGGACGTTGACTGCAAGGTTGTTGTTGCAACACCAGGCAACCAGCCGATCTTTCTCACTCCTGTGGACCTCCTCATCACCATCTGAGATTCTGCCAACAACAATTGTGTCTTTGGTAAATTTATAGATGGCGTTTGAGCTGTGCTGAGCCAGGGAGGTGACAAGAGGAAAAGGCAAAGGATTAGAAAAGCAGAACTCTGATAGGAGAGGAGAGTGGATCATGGGAGAAAGGACAGTGAGAGAGACATGGGGGGGGGGGGGGGCAGGTGGGGGGTGGTGATAGGCAGATGAGGAGAAGAGGTAAGGGGCCAAAGTGGGGAAAAGGAGAACAAGGAATGTGGAGGATAGGAGGGGGCTTAGTACACAGCCCTGTGGGCTCCTTTATTGAGGGTCAGAGGTAAGGGAGCCCACTCTTACCACCTACCGGTGATCTGACAGGAAGTCCAGGATCCAGCTACACAAGGCAGGGTCAAGGCCAAGATCTCTGAGCGTCCTATTGAGCCTGGAGGGAATTATGGTGTTGAATGCTGAACTGTAGTCCAAGAACAGCATTCCCACATAAGCATCCCACTTCTCCAGATGTGTAAGGACAGTGTGTAAAGCTGTGGCTATTGCGTCATCTGTTGATCGGTTGTGTCAGTAGGTGAATTGTAGGGTCCAGTGTGTGTGGTAGCAAGCTGCAGATGTAGTCCTAGACCAGCCTCTCAAAGCATTTGTTTATTATTGAGGTGAGTGCAACAGGACGCCAGTCGTTCAGACATGTTACCTTGGTCTTTTTTGGTACAGGGACAATGGTGGATAACTTGAAGAAGGAGGGCACTCTACACTGGGAGAGGGAGAGATTAAAAATGTCTGTAAACACACCTGCCAGTTGTGCCGTGCACATCCTGAGTACCCGCCCTGAGATGCTGTCTGGTCCCACAGCCTTCTACATTGGAAACACCTGTGTACTTCAACCTCAGAGATGACCAGGCTGCTGGTCACATCATCTGCAGGTTTCCTTGGGGGCTGAGTATTGGCGACATCGAATCCAGCGTTAAAAAAAGATTTAGCTGTTCTGGGAGAGGGGCAGCGATGTTGGAAACTCCACTGCGTGTAGGGTAATATTGTGAGAAGGATATTGAATTGTGTAAGGTAAGTGAAACAAGTGTGACAGGATATTCCTTAGGACCTTGAGGGAAATTGGTGTAGAAATAGCAGGGGCTCTGACAGAAATATTTCTAATGTCATTAGAAACAGGGATGGTGTCAGAGGATTAGTGTATTGCTCATGTGGTTCCATTGTTTAAAAAGGATCCTAAGAGTAAACCTAGCAATTATAGGCCTGTCAATTTGATGTTAGTGGTGGGTAAATTAATGGAAAGTATTCTTAGAGATGGTATATATAATTATATGGATAGACAGGGTTTGATTAGGAACAGTCAGCATGGATTTGTGCGTGGAAGGTCATGTTTGACAAATCTTATTGAATTTTTTGAAGAGGTTACGAGGAAGGTTGACAAGGGTAAAGCAGTGGATGTTGTCTATATGGACTTCAGTAAGGCCTTTGACAAGGTTCTGCATGGAAGGTTAGTTAGGAAGGTTCAATCGTTAGGTATTAATATTGAAGTAGTAAAATGGATTCAACAGTGGCTGGAAGGGAGATGCCAGAGAGTAGTGGTGGATAACTGTTTGTCAGGTTGGAGGCCAGTGACTAGTGGTGTGCCTCAGGGATCTGTACTGGGTCCAATGTTGTTTGTCAGATACATTAATGATCTGGATGATGGGGTGGTAAATTGGATTACCACGTATGCAGATGATACTAAGGTAGGAGGCATTGTGGATAATGAAGTAGGTTTTCAAAGTTTGCAGGGAGATTTAGGCCAGTTAGAAGAGTAGGCTGAACAATGGCAGATGGAGTTTAGTGCTGATAAGTGTGAGGTGCTACATTTTGGTAAGAATAATCCAAATAGGACATACATGGTAAATGGTAGGGCATTGAAGAATGCAGTAGAACAGAGTGATCTAGGAATAACGGTGCATAGTTCCCTGAAGGTGGAATCTCATGTGGATAAGGTGATGAAGAAAGCTTTTGGTATGCTGGCCTTTATAAATCAGATCATTGAGTATAGGAGTTGGGATGTAATGTTAAAATTGTACAAGGCATTGGTAAGGCCGAATTTGGAGTATTGTGTTACAGTTCTGGTCACCAAATTATAGGAAAGGTATCAACAAAATAGAGAGAGTACAGAGTAGATTTACTAGAATGTTACCTGGGTTTCAGCACCTAAGTTACAGGGAAAGGTTGAACAAGTTAGGTCTTTATTCTTTGGAGCATAGAAGGTTGAAGGGGGACTTGAAAGAGGTATTTAAAATAATGAGGGGGATAGATAGAGTTGACGTGGATAAGCTTTTTCTATTGAGAGTAGGGGAGATTCAAACAAGAAGACATGATTTGAGAGTTAGGGGGCAAAAGTTTAAGGGTAACACGAGGGGGAATTTCTTTACTCAGAGAGTGGTAGCTGTCTGGAACGAGCTTCCAGTAGAAGTGGTAGAGGCAGGTTTGGTATTGTCATTTAAAGTAAAATTGGATAGGTATATGGATAAGAAAGGAATGGAGGGCTATGGCTGAATGCGGGCCAGTGCGGACTAGGTGAGTGTAAGCGTCGGCACGGACTAGAAGGGTCGAGATGGCCTGTTTCCGTGCTGTAATTGTTTTATGGTTATATGGTTAATATGGGTGAAAACATGCAATGACCCAGAACCACCAATATTGAGTTGTGGTTCACTTCAATTGGCTGCTCTGACGTGATGATGTAATTACTTGAAGTTTTTTTACCACGCTTTCTGCTCAGTGTTAGGAGGACAATAAAGGATTTGTTACGGTTTTCCTTACACTTAAAATGCCTCACGCCATTTTATTTGTGAAAACCTACAGAGGCAAATGTGATGATATTTAATGTGTTTAAAAGGCTATTAGATTGGCACATGAACAATCCAACAATAGAGGAATATGTATTTTGTGTGAACAGTTTAGTTAGGTATATAATTATTTCTGCATTTAGCATGAGTTCTATTTTTGTCGTGATGCTCCTGTCAGTCTGAGGCCCAGCACCTATCCAGACCAACTGTGCTGTGTGTGATGAGCAAAAGAAATTCCATGAAATCCCATTGATTTAGTCCTGGACCCATGCTCTTCAGTCCTCAACCTACTTCATTCATCGAATGGAGAAACAGAAAAAATTATAAGGAGCAACAACTTTTTCTCGAGAAATCCATTTTATTTCACTTTCTGAATGTCTTTTAAAAAATGATCAACAAATTCAATCATTTATATATCAACTTCCTAGACATCATTGTTGATCAACTAATCTGTCAGGGTAAAGTTTTCTATCACCATAGAGGCTTTATTCCTATTTACAACTTTCATCTCCTCCAGTGATTATCAGACTATTAACAACACTACTTTCAAAAATGTAGGTACTTTACATTAAAAAAATGTATCTGCAGAGAATTTGTTCCACAGATCCTAAAATCAGACCATTTACAGGAACAGCACCACAGCTCCATTTGAAATATTGAGGGTCAATGAACTCTGCTGTAAGATGGCATCAGGTTCTTAGAATATTCTTGCACTTTAGCATAACAATGTTTCATTCAGACTAGAAAAATGCAGTTGGTTAACAGTATTGCCATCAATGCATATATCACAGGCAATGAATAAGAATTAAATAGCAAATATGACAGTGCAAAATTTGCTCGGAAATGGCTAAGATAATATTTTGAATCTGTTTAGTTAATTAGTTCCATCTTCACCATTCTAAATCAGATCATTTTAATGAAATAACCAGAATAATTATTCTCTTTCTACATAGGCTGACTTATCCTCGCTCATTTCTGGTAATGTACAGTACATGGGCTTGAGCAGACAGGGCATTGTAAGCAATTGCTTTAAAGTAATTGGCATAGTTATTTTTTCATGCCAGCATCTCAGTTCACGAGGCTGAGAGACAGAGGAGAAAGTGGAAGTGAACAATGTGAGAACTTTATTCCAGGACCTTCCGACCTTAATTTCAGGATGAAAGAATAACAGAGAGCACAGTTCCCTACCTCATCACCAGCTTCCTTTGGTGTTCATTTTGAATAGTGCAGCCACGGAAATTAATTAAGTTCACATTAGGTACAAAGTTTAACATGAACACCAGACAGTTTTTATTTGTAAACAGCATGGCAGGGTTTAAACATGTCCTGTGACAGGGAGGAACTCCAAGATCACTCTCAGAAGACAATGAAGAGGAGACACTGGAACGAACCACTGGGTGCTGATATCACTGAGTTAACACCCGGGGCTGAGCTTCCATCATTCCCCGTCGGATAATCCAGAGATGGAATTGATTCCCTCATTTTGCAGCTTCAGTTTTTTGATGTGTTGTTTCCCACCTGTAAAATAATTAAATAATTTGTATCATTACCCACAGTGATTGAGAATATAGTGTCTCCTGCAGCTGCACTTAAAGGATTTTCAAACTGATTTTCCTCAAAAAGGGGCAGATTAAGATACCTTAGAAACTTGTTCACATTTCATTGATATTGCAATTGGCATTAACCAAAATACATCATACAGTGTTCAAGTTCATTCCTAATTTCTCACAAAGTTACACTCTACAAGTAACCAAGATGTTAGCATTGGTGTCTAAGTAGATACCAATAGCTGCCTTTTGCATTACCACTGCTGTCTTCCCTGGCATCAATAGTTCATTATGCATTGTACTTATCTCACCTCCTGACACCCATTTACCATCCCATCATCTCTCCCCATGGCAAAACTCTAGAGTGTGAACATTGTCTGTAGCTCCAGCACCAATACACTGGAGACCATCCAGAACAAAACATTGTCTGTAACTGGCACCCCAAAAGTTTATTCCCTCAACTGCCCCTGTCCTATGGGTGCAACCTGTGGGGAAAATTACTATTTAATATTTTATACCTAATGCCCCTGATTAGAATAAAAATCATTGTTCATTCTAATCTGTCAGAGGCTCAAAATTTCAACTATCTTCTCTTTTCCATGGATGCTGACTGGACCGCTGAGTTCCTCCAGCATTTTGTATGTATTGTTCATTTTTCATTCATTGATCTCAGCTATGTTGTAAAGGGTGTGGTAACTGGTACCAGCCATCACTTCTGCAATTGATAGCTTTACTTCCTGGTCCTTACCCCAGTTCCAAGAAACATTAATCATTTGCTAAGTATGCCCGCAGAAAAAGAATCTCGGGATTGCATGTGGTGACATATATGCATTCTGATAATAATTTTACTCTGAACTTTGAACTTTGAACTTGGATAATGTACATTGAATAAGGGGAGTGAGAGCTCAGCTCTGACAGCAAACATGGTGAAAGAGTTTGCTGTCATTCCGGGTTACGTCTCCACTGTGAAGGACCAGGGTCATGTGGTAAAAACAATTTACTACCTCTATGTTCTTGGCAGCTAAAGTGTAAATTTTGGCAAACACCAAACACTGACCTTTCATGGCTGTTAAGAGAGCCTGCAACCACTTGGCATCAGGATCCGCACACACTTGCTTTTCATTTCTCAGGGTAACACTGTGAAAAGAAAGTGTCATTCAAAATTTAATTCACCGGTATAGTATGTCTCCTCGTAAAGTGCACAGTTTATGAAAGAAACATCACTGAAAGAATAAAGTTAAAGGTGATGGCCTGACTCATTACTCACATTACCTCTGCTCTCTCACAGTGCACGAATAACATCAAAGCTGGTCTGAATGGACTTGTACCATTCATGTGTTACTGGGATTGACAGACAGACATACTTTATTGATCCCAAGGGAAATTGGGTTTTGCTACTGTTATGCCCTCGGCCCCCTCCTTTGTGAGAATCGCAAGAGCCCTAGTCGAGGGGGGGTCAACTGACCCAAGAGAGAAAGAGACGTGCTGAATAGACACAGGAAAATGGGAGAGAGAGAGAGAGACATGCGGAAGACCACGTTCTCCCAAGAAGCAGAATAAAGGCGACATTGACTATTGGCTCATGGAGACCACGTGAAAAGCCCTCGGGCAAAGTGGGCTGGTTGAGAGAGAGATCGCATCACCTACAACCTGATTGACACCTGCGATCCCGTGAAGAAGTATAAAGGAGGATCTGAGGGGGGGACAACCCTCAGACGCACCAAGGAGACACCAAGGAAGCACGATACCGATTCCCGTGGGAGCGGGAAGCCATTTTGAAGGAAGCCACGTGCGTTAGATTCCAAATTTTGAATCTGTGGCTAGAACCAACGAAAGACCGCTTTTAACTAACAACGGGGAAGCCTGCTCCCCTGATTCCAAGGATTTGCTCTGCAAAGACAACGGGCAAGTGTTTATCCTTTCTAAATCATCTCTCTCTCTCTACAACGTGAAAACCCCAGCGGTTCCCAAAAGGGAAAAGCCTGCAAACTTCTGAGTGACTCTTTATATTTCAATTGGACTCAGTATTACCCCTAGACAACTATAGAGCTTATTTCTGATTGATTATTATTACACCGGTGTTTTAGATTGAGTTTTGACGATGTATATGATCTGAATGTTTTGTATTAACCATACGTTTGTGCCCTTTTTGAATAAAACGTTTGAAAATAGTAGCATCCGACTCAGCTGATCCCGCTATCTTTGCTGGTAAGTTACCTGGTTACGAGGTTACGTAACACTACAGTCTCACCAACCAAGAATAGTGTAGAAATATAGCAATATAAAACCATAAATAATTAAATAATAATAAGTTAATCATGCCAAGTGGAAATAAGTCCAGGACCAGCCTATTGGCTCAGGGTGTCTGACACTCCGAGGGAGGAGTTGTAAAGTTTGATGGCCACGGGCAGGAATGACTTCCTATGACACTCAGTGTTACATCTCGGTGGAATGAGTCTCTGGCTGAATATACTCCTGTGCCTGACCAGTACATTATGGAGTGGATGGGAGACATTGTCCAATATGGCATGCAACTTGGACAGCATCCTCTTTTCAGACACCACCGTCAGAGAGTCCAGTTCCAACCCCACAACATCACTGGCCTTACGAATGAGTTTGTTGATTCTGTTGGTGTCTGCTACCCTCAGCCTGCTGCCCCAGCATACAAGAGCAAACACGATAGCATTGGCCACCACAGACTCGTAGAACATCCTCAGCATCGTCCGGCAGATGTTAAAGGACCTCAGTCTCCTCAGGAAGTAGAGACAGCTAGGACCCTTCTTGTAGACAGCCTCAGTGTTCTTTGACCAGACCAGTTTATTGGATTACATTCAATCAAATTTCATTGTTGCTTCAAGGATAGCAAGGTCTGGAAAACTTGCTGGTAATTTCCCCAGAATTTCTGCTTCATCATTATTTTGACAAAGATTAAATTGTAGCTGCAGTCCATGTCTTTCTATTATGGCTGTGCAGTTTTTTGAATCAGATTAACATTAATCTAGAAATATTTAATTTTTTGGGAAACAGTACATGAACCGCAAAATCATGGACTGTGCATTGTTTTAATAAAAAATAAAACACAAGTTTAGATAGCTCAACATGTGCAGCAATGGCACACAGAAGGAGGATGAGGATGGTTACAGTGGCTGTTCTCTCCATCTTCCACTTGGTACTGCTGGAGGATCGTCTGTTCAATGCAGCTGTTCCCGGCTGAATCACTTTCAGATGTAGAGGTCCAACGAGATCCCGTCTGGCTGGGTTCTCCTTTCTCATTTGCAACGTCTCCTGCAGTAAACTCTGCCAAATGCTTACGTCCTGCTGAAGGGAATTTCCCTGCTCCCGAGGCAGATCTTCTTTTGCTTTCTCAGTTGTACGTTTCAGCAATTGTGTGGTTTAAAGCTGCAGATGGATTAAATTAGCTGCTGGTTCCATTATGTGTGATTTCCGAAGATTTATTTACTAATTATAAGGTCTGTGTCAAATACACTTTTGGCAAAGTGAATGCTGCAAAATGAACCTACTGCTTATTTTTGAACAAGTATCATCCATTCCTGAGTTTTATCCTCACTCCCCTGGAAACTGCACATCTCAGGAGGGCCTACTGAGCATATGGTGGACCTCAATTTTCTGATTTCCAGGAAGTCACTCTCCCTATCGCAGTCTGCAATCACAGCTGATCTCTCTTTACCTTAATGCTGCAAGTCTGTAAAATATTCACTTAGCTCCAACATTGGGTACAAGCCCCACTTTCAGTGAAGAGTCAGCATGCTGCTGCCGTGGTGCCAGACCTGTAAGTATTCAGTATTCTTGTCCTCTGCGGTACTCAGGCCTTAAGAGTCTGCCCTGGCTGTTTCTGTAAGCATTTTGTTCTTTCAGTGCAAAGGTGAAGTGCGTCACACAAACTCCTTGCAAACCCCACAGTTCAGAACTCATGCTGCCCTTCTCCCAATCATCTGTAATCCCACTGGAGGCTCCATACCAGGGGCTCCCAACCTGCAGCCCTCGCAGCTTCACAATGTTCCCATCTCAGAATTACTCATGATAATTGATCTTGTGACAAAGAAAATTTTGTAGATATGAGCCTGCTTATCCTGTCAACCTCTGTCACCATTCATGAGCAGCTCAGTGTTGCAATTAAAGGCTGGGGAGTTCCTGAACCAGTTTCACTTTCCGGTAAGTGTAAAGTGTTAAACTGCAGCTGCAGCAACTCCTCCCCCTGGCCTGTCAGACCCGGGGTCAGATCGTAGACTGAATGTACATGCATCCCACAAGTTCCAGGAAATGGGACTATTCTTCCTGCAAAAAGCCCTCCGCATCCCACGCTTGGCTTTGCACTCATCTGCTGCTGGCTGCCATTCAGCTTAAAATTCTGTTCTCAGTGCCACGTCACATGGACCTCACACACAGTTCTTTTGCACCATCCTGTGACTGAATTCACATCCTGCACTCTCTGTGCACATATGTGCATATGTTGCACATTTTGCATATTCATTACAAGTAAATCTTGAGGCTGGCCAGATAGATTTTTATGATTCTGGTATGAGAATTCCTGCACATTGATATTGTGGAATTACAGTCCTTCCACATTCTGAGCAGTAGATTGACAAAATCCTGTCTAATATTAGAATGTAATGATTCAGATTCCACTGTGAACTCACAATGAAAGTGTCCAAATTCAGTATTACTGACGGTAATTCAGTCATCCACTGGTGACCACATTTGTTACTCAGCATTCAACACCGCCTCTACCGCAGATTCACCATACTTATATCTTGCTGACATACTCTGGAGTGAACAGCAGAAAACATGTGAGGTTGCATTACTCTCCTCACAAATTCCCACTTAGCATGCCGAAAGATCTAGCCATTCTAACAGCATTATAGCTTTCAGACACAGTCCCAGACTCCACAGGTCAGGCTTCATCTATGAGGAAAACAAACAGTGTACAATTCAGGCTGAGACCCTTCATCAGAACTGGAAAGGAAGGGGCATAAACCAGAATAATAGGGTGGGGTGGGGGAGAAGCAGGAGCTGTCAGGTGATAGGTGATTCCAGGTGAAAGGGGAAAGAAAGGAGAGTGGGTCAGGGATTAATTTCAGAAGGTGGGGTGTGGGGAAGGCAGAGGGTCGAGGAAGAAGGAATCTGGTTGGAGGGAACAGTAGGACATGAAATTAAAGAGAGGAGCTGGGAAGCCTTAAGGAGGAAAGTGAAGGTGATGGGTTGATCATGAAGGTGGTGGAGGGGAAAGAGAAGTTTTAACAGAGCCACAGGGATAAGAGAAGGTTAAAGAGAGGAATGGCATTCAGAAGTCAGAGAAATCAACGTTCATGCTGTCGGGTTAGAGGTTGCAAAATCAGAATATAAGGTGTTACTTCTCCAATCTGCATCTGGCTTCAATGGAGGAGATCTGTAGACAGGCTGTGAAAACCATGGTAGCCAGGATGTATTTGGATGTCAGCTGAAGGATCCCCTTAGCTGCAATTGAAGAGCTGCTTTCTCTTTCTTTCTTGTGCAAGGTGAACGGGGGAACTCCTGGAGGAATTCACTAACCAATCATTATCACTTCTGTCATTTCATGGTTGTAGAAAATAAAGTAGTAAAATCTGGTCAGTTTCACCCCATGATAATGAACTGGCTGTTTTAGGATTTTTGATAGGTCTTTTAGCTGTGTTCCTCACTGGCTGGGCTTCCCCCTCCACTCACACTGTCTGACCCACTGAGATGTTTAAGCAATCACTGATATCATATTGCTTTTCTGGCATCTGCTCCAAGTTGTTCAAATTCGGAGTTCAAAGCAAATTTTATTATCAAAGTACAGTACATGTATGTCACCATATACAACCCTGAGATAAATTTTCCTGCTGGTATACTCAGCAAATCTACAGATCATTTGGTTCTGGGAACATCTCAATGGATGGGCAGGTATCCCTTCACAAGCCTGATGATTGAAGGGTAGTAACTGTTCTTGAATCTGGTAGTGCGAGTCCTGAGGCTCTTGTATCTTCTACCTGATGGCAGCAGCGAGAAAAGAGAGTTCAGTTTGAGAATTCCTACCCACTGATATTGTGGAATTATAGTCCTTGCATATTCATAGCAGTGATTTAACAAAATCCTGTCTAATATTAGAACGCAATGGTTCACATTCCACTGTGAACTCACAGTGAAACTGCCCGCATTCATTATTATTGATGGTAAATCAGACATTACTGAGGGCCTGTAATCACGATTACTGAGGGCCTGTGCGACTGAGCTGGGAGAACCACTACAGCGCATCTTCAACATGAGCCTGGAGCAGAGAAGAGTACCCAGACAGTGGAAAACATCCTGTATTGTCCCGGTACCGAAGAAACCACAACCAAAGGAGTTGAATGACTTCAGACCTGTTGCCTTGACGTCGCACGTGATGAAGACCATGGAGCGGCTGATAATACAGAATCTGAGGCCACAAACCAGGCACGCCCAGGATCCTCTTCAGTTTGCGTATAAGGAGAAGGTGGGAGTGGAGGATGCTATCACGTATTTGCTGCACAAATCCCTCTCTCACCTAGAGGGGGTCAGTTGTGCTGTGAGGATTACATTCCTTGACTTCTCTAGTGCCTTTAACACCATCCAGCCCAAGATCCTAAGGCACAAACTAACGGAGATGGGAGTAGACTCTCACATGGTGGATTGGATAGTGGACTACTTGACAGATAGGCCTCAGTATGTGCGGTTGGGAGACTGTAGGTCTGACACGGTGGTCAGCAGCACAGGGGCACCGCAGGGAACCTGTTCACCCTGTACACATCAGACTTCCAATATAACTCGGAGTCCTGCCATGTGCAGAAGTTCGCTGATGACACGGCCATAGTGGGGTGTGTCAGGAATGGACAGGAGGAGGAGTATAGGAAACTGATACAGGACTTTGTGATATGGTGCAACTCAAACTACCTGCGTCTCAATATCACCAAGACCAAGGAGATGGTGGTGGACTTTAGGAGATCTAGGCCTCATATGGAGCCAGTGATCATTAATGGAGAATGTGTGGAGCAGGTTAAGACCTACAAGTATCTGGGAGTACAGTTAGACGAGAAGCTAGACTGGACTGCCAACACAGATGCCTTGTGCAGGAAGGCACAGAGTCGACTGTATTTCCTAAGAAGGTTGGCGTCATTCAATGTCTGTAGTGAGATGCTGAAGATGTTCTATAGGTCAGTTGTGGAGAGCGCCCTCTTCTTTGTGGTGGCGTGTTGGGGAGGAAGCATTAAGAAGAGGGACGCCTCACGTCTTAGTAAGCTGGTAAGGAAGGCGGGCTCTGTCGTGGGCAAAGTACTGGAGAGTTTAACATCGGTAGCTGAGCGAAGGGTGCTGAGTAGGCTACGGTCAATTATGGATAACTCTGAACATCCTCTACATAGCACCATCCAGAGACAGAGAAGCAGTTTCAGCGACAGGTTACTATCGATGCAATGCTCCTCAGACAGGATGAAGAGGTCAATACTCCCCAATGCCATTAGGCTTTACAATTCTACCGCCAGGACTTAAGAACTTTTTAAAAGCTATTATTAATGCTTTTTGAGATAGTGATTTAGATGCATATCATATTCTTTACTGAGTTAAGTATTGTATGTAATTAGTTTTGCTACAACAAGTGTATGGGACATTGGAAAAAAGTTGAATTTCCCCATGGGGATGAATAAAGTATCTATCTATCTATCTATCTATCTATTGACTGCTGACCACGTTGTAAAGCTTGGTGCTCAGCATTCAACACCACGTCAGCTGAAGCTTCACCTCACATATATCTTGCTGATACACTCGGGAGTGAATAGCAGAAAATATGTGAGGTTGCATTGCCCTCCTCACAATCTCTGATGATGGATGCTGCTTTCCTGCGACAGCATTTCATGTAGATGTGCTCAGTGATTGTAAGAGCTTCACCTGTGAATCCACTCCCCTTTGTAGGATTTTCCATTCAAAGGCGTTGGTTCTTCCATAGCAGGCCATGATGCAGCTATCAATATACTCTCCACTGCATACCTATAGGAGTTTCTCAAAGCTTCAGATGTCATGCCAAATTTCTGTAGACTCCTAACGATGTAGAGACACTGCCGTGCTTTCTTCACAATTCTTCTTGTGTACTGGGTTCAAGATAGATCCTCTGAAATAGTAACAGCCAGGAATTTAAAGTTATTAATCCTCTCCACCTCTGCTCCTCCAATGAAGACTGGCTCGTAGACCTCTGGCTTCCCTCTCCCTCTACAATCAGTTCCTTCGTCTTACTGTCGTAATTCCCGTTATTCCATTGCGATTCTGATACCTATGACTTACACTTCTTCCTCTCAAACTGCAGTATGAATTCAGTCACATTATGATCACTGCTTCCTCAGGGTTTCTTTACATTAAGCTGACTAATAGAATCTGGGTTATTACACAACACCCGATCTATGATAGTCTTTCTCCAAGTAGCTGCTGTAAAAAGCCATCTCATAGGCACTCAACAAATTCCCTGTCTTGTGATTCAACGCCAACCTGATTTTCTCCATCCCCTTGCATATTGAAGTCCCCCATTACAATTGTGACATTCCCCTTATTACACACATTTTCCAACTCCCTTTGCAATCTCAACCCCACATCTTGGCTACTATTTGGAGGCTTGTATATGATTCTCATTATCGTTTTTTTTACCCTTGCAGTTCCTTCCACCCACAAAGATTCGACAATCTCTGACCTCGTTCTAAAGAAGTAATTCCGTCTCATTCCATCATCTGAGAAAGTCAATGTTGCAGTGATTATGGGGGTGGACTGGGAAATTTAGGTAGGAGCCCAAGGAAATAAATTTGTGCATGTTTATATTATGTTACCATGTATATTTTGACCCCAGCAGTTTCCCTGTGTGTTACATACTGACTATAATGTGAGAGGGCATTCTGGATGAAAATGACCTACAGGCAACTAAACAGCAGCACATTTGTTCTTTACCCCTCTGTCTCTCACGAGTGTTGTTCATGACCATGTGACTTCCCAGTACAACAACCATAGCATCTAGCGATGAAGTGACAAGTCTTCACACGATATTTATTAGTTCTTTCCGTTTGGGAAGACAAGTCCATGTGAAACGGTGGTGGTGTATCGCTGTGTAATGTGACTGAGTGGAAAGAAAACATCACTCACCATGAGAAGGTGAGTGCAAGAAGTATGGTGAGTGAAAAATCTGAGGGGAGAGAACAGGAATGAGACAGTTAATTAAAGCAAAGGGAGAGAAAAAGACGGAGAAGACTAGTTAACTTTTCTGGAATGTGATTGTGTTTGTAAGTGATGAAATGACAGAGCAATCAAGTTCATACACTGAAAGATTTGAATATCTTGCACTAGCAAATCAAATTTCAGATGACATTCGTGTTACAGCTTTTCTGTATGTGAGTGTGCAAAAGCCTTTGATTTATTTTGCAGCCTAGTGAAAACTGCTCAGCCAGGTGGCAAGCCGTATGAGCCCAGGGCTGTAATAGTGTCAGACCATCTGCATTCATGGAAGTAAACAGTATTCAGCACATCAAGTCCACCCTCACCAATGGCTTTTCCGAAAGATTTACACAAACAATGTAATAAGCACACAAGAGTTCAGTGGGAAGTGGATCGCTCAACCAGCATCTTCACACTTTTGTGCTGATGTACCACAACATAACTCACACTACCACCAGAATGGCTCCAGCTGCCGTACCAGTGAAGACAGCTTCTCAGCTGGCTTGACCTGCTTAGACCCTCAAACACACAAAAGATTTTGCTAAATGAACGGAAAGTCCAAGCAGAGAGACATGCCAAAGTGAAGTAGTGAAGTTTCACTGCAGAAGATAATACTTGCCTGGAACTACATCTCTAGAACAGAACGGATACCTGCGATGGTGGTGGCACAAACATGCCCTGTGTCGTACACAATGGAAACTAGTAACACAACATCTGGAAAAGGCTTGTCGATCAACGGTTGTCCACTTCTGAAGCTTCTGAAAACTGACACAAACTGACCAATCAGATGCAGTTGTAGAAATAGGACAGGATTCTGAGACCATGACTGCAGAACCTCTGTGATGATCAAATGACACAGCCAATGCTCCCCAATCACCTGTGCTTTCTGAGGTGCTCCCTACTGACAATGATGTGTACGTACATCACCAGGAGATAAAATGACTTTGGCATCATCTCCAAGTTGCCAGTACCCTCACAGGAACAGACGGCCTCCAGAAAGATTGACTCTCCAGCGTAGTGACTAATCCTCAGCACATGGGCAGAATAATCCCCAGGGTTATGTCTGGGGATAGAGGCAATCAACACAGTTTGTGGATTGGACTGACATTATGACGTGTTTCTGATCTCTGGTCGCTCTTTTTATTGTTGCCAATTTGGGTGATTCTGAAACAAGGTGGCCTGCAGATAATGGACACTGAGCTGAACAGAATACGCCTGGTCTCTTCTGTTTTTTTGTGTTTTGTTCACTCTTTCTTTGTTGCCACTTGTGCAATTTTGGGTTTTTTTATGCACGTGTGGGGTTTAATGTTTTTCGTTGAATGGGATCCCTGGTTTTCTTTGTTTTGTGGGTGTCTGTGGGGAAGACAAATCTCAGGGTCGTATATTGCATATGTACTTTGATAATAAATATACTTTGAATCTTTAGTGGTTGCCAAGCAAACTGTACATATCTATTAAATTTCGAAGGCTGTGATTATCTGAGGGAAGTTGGGATGGAGGTGAAAACTTCTTCAATCTTCATTAACTGTCAATAATTATTAACTAACTGTTTAATGTCTGTACTGCTAAACATCACTCCAGGAATTATACCTCGGATAGAACTCTTCCTGTTTGTTGATGGAGACACTCAGATGGATTATGGAAGTGAAAAAGGATAATGTGATCATAAACCAAAATTAAATATAATATATCACAAGTTCAGGATGGTCCTACTCACAGTTCTATGCCCGTTTCCTTATTTCACCAAAGTTGTCAGTTCCTCAGTGGGCAAATATTATTTCCCGCAACACACTCAAAATGCTAGAGGAACTTTAAACACAAAGTACACTGCAGATGCTGGGGTCAAATCAACACGTACAAACATGCTGGATGAACTCAGCAGGTCGGGCAGCATCCGTGGAAAGGAGCAGTCAACGTTTCAGGACGAGCCCCTTCGTCAGGACTGAAGAAGGAGGGGGCAGGGGCCCTATAAAGAAGGTGGGGGGAGGGTGGGAAGGAGAAGGCTGGTAGGTGCCAGGTGAAAAACCAGTAAAGGGAAAGATCAAGGGGTGGGAGAGGGGAAGCAGGGAGGGGATAGGAAGAAAGGTGAAGAAGGAATGTAAGGGGAAAGCACAATGGGTAGTAGAAGAAAGTGGAACCATGAGAGAAGTGATAGGCAGCTGGAAGAGGAGGCAGAGTGAAAGTGGGATGGGGGAAGGGACATAAATCCTCAATGTCTCATCTCCTCAGTATGGGTCTGATGGCCTCAGTTAAACAGAAGCATGAGTGAAGGTTAAATAGGGTTTAATATCCTTGGGGCTGAGTGCTGGGTTGTTTGTTTAATTGACGTCTATATCAATGGTACTGAGGGAGATTTTAGTGTCCAACAAGGGAAGATAATCAGGACAACACAGGAAAGTGATAGGATGACAACAAACAGGACTGTCCCATAGGCCTATTGTCTCTGCTGTTCCTGCTTCACTGAACTTGTGTCCTCTTACCTTGATTCCATCTATGCCCCTTGGTTCAGTTCTTTCTCGCTTATATCGGTGACACTTCTCATGCCCCAATCTCCTCAGAGACTTGCTCTCATTGCCCTAACTGCCTCATCTTCACCGTGGATGTTCAGTCCCTATACACTTCTGTTCCCCAATCAAATGGCCTCAAACCTCTCCACTTCTTTCTTGACAAGATAACCCTCCACTGGCTGACAGAACTTGTCCTCACCCTCAACAATTTTTCCTTCATCTCTTCCCACTTTATCTAAACTTGAGGAGTAGCAATGGACACTCTCACGAGCCCTGGCTCTGCCTGCCTGTTTGGTGGCTACATACAACATCTATGTTCCAAGCCTACCCTGATTATACTCCACAAATTTTCTTCCACTCTACTGATGACTGCATTGGTGCTTCTTCATGCACTCGTGCTGAGCTTGTCAATTTAATCAACTTTGCCTCTAACTTCCACCCTGCCCTTAAATTCACCTGGTTTATTTCTTACTCATCCCCCACACCCCCATTTCTTGATCTCTCTGTCTCCATTTCTGGAGACAAACTGAACTGACATTTTTAATAAACCTACTGATTCCCACAGATATCTCAACTATATCTTTTCCCATCCATCTTCCCGTTTCTCGGATTCGTCACCTCCACTGCATCTGTTCCAAGCTTGCAGCTTTCCATTCCAGGATGCCCTCGTTCTTTACAGAATGGGGTTTCCTTCCCTCCTCTTTTGATTTTGCCCTCACCCATTACTCCTCCATTTCTCATACATGAGCACTGACCCCATCTTCCCGCCGCCTTAATAGTGATAGAGTTCCTCTCATCCTTACTTACTATACCATCAGCCTCCACTTCCAACACACATCATTCTCTGCGACCTCCGCCATCTCCAAAGGATTCCACCACCAAGCCTATCTTCACCTCCCCTCCACCCTCTGCTCCCTCCATGTTTTCCTTGTCCATTCGCTCCTCCCCATTAATCTCACTCCCGTCACTATCCCTGCAAATGGCCTTAGCGCTACTTCTGCCCAAACATCTCCTCCACCACGTCCATTCAGGGCCCTGAACAGTCCTTCCAGGTGATGCAACACTTCACCTCTGAATCTGCAGGTGAGAGTGGATATTGGACCACTGGGAAATGATGCTGGTGAGGTAGTCATGGGAGACAAAGAAATGGCAGATGAACTTCGTAAGTACTTTGTTTCAGTCATTACTGCAGAAGATGCCAGCAGTGTGCCAAAGGCTCATAAGTGTCAAGGAGCAGAAGTGAGTGCCATTGCTATTACAAAGGAAAAAGTGCTAGGCAAACAGAAAGGTCTTAAGGTGGATAAGTCACCTGGGCCAGATGGACTAGATCTCAGACTCTGAAAGTGGTTGCTGAACAGATAATAGATGCATTGATTATGATCTTTCAAGAATTAATTGATTCTGGCATGGTCACGGAGGACTGGAAGATTGCAAATGTCACTCCATTCTTTAAGAAGGAATGAAAACAAAAGAGAGGAAATTATCGGCCAGTTCGCCTGATCTCAGTGGTTAAGAAAGTATTGGAGTCTATTATTAAGGATGAAGTTTCAGGGTACCTGGAGACTAATGATAAATTAAGTCAAAGACAACATGATTTCTGTAAAGAGAAATCTTGCTTGACAAATCTATTAGAACTCTTCGAGGAAATAACAAGCAGGGTGGACAAAGGAGAGCTAGTGGATGTCATTTACTTAGATTTTCAGTAGACATTTGAGGAAGTTCCTCACATGAGGCTGCTTAACAAGATAAAATCCCATGGCATTACAGTAAAGATACTGGCATGGATAGAGGAATGGCTGACAGGCAGGAAGCAGCGAGTGGGAATAAAAGAGGCCTTTTCTGGTTGGCTGCCAGTGACTAGTGGTGTTTGTCAGAGGTCAGTTTTGGAACCGCTGCTTCTCACATTGTTTGTCAATGATTTGGATAATGGAATTAATGGCTTTGTGGCAAAGTTTGTGGATAATACAAAGATAGGTAGAGGTGTGGGAAGTGCTGTGGAAGCAAAACAATTGCTGAAGGACTTAGACAAATTGGAAGAATGTGCAAAAAAGTGGCAGATGGAATATAGTGTTGGGAAATACGATAATGTATTTTGCCAATAGTGCAGACTATTACCTAAATGGAGAAAAATTTCAAACATCAAAGTTGCAAAAGGACCTAGGAATCCTCACACAAGACTCCTGGAATGTTAATTCACAGGTTGAGTCTGTGGTAAAGAAGGCAAATGCAATGTTGGCATTTATTTCGAGGGGAATTGAATATAAGAACAAAGTGATACTTTTGAAGCTTTATAAGACACTAGTCAGACCACACTTGGAGTATTATCAACAGCTTTGAGCCCCTCATCTCAGAAAGGATATATTGTCATTGGGAGAGTCCAGAGGAGGTTCACAAAGATGACACCAGGAATGAAAAGGTTAACAGATGCAGAACATTTGGCAGATTTGGGCCTGTACTCACTGGAATTTAGGAGATCTCATTGAACCTTACTGAACGTTGAAAAGGACTAGATAAGGTGGATGTGGAGAGGATGTTTCCTCTGCTGGGGTTATCCAGAACTAGAGGGAAGAGCCACAAAATTGAGGGGCACCTTTCAGAACAGAAGTAAAGGGGAAATTTTTTAGCCAGAGAGTAGTAAATCTGTGGAATGTTCTACCAATGTCTGCAGCGGAGGCCAAGTCTGTGGGTATATTTAAAGTGAAGTTGATAGATTCCTGATTGGTCAGTGCAGGTGTATGGCGGTTGAATGGGATCCAGTATCAGCCATGATGAAATGGTGAAGTGGACTCAATGGGCTGAATGGCCTAATTCTGCTCCTATACCTTATGGTCTTATGGCTTTATGCTTTTTATGTCCCCCAGTGTATTTTTACACCATATCTTCAAGGCTTGTACATAGTATCCATTAGTACTTCTTAACTTTGCCGTTCATCAGCTCGCCCCACAAAGGTTCTACATTATCTGATCCTACATTGCTCCATGCTATCAATTTAATGTCAGTTTTTACCAACAAGTAAGGAACTTGTATGTAAGGGGCTTGTACATTCTCCCCATAGCCATGTTGGCTTCCTCTGGTAGCTCCAGTTTCCTCCCACATTCGAAAGACGTACAAGTTAGGGTTGGTATGCTGTGAGCAGCTTATATTGGCTCCAGAGGTATGGTGACACTTGCAGGATGCTGCAAGCAGATCCTTGGTGCAAACGACACATTTCACTGTATGCTTCAATGTGCATGTGACAAAGTTACTTTTCAATCTTAATAGGGCTACCCCTCCTCATCTGCCCACCTGCTCATTGTTCAGTATGATGAGCATATATCCTTGGATGTTCAGCTCCCAGCTCTGAACCTCTTTCAACCACATCTAACAGCATCACACCTGCCAATTTTTATCTGCACTGTAGAATTATTTAGAATCAGAATCAGGTTTAATATCACTGGCATAAGTCATGAAATATGTTCTTTTATGGAATATACTAAAGTACCCATTGCTGTTACTGTGGATTTTAACTGTAGTATTTCTAAATGGGAATAACTGATGATTCCCATCAGAACTGCATGGAGTCAGTCGCTACTTATTGGATCCAAAAATGGAAACCTCTGTCTTATATTCAGCCCCTCCACCCTCAAAGTCATTCCTTTCTAAGTTCTCTGAGTTGTTTTACTTTGGAGCGTTTAATAACCTCTCCTCTGTGGTCTCCAACCTTCTATACTTTTCTTCAATTTTGCACGCAATCGAACCACCCATGTCCTTCCCCACCCTGCAAATCTTTATTCCTTGCTGTCTAATCTTGATAATCTCTGCATATAGTAACCATGGTGCCCATGTATCATTCTTGTAAGTCCTTCAAATGTCCGTGTATCAACATCTAAATGTGGGCAATCAGTTCTCTGGATGTGGTCTAACCATAAGTACTGTACATGCAGGAATTTAAATGTCTTAGCATTCGAGGCATTGGGCAAATATGTCTTTAATCTCAGGAGTGCTCACCCACTCATAACTCCTTTTGTACATTTTTCACATTGTGGTTTGGACTATCTGGGTCTTCTGTCTGCCCTTGAATTCCCCCTACTCCCTAACCCCTCTGTTCGCCTTGCACGCACTCCTTGATCGAATCAGCTATTTTACAGGTGCAGCATCATTGCTTGCACTTTGCTGTGTGGTCCTCTAGGTGTGAATGCCAGCACTTGGCCAGAGCATGTGTGCTGTGTGGGATGGGTTAACCCCATGACGTTTTTCAGATTTGACCCTGGACCATTGCTCTTTATTCTTCAGATTAGTTTATTTATCAAATAGAGAAACTCTGATCTGTACACTGAAAAATCAGAAGCACTGACAACAAATTCTTCATGAGAACTACAGTTTATTTAACTTGCTTAAATATATCTGGGGAATGCCAAACAAGTTAATTCACATATATTGATTGAGTTCATTAATATTGAGTTTTATATTTAACAGAAGTTTTTCATAAAGGCATACAATGATTGGTCAACTGAACCCAGGAAGTGAAATATCAATGCCAAATATTTCTATTTATTACTGAACAGAGATTATTCCCATTTAGAAATTCAATTCTGCCAGTGAGTACAGTGACTATTAAATTCATAGTAGCTTTGCCTTTCAAAATAGACAAATTTTACACAAAAAAATAACGTACATAAAAAATTAGTTTCCACAGATTTTGAATGGATTTTTTTCACCGAGAAAATCCCACATCCCCAGTTAAAATATCTGTGGTCAGAAATGTTACTGTGACATGGTACCAACAGTACTTGTTTGTCCGCTTAAATAAATATGTTTTCACTCAAACTGGAAGAAAGTTGCTTTCTTACAGCAATGTCATCTGTTAATCGCATGCTATGAACTGATTTCAAACCAGAAAGGGAATTGTGCAAAATGTCCTTCATCAGTGCTTTTAACAAAATATAACATCACACTATATCTTCAAGAAAAAAAAAGAGGGAAGTGTTCTAGTTAACAGTTTACATCTTTACCATTCTACCAGATCATTTTATTGGAATAACTTGGCATAATTCTTCTGTGTATATATTTCAGCCTCTCAGTTCTGGTATTAACATAAGCAGACAGTGGGTGATACCAAATTGTTTTCATGACAGTGACCAGGCTTCTTTCTCATACCAGGTTTGGAGGCCTGGGAATAGGGGCTTGGGGTGGACAGGTGTGATGTATCCTCCAGCCCCGGTTATAGGGCTAGTAGAGGCATCTCTGCACTATTCCTCCATGTAACCCCAAGGATTCAAAATGGATATTTCAGGAAATTAATTACTGTGTTATTCTATAATCACCTTCAACAACTAGCACTCATTTGATTTAGCCTTTTCCATCGGTTCAAAAATCTACTTGAATACTGTGTCCAGTTTGTTTATTAGAAACCATTTCCACAAATCAGTTGAATTCAATTGCAGAGGGTCATATGATGGTATCAGAGTAACACTCAGGAGTTCCAGAATCTACTTCCATTACCACAACTATCAAATGGAATCTCCAACTTGGCACAAAGTTTAGCAACATATATCAAATGGTTTGCTCAGAAGTAACCAAATATAGTGACAGAAGTAAATGTCCCGAGTCATGCTAAAGAGTTAAATTATTCACAGTACGTAATGAAGAGGAGACATTGGAATGAACATTGATATCAGAGAGATGATAGCCAGGGCTGAGCTTCCTTCATTGCTCTTCAGACAATGAAATAAATGGAATCTGAATGTACAAGAGATTATGTTCATGCTGGAATTCCTGAGTGATTTAGATCTTCAACATTGCAGTTCCACATTTTTTATTAGTTGCTGTGTCTGGCACCTGAAATAAAATGGAATAATTTGTCGAGTTACCTAATTTCATATAGAGTGCATGACTTCAACAACAGAAGTCAAAAAATTATCAAGCTGACTTTCAACAAAAGGAACAGATTACTGAATCTTGGAAGCAAGTCAGCAGGTCAGTATTGCAATGATATATAGGATCCAAAATGAACAATATTTAGTACAATTCAATTTATTATACAAACTAAAGACACCTATGACAGCAGGCATCAAAATCAAACATTTAGACACTGTTGGTTAAGTGTTAGGCAACACAGGTTATGGTCATCACCAACCAGAGAGAGTGGAATCTCTTGGCAGTCAATGACTCCATGCTGACTTATATATCCTCAAGATCTTACTGACAAGAAAGCCTTCTGGAACATCCATATTATTATGCGCCATTCAGAGGAATGATGAATAATCTACACTTAACCAGATTAGTGCAAATCCATCCCCATCCACTTTGAGTGATACAACTCCATCTAGTACCCTGAACTCCTCTGCTGACCATGTCTGTGGCTTCTGCTGGTGGTGAAGATCACGCTTAAATACTACATTCTTAACATGCCACTTTGGACATGTATCTGTCCTTCATTTGTCAGTCTCAGCTGGATTCTAAAGATATCTCAGCATAGTGGGTGCAAGCAAAAAATTAACCAGTTTTCCAATCACCCTGCTCCTATGATTACCACCTCTGCTCCTACAATCCCATCTCAACCCCTACAATCCCACCTCTACTCCTACAATCCCACCTCTGCTCCTACAATCCCACCTCTACCCCTACAATCCCACCTCTACTCCTACAATCCCACCTCTACCCCTACAATCCCACCTCTACTCCTACAATCCCACCTCTGCTCCTACAATCCCACCTCTACCCCTACAATCCCACCTCTACTCCTACAAGCCCCTCTCTACTCCTGCAATCCCACCTCTACCCCTACAATCCCACCTCTACTCTTACAATCCCACCTCTGCTCCTACAATCCCACCTCTACCCCTACAATCCCACCTCTACTCCTACAAGCCCCTCTCTACTCCTGCAATCCCACCTCTACCCCTACAATCCCACCTCTACCCCTACAATCCCACCTCTACTCCTACAAGCCCCTCTCTACTCCTGCAATCCCACCTCTACCCCTACAATCCCACCTCTACCCCTACAATCCCACCTCTACTCCTACAAGCCCCTCTCTACTCCTGCAATCCCAGCTCCTCTATTATTCCACCTCTGCTTTTGGAATCCTCCCTCTGGTACTGGGAAATCATCATGAGGGGGATGAGAGTGTTGGCTCTGATGCCAATAGTGATCAAGTAGTTTGCTGACGTTGTGGATTATGGTTTACATATTGATGGGGGGTACTCATGGAAAGTGCCAAATGCTGATGGGAATGTTCAGCAGTGAGAGGCCGACAGCACTCTCCACTACGAAGGAGGAGACCCACAAGGTGAAATAGTCACTAAGTTTACATTCATTCACAGTAAA
Organism: Hemitrygon akajei; assembly: GCF_048418815.1. Taxonomy (NCBI): domain Eukaryota; kingdom Metazoa; phylum Chordata; class Chondrichthyes; order Myliobatiformes; family Dasyatidae; genus Hemitrygon; species Hemitrygon akajei. The sequence goes on from NC_133136.1 coordinate 103,200,277, forward strand.
GTCTAAACCCTTGTCAAGCAACAAAGACTGACCTTCACGGGTGGCTATGAGAACGTGCAACCACTTTGCGCCAGGATCCACGCACACTTTCTTCCTATTTTTCAGAGTGATGCTGTGAAGAGAAGGTTATATACGAAATGTAATTCACCGAAACTGGATATAGCACAAAAAAGCAGAGAATTGAAGAAAATGAATCTAACGTCTGTATTCAAAATTCAAACTAAGATGTAAAATGATTTTATGGATCTGAAATTAAATGGATATTTGATAAGCAAAGTATGATCAAACTTGAGTAAAGTCATGTTGGCATTGAAATTCACTTGTGATGAACAAAACACATCCTTTACACAGAATTTTGCATGAAACAATTTTCCATGTTCTCAAGGGGAATTTATGCCAGAAATTAATAAGAATTTGCCCTTAGAGTCCCTACCATGAAAGTGTGATAATGGAATCCTCTGCACAAGAATGATATCAATTTAATTTCTCTAAAGATTTTTCCAGCACACTGCTGGTGGTAATATTGCCACTGTTCCTATCCTACAGTTATTGTAATACAGGCTCACTGGCCCAGTTCAACGATGTCTACTTGAGCTAGTCCCATTCTACTTAGACATGGATCTGTCTGAATTTCTTTTAGATGCAGTAATTATGTCCACATCTGCCACTTCCTCTGATAGCCCATTCCACATATACTGTCCTCTGCATGAAAAATGTTGCCCTTGGTTCCTTTCTAAACCTTTCCCCTATCATCTTAAACCTATCCTCTTATTTTTAGAAAAAGACTGACCATCCATCTGATCTATGATTTTATAAACCCTTAAATGGCTACCCCTCAGTTTCCTTCACTCCAGAGAAAATATTCCCAGCCTATCTGGTCTTTCCTTATAACTCAAACCTTCCAGTCTCAGCGGCATCTTTTTGCTTTTTCTTTGCACGCTCTCTGGTTTAATCACACCCTATTGTAAAATACCCTCCATCATACCCAAGCTGCAAATGCAACACAGTGACACAGTCAACAGAACTGCTGACTCATGCTTCCCGTAAGTTTAACACTATGATCTTCTCCCTGCATGTGAATGGGTTTCTTCTGGGTGCTCTCTTCTACTCCCACATTCCAAAGAATGTGAACCATAGGCTTATTGCTCACCTTAAATTGCCCCTAGAGCAGGAATTCCCAAGCTGGGGCCTCGTTTAAAGTTAGGGGTCCATGTCATAAGAAAGGTTGAGAAACCCTGTCCTCGAATATAAGTGATAGAATATCGGGAATATAAATTGTGATAAATGCGGGGCTGGCGGAAATGGCTGCTTAACAGTTGACAGGGGTTAGGTGGACACCCAGGCCTGTTTCTGTGCTATATGATTATTTCAAATTGCAATTTCTGTTTTGGGTCCAGTGAACCGATTTTGGAACAAGCATCAGAGAGCATGGAAGGTTAAAGATGATGATCTGACTTGTCTACTCACATTATCTCTATTGCTTCGCAGTGTGCTCCGCTGGGAATATATCTCAAGCTCTTTATGAGCTTTGGATGAATAACAGCAGAGGTAGTCCTAATGCACTTGCACCGTCCTTGTGTTCCCAGGATTGGAATACCTGTGGAAAGGTTACATTGACTCAGGTTCGCTTATTGCTAAAATTGCAGAAAATCTAACAAACTTTGTATTAATCTGAAAGAAATCTGATTTTCAGTTAGATGGATTTAAATATAATGCACTCACTCCAGTATTGTATTACAGATAACATGGTAGCCTAGTGGTTAGCACAATGCTTTACCGTACATGCGACCCGGGTTCAATTCCCGCCGTTACCCATAAGGAGCTTGTACGTTCTCCCAGTAACTGCATGTATTTGCATTGGGTGCTCCAGTTTCCTCCCTCTGCCCAAAGAACCTACTGGTTGGTAGGGTAAATGATCACTGTATTAGGCCAGGATTAGGTTAAAGGGTCGCTGAGCGGCATGGCTCAAAGAGCCAGGAAGGCTTATTCTGCACAGTATTTCAATAAGTAAATAAATAACATGTAACACCATCAGCAAAATAATTTCTCTGAACAAAATAAGCAACATTTGGGCCATTAACTCTTAGCATTCATGCTCCAGTACGATGAGGATTAAAACACATATTCAAACATCTTAACGTACCCTGTGTAGAAAAGGCACAGAGAAGGAAGATGAGGATGGTTACGGTGGTCGCTCTGTTCATCTTCTGCTTTTTACTGCCAAGGAGATGACTGCTGAAGGATCTTCTGCTCAAAGCAGTAGATCTTCCCTGAATCAAATTGTGCTGCATAGATCCAGTGAGCTCCTATTTATGGAATTCCCTTCTTGCATTTGCATCTTCTCCTACATTCAAATCAGCCAAACGCTGACATCATAAGGAAAGGAATTTCCCTGCCCTTAAGACAAAAACTTCATTCACTTCGGCAGTTTTCACTTTAATACTTGTGTGATGTACAGATGGATTAGATATTAAAATAGATGGTCACTGTTGTTTTTAAAGAATTGAAAATAAAATTTAGGGGATCTTTGGAATAGTGGATGTTGCAAAAACAATCACCATTGTCTTTCAGATAATGAGTAATAGCATTCGGTTTCAGATTTTACACCTCACTCACTGGGAAATTCCACAGCTCAGCAGAACATACTGACTATATGGTGAGTTTACACCTGCGATTCCCAGAAAATTCTCCCTTTCATGGTCTGCACACTACAGCATATCTCTGCGCACCTTAATGCAGCAGGTCTGTGAAATATGCACAGGTATATGCACATGGTTGCAACATTAGATACAATCCTCATTTTCTGTAAAGTGTCAGCACGGTGATGCAATAATCCTGAATTAACTTTTTTAAGCATTGCTTTAATCACTAAGATGGTTTATTTTGCTCTCAGGCACTGTCTTGTTAATTTTGATTTCACAAAGCTATTTTTGACAGAGTTGAAGTAGAGAAGAGACTTATCAATGAGTCATCTGTAGCAAAATTCGATTTACTTGTGCAATAGACGTTCTTTCCCTAATGAGGAGTTTCAGATTCTCTGCTTCCACATTTTTCAACAGGCTCAGTAGACAATGTCACTTTCCAGACATCGTGGCAACCCTTGGGATAATAATAGCAAAATCATTTCTGAAATTTGGGCTAAAATTTGTGAATTACAAGAATTGTGCCTCCCAGAGATAGAGACACTTTCTGCCCTCCATGACCATGTCTTCTTCACCTTATCTACCTGTCGTGTAATCTACCACATTCGGTAGACTCATGCACCATCTCTCTCTGTTCATCACTACTGGCCTCGGTCTTACCGTTCATTGTATATGTCCTTATTTATTTATAATTTCATCTTAAATACTCCACATCACGATGAATAACATAAATAAAATTTTGGTGTAATCTGCAAACTTGCTAATCACGCCTACTGCATTCATTTTTAAAAGTCATTAATGTATATAACAGACATTCTAATTTGATGTAAAGTTGTCCAGCTGAGATACATTGCTGTACACTTACAGAGCTTCTGTTTGACGTCAATTGAGATTTGTTTTTCTTTCTTTTTGCCACAACAGGCAATGGTGAATACAAGTTTTATAACTCCCTTGAACTCTATTACTTAACACAGTCACATGATCACAGCAGGTAGAAACTAGTCCTTGTCTCCATCCACTAAATGTGACCAAAGTTTTTGTCTCCACTTGGCATGACCACTTCCCCTGATACATTGGACCTGATTTTGGGAAGAGGGAGACAGTGCATGTGCTGCTATGATGCACATGTAACACCAGCGACTGAGGAGGAATAACTAAACCAGCATTTGTGAACTTACTGAATAGGAAACAGCAACGCCAAACCCACTCCACTAGAATATTGAAAACATTGATTGTGGAGTTAAAAGTTTCTGAACAGCACCTCACTAAATATTAGGATTGTATCCAACTTTGGGGTCAGCAGGCGGGTCAAATAAAAGCCCTTCTAGTCTATCTTTTCATTCTTTACTTCCCATTCTTTTTCACCTTCCAGTTTCTATTATCTCTTCGCAAGGTTCAAAGGCCAAAGTAAATTTACTATCAAAGTACATTTATGTCACTATATACTAGCCTGAGATCATTTTCTTGTGGGCATTTGCAGTAATTACAAAGAAACAAAAGGAAAGACAATAGAAACAGTAAAAAAGATGAATTCATCAAAGATGGACAAGTGGCCAATGTGCAAAAGACAACAAGTTGTGAAAAAACAAAATAATAACAATGATAATAAATCAGCAATAAATATCGAGAATAGTCCTTGAAAGTGAGTCCATATTTGTGGAACAGTTCAGTGTTAGGCTGAATGAAGTTGAGTGAAGTTCTCCTTTCTGGTTCAAGAGCCCAATGGTTGAGGGGTAATAACTGTTGCTGAAACTACTGGCGTGGGACTTCTGGCTTCTGTACCTCCTTCCTGATGGCAGAAGTGAGAAGAGAGCATGGCATGGATGGTGGGGGCTCTTCTTTTCCTCCCTCTCTCTTTCTTTACTACTTCTAAAATTCCATTAACCCCAGCTTCTTCCACTTTGGAAGGAAGGATATTTCTTCCAGCAGTTGGGATGCCTAAACTATTCCACCTTTCCAGCATGTTTTATTTCCTTTCTCTTTTGGGAAGCTTGGAACAAATACTGGTCTTCAATTCCTGGCTTCCAGCCTCACCATAAGGTAACCAGCCACATATAAGTTACGAAGATGAACAGCAAACATTCCCGTTCAACTCAAGACATACAAAAAAGCTGGATGAACTCAGCAGGTCGGGCAGCATCCGTTGAAAGGAGCAGTCAACATTTCGGGACCTTTCATCAGGACTAAAGAAGGAGGGGGCAGGCGCCCTATAAAGAAGGTGGGGGAGGGTGGAAAACAGGGAGGGGATAGGCAGGAGAGGTGAAGAAGGAATCTAAGGGGAAAGCACTATGGGTAGTAGAAGAAGGCAGAGTCATGAGAGGTGATAGGCAGCTAGAAGAGGAGACAGAGTCGAGGTGGGATGGGGAAGGGAGAGGGAGGGAATTACCGGAAGCTAGAGAATTCGATGTTCATACCAAGGGGCTGGAGACTACCCAGACGGTATATGAGATGTTGTTCCTCCAACCGAAGTTTGGCCTCATCATGGCAGTAGAGGTGGCCATGTATGGACATATCCGAATGGGAACGTGAAGCAGTGTTGAAGTGAATGACAACCGGGAGATCCCGTCTGTTATGGCGGATGGTGCTCGACGAAGTGGTCCCCCAATCTGCATCGGGTCTCGCCAATGTAGAGGAGGCCGCACCGGGAGCACCGGATGCAATAGATTACCCCAACAGACTCACAAGTGAAGTGTTGCCTCCTGTGTTCCCCTCCTCCACCCCTTGATCTTTCCTCTGATTGGTTTTCTACCCTCCCCCCACCTTCTTTATAGGGTCCCTGCCCCCTCCTTCTTCAGTCCTGATGAAGGGTCTCGACCGGAAACGTTGACTGCTCATTTCAACGGATGCTGCCCGTCCTGCTGAGTGCATCCAGCTTTTTGTATGTCTTGATTTGACCCCAGCATCTGCAGTGTACTTTGTGTTTACATCCCATTCAACTCACCAGCCTGACAACTTAAAGGGTGGAGGGATGCAGAGTGGGGTTGGAACTGGTACCGACTGGTAAAGCCTGTGGAATAGTCACAGTTTGGAGGGAGCACCTGGGCAGCTGCAATGCAGGCAGAATGTTCTTCTTGGGAAATAAATATCCAAAGCCTTTTTATAGTTGCTGTTTGCGGGAAGAGAATAGCAAGCGACTGCAAGGGGAGCTGTGCAAAACTACCTAGAAATTAGAATGTGAGCAATTTCTCTCTTTGTATATGAACATATCTAAATGTGAAGCACTTTGGGAAAGTTGAGGAGACACTACAAATCTGAAGTTGTGATTCATCTCGCGTAATGCATTGGTCTGGAAGCTTCCAGTTCCTATTCCTTGTGTTCAGTGCCTTCCTATATCCTTCCTGCAATGACGAGAGTGGAGGATAGGCTGGTTTTTGGTGTCATCTGCCTGCATTTGACTGGTCTTTCTCTCCCTCTTGTTAGCTGCTGTCAAAGGTAAGTGCAGGAGTCTTGGGACTCGTTGCCAGGATTGATCAGTGAGGCTGTGAACTAATTTCGGGGGACTTTGAGGTTCATGTTGTATGTGTTCCTGGACTCTGGTTACTCTTTCTGTTTGCTATTTTTGAGTCGTTTGATCGGGTGATTGAAACAGACTGGGGCATCAGTGATGATGCATGATGCATTGGCTAGCAGTGCAGCGCCAATCGGAACCAAACTGAATGCTCCCGGTTTGACGTTTGATATTCTACGTGCTGTTCACTTGCTTTTCAACATTTGCACAATTTGTTCTTTTTTTTGCACTTTAGGTGTTTGATGTTTTCCTGAATGGGCTCCACAGTGTTTCTTTGTTTTGTGGTTGCCTGTGGGAGGATGAATCTCAGAGTTGTATTCTGTATACTAAATGTACTTTGAATCATTGAACATCTGAACATCAGATCCCACTGGGTTTACAAACTGGCCCAGCCAGGTGCATGTCCAACAGGCTTGTGCTCCCAACCACCTTCACAGCTGAAAGATTCTCAGGAGTCTTGCCCAAGTCCCAGTAGCAAATAGGCCACTGTCCTGAGTTTTTTATCTACTGCAGTTCTCCTGTAATGCTGTAGAGACACATGAGGGCACTGCACCCACAGGCTGATCAATCAGATGCCCTACCAGGAAGTAGGTCAACCAGGAATTGGCCAGGATCAATCCATTGCCACTAAGCCTGTCCTGATGCAGGCCAATAATTACACTTGGTGATCTCATCCTCCCTGCTTTATGTGAGGGCACATCCTGGAACAGTTCCCAGTTCCTTTCCTCCTCTGTGCTCAAGTCTCTCGTAGTCAGCCCGTCTGCAAGACTCTTGTTATCTTGCTACAACAGGTACTACCTCATGCCGTGTAATACAAACCCTGGAGTAATCTGAACCACACTGAATTCCATAATTCAATTGCCCACACTCACAGGAGATGCAAGAAAGCTTTATCAAAATCACTCATGTTATCCTTTAATAAATATTTGTCTCAGTCACCATCTGTGATTACCTCGGGGATGAGACTGAAGCTCTCCTGGGTTAGACTGAGGCTGAAACTTTCTGCGTTAGAGGCAACTTCCAGTTTTCAGACGTCATGGCTTCTTCCTATTGGTTGTACATTTCCAGGGTCAGGTTCAATGGTTGAACTTAATATCAGAGAACGTATGTATTATGCAACATGAAATTCTTACTCTTCACAGACACCCACGAAACAGAAAATAAAACCAGAGGATGAATGACAGAAATGGTTAGAACACAAAAGCCCACCCTCAGCCCTCCCACGCACAAGCTGCAAAGCCACTAACCCTCCCCCTCCCCTCACTTGTTCCAGCAAACCCCCTCACCACTCACCATTACAAGCAAAAGCAATTGTAGTTGTGTATGCAAAACCCTGTGAGCTAAGGCCTCACCTGAAGCCTGCCATAATTGGCACCCCCAAAGAGATTTCGGACTTCATTACCAAGATGAACCAGATCTGGCTAGATGAGAATGAGCTGGAGATTGAGGAGCGAACTAACCACAGATGTAAAACATTTCTGTGCTGGAGGAAAAACCGAACTAATGTACAGATGTTAGATGAAGGGAGTATTCTAGTCTCAGCAATATGACATGAGTAGGCTTTTCTGTGCTTTAACGGCCATCGAAACCCACGTACATAAAGTTCCTCCCTACTGAGAGCCAAATAAAGAGGTTATCTCATCAGTGACAGGGAAACAAACAACTTTTGCTACAATGAACACTTCAAAGGCTTCCTCAGCCACAACTCTGTTGTAGAAATGTATTCATCCCACTACAACCTATTGGGGCCACTCCTGACCAATAAGCAGTCAGCAAGGGCACATCTCAATTTTTAAAAAATCAAGGCCTCACGTACAGATGATATTCCACTTGAATTTCTAATCTCAGCAGTGAAGGGCTTCTGTCTACAATCTCAGCTTTCACATCTGGGAAGAGAATGGTATACTAGGGGCCTCAGAGTGGCCTTAATCATGAACATTTTGAAGAAAGGAGACAAGTCTGGCTGTGGTAGCTGAAGAGAGATTTATCTGCTATCTGCCATAATGAACATCAGCTGCTGAGTCCTCTTCGACTGTGCCTTTCCAGAGGCTGAAATCCAATCCCTAAATTACAGTGTAGGCTCCATCCATCTAAAGCTGGGGATCCCAACCTTCTTTATGCCATTAAGCAAGGGATCCATGGACTCAAGGTTGGGAACCCCTGATCTAAAGGGCCAATGGATATAATATTCACCATTGCATATGAAGGAAAATACAGAAATTTCAATAATATCAGGGAGCAAAGATACCTGCTGCCTGATCTATCATGAACAAACACAAGTAAAGTTTTTCACAAATCTCCTGCCCATTTTTTGAGGGCAGTCAAACTGAAACCTGACAGGCTTCTGCTGGTGGTGATGCCAATCAGAATTCCAGTCTGCATTTTTTTCTCCCTGCTATCAATGTTTCACACATTTTGAGAATATTTTCTAGTGCTGCCAAGTTCATATATGGTACACTGCAAATGGCCATAGACCTAGAAGCCCAGACAGAAGAAACACTAAACAAACTGAACAACTTGGAGCATTGGTGAAAGGATCACACAGTATTATACTATGTATTTGTGACTTTCCCACTTCAATAACATAAAATAAAGACACTGACAGAAGGATCAACAAATTGACAGAAGCCTTTTGCTGACTCATTCCTAAGGAGCTGATTTTAAGGCGTGTCATGGAATTATTTTGCATGGAAACGTTTTTCAGACCACCGCAACATCATCCACCCATTCCCATTAATTTTATTTTTCATCTTCCATCCACATCCACTTTCTTATACAAAACAAGCACCCACACACCGCTCCCCATGCCCAGCTGTCCAGCCACCCACCACTCTGTAGTGCAGGAAGCCCACACAGTTACAGGGACAACGTGAAAACTCCACACAGACAGCACCCCATCTCAAGGATAAATCAAGCTAAAAATATAGAAAATAGAACAGTACAGTGCAGGCCCTTTGGCCCACACTATTGTGCTAACCTTCTAACCCAATTCAAAATCAATCTAACCCTACGATTCCACGTACTTCCATTTTTTTTTCAACCATGTACCTAGCTAAGAGTCTCTTATGTATCTACCTTTACCACCAGCTCTAGCAGTGCATTCCCTGCATCCACCACTCTCTGTTTACTTCTGAGATCCCCCACTATGCTGTCCTCCAATCACCTTAAAAGTACATCCTCTCATCTTAGCCAATGTCTCCCTGGAAAAACGCACATGCCGTCCACCCTATCTATGCCACTTTCCAACTTATACACACCTAGTAAGTCTCCTCTCATCCTCCTTTTCTCTAAAGACAAAAGCCATGGCTCACTTAACCTTTCCTCTTATGACATGTTTTGTAATCCAAGTAAATCTCCTCTGGACTCTCTCGAAAGCTTCCACATCCTTCTGAAAACGAGGTGACCCAGAACTGAACACAATACTCCAAGTGTGGTGTGACCAAAATTTTATGGAGCTGTAATATTACCTCGTGGTTCTTGAACTCAATCTGCTGACTAACAAAAGCTAACACACCATATGCCTTCTTACCACCCTAGAGACTTGCATGGCAACTTTGTGGGATCTATGGATTTGGACCCCAAGATCACTTAGGTCCTGCACACTGCTAAAAATCCTGCTTTTGATCCTTAAATCTGCAATCAGATTCAATCTTCCAATGTACATCTTCTCATGCTTTCCAGATTGAACACCATCTGCTCAGCCTAATTTTGCATCCTACCAATGCCCTGTGGTAGCCTATGACAATCTGCTGCACTATAAACAACACCATGTATCATCTTCAAGTTTACTAACTCAACCTTGCACTTCCTCATCTTATGAAAATCATAAAGAGCAGGGGTCCCTGCAGAAAACCACTAGTCACGCATCTCCAGGAAGAATCCGCTCCATCAACAAATACCCTTTTCCTTCTGTGGGCTAGCCAAATCCAAATCCAAATAGCCAAGTTTCCATGCCTCCTGACTTTCAGAATGAGCCTGTCATGAAGAACCTTATTAAAGTACATATACTCCACATCTGACACGGCACATAATGATGACAATGATGCACCTTTATCACTTTGTTTTATTACTTCCTAGAAAAAGTCAATCAGACACAGAAGACATGACCTGTCCCTCACAAAGCCATGTTGTCTATCCCCAATCAAACGATGCTTTTCGAAATGCTCATCAATCCTCTCCAATAGTTTTCCCACCTCTGAAGTAAGAGTCGCTGGTCTTACCCATTACCTTTCTTGAATGAAGGAGTAATACTTGCCACCCTTCAATCTTCTCCTACTACAATCAGATTGCGAGACAATATTCTGCCTTCAGCATAAATGAATGCACAGATCTGCATGAAACTGTGTCATTGAGGATACTATGAATTGTCTACCGCCCAATGGTGTATAAAGTGGGGACACAGAAAACAATGCCTAGGGAATTGTGAAGCAAGATCATGTAGAACTCCATAAAAAACCCTTGGGTACAATTTCTGTTGTCTAACATGGGAAATAATTCTTCTTCTCCTCTGCCATCTGATTCCTAAATAGACATTGGACCCATGCACACTACCTCACTTTTTAAAATATTATTTGTTTGTGCACTATTTTTAACTATTTAATATACATATACTTACTGTAATTGGTTTACTTTCTTTCGCTATACTATCATGTATTGTGTTGTACTGCTGCTGCTAAGTTAACAAATTTTATGACATATGCCAGCAATATTAAGCCTGGATTCTGATTCTAATATACAAAACCAAACCAGTATGTCAATATTACAGAACTCATTTTTCTAGATGTAGAGGTGGCATATAATTCACTTTACTTTATTGTCAGCAAACAATTGATACTAGAGCATACAATCATCATAGTGATATTTGTTTCTGCACTTCTAATAATTATATTAGAATTATATACATATATAATTATGTTATTATATTGCACTTTCTTATAATTCTATACTAGTGTTTCTGTAATGATCACTGTGAAAAAGGAGGACAATATTTAAGCATTAATTGCCAATAAATCAGATTGGTTACAAGTGAGGTGGATGATTTCATACATCACCACAGATGAATGATGGAAGGACAGCTATCTCCATCACAACCTCAAAAGCATGGAACCGGACAATGATCACAGTTAGATTGTTTCATTTTGAATAAATGAGATGAGCAATGGAATAGAACACTCTTTCACTTCTCCTTTCTTGCTTCAGATGAGGAAATGGGAAGGTCAGAGTATAGGAGACATTGAAGAACCAAGTAATGGAAAGGTAAATGAGCATCATCAGGAAACAACGTTGACTTGGTGAGTTTCTTCTAAGCGAAAGAATGATATCAGAGTCAGTGGAAATGTTGATGCACTGAAGACTCACGCCATATTTGAGTCTTGTTAAGTTTCATTTAGTAGCAGAAGTGGAAGAATAGCCACTCATTTAGAGCAAACACAAGCTGAACTTTAGTCTGCATCGACTTCATGTCCTAATGCCTGCAAGTAGATCAGAAATAATAAAATAAGAAACACATGCTCCTAGGAATCTTCAGTTCAGCCACGATCTTACTGAATGGCGGAGCAGGCTGGACGGGCCAGATGGCCTACTCCTCCTCCTATTTCTTATGTTCTTGTGTTATTAAGATGGCGATAAATTCAGAGAGGCCTACAAACATTGTACTGAAACACATTGAGAAATTCATTGTGTTTCACTCTACAATGACCAAAACACTTCTTGTGATGAGAGTCAAGTGAGGGAACATCATTTAGTCCAGAGATGAATGATAATTCAACAACAATTGATAAATGTTATAAACTCAAAACAAGTAACCCCAGCTCTGTTTATGAAGTTCAAAACAAATGTGTAAACCAATGAATCACAACATTTGTGAATATATTAAGTCAGTTTTAGAATGGGCTGTGTACAATATTTGTTAACACTGTTTCAGGTGACTAGCTACTTTCTGGGCTGCACCTGTCCCACAGGCAGCACATGAAAAGTCCTTGAATGATTTGCACACACATAAGCTCCTTGTATCTCTGTGTCTACCATTGGGTGCAGGCATCTATGTATGCCATGCTCTGACAATAACAGTGGGGATAAATAGCAGAAAGCCAATGAGCTGCTGTGCCAGCTCTGCGATTCAATAAAATCATCTTTAATGTCAATACTATTTTCTTGCACTAAGCACATATCTTCTGAATGCTTTACTGTCCAAGAATATATCAGTTTCTATTTGAACATCTGGGTGGCAGAGTGGAGATATGTCTCTACCAAAGGAGGAGTGAGGCACTTCTTCCCTCCACTAGCCTGCAAGACACCCTTGGGCAAAGTGTAGTACCTGCTTACCCCTTGATCAGGGTCATGTGAAGCCATGGGAGCTAGTGGTGGATGGTCGGATGAGCAGCCTGGTGCATATCAAAAGTCCTGGTTATGTGATCACTGGTGGACAAACTCTGAAGAGTATTAATAGTGGCTAGGGTCTGTCCAGAAGAAGGCAATGGCAAACTACTTCTGTCGAAAAATTTGCCAAGAACAATCATGGTCATTGAAAGACTTATGATCACCCACATCATACAACATAGCACATAATGATTTGAACATACCCAGCGATTAACATCCATTTCTCTCTAGAGTAGAGAACTACAAAGAGTCACTGTGCTCTGAATGATTTTTTTTATTAATCCCTGCCCTGAATGTCAAACACCTAATTTAAAATTGTGACTCTTGGTTCTGTTGGTCTGCACCCATGGAAGCATTTTGTCAAGACCTGTAAGAACTTAAAATGATTCATTCTTGTAAGATCATACAAGCATTGGCCCAGACTGCTTAACCAGCCCTTATCAAACAAACTGCACCCTGGGGGATAAATCTAAACAATTTCTTTGTCCTCCTTCCATCACAGGGAGTTGTGCACTTTTTTGGCAGAGAATTTCCCAGTTGTACACAGCTAGAAATGGCACAACGGAATGAAAACCTGGGACTACTCTGCAGAGCCAGCTCGATGCTGACAAATGCCAAGAGCCCAGCTCACAACATGCTGCACTGGAAACTTCCACCCAATATCTAACCAAACAAGTGGATAGGAGATGATCTCTCATCCAAAAAAGATTGTTTTACTAAGCATTTATAGAAAAGTTTTATTTTTGCTTATGTGATGCAGAATTGCTTGCAGGAATCAAAGTGAATTTACTCAGTTTCGTTTTTCATTTGGATGGGGTGGAATTTTCTCTGTGTTTCTAGGAAGGATTCCTGACACAATATGTGGCAGGTCAACTAGAGGGTAGGCCACACTGGATCTGGTGCTAGGCATTATAACTTGTCAGCTGACAGATCTCTTGGTGGCTGAGCATTTCGGAGACAGTGACCACAACTCTCTGATCATCACCATGGCTCTGGACAGGGATAGGAACAGATGGTGTGGGAAAGCTGGGTGTTTTATTTCTACTTTCAAATTCCACAGCCAGCAAAGTTCTCGTGTATCACAACCCAATCTTAGCTGAAATGCCACCATGCACATATTAGGGTTAGACTAGGGTGGCATCAACCCCAATATAAGGGCAGTGTTAAGACAGCACCAAGTGGCTGCCTCTCCGAGCTCATCTGCGCAGTTTGTTCCTCTCTGTAACGTCTCTTTTTTTCCTTTTCAAGGTGGCTAGGGTTCTATCCAGGTCCTGACCTGCAAGTGGCACCCAAACTGCATTTTCTTTTGCTGCAGATGTGTTCCCGTTCCTGGAGCTCATTGGCCGACCATTTTCTGACAGCTTGGAAGACAGCGCCTCTGGAGTGTGACCCTGTGCGGCCCTGTGGACAACCGGTTCCAGGCCAGTGTCACAGGAAATGGAAAAAGAGGACAGAGATCTTTGTAGTCGTGCGGTCTCACACACACTCTCTCTCTTTCTCTCGATGTGGGTAGAGTATACTTCCAATTCTCGGACCGGGAATCTCGGAATAAAAAGTGACACGCACACTGTTAGTCTCTCAGAAGCTTTGACTGACTGCAGTTCAAGGTCTATATCTTGGAGCTTTGCTGTTTCTGGGGGGGTGGTGGGCCCTGGCAAGTAGGGAGGTTGATACGTTGATGCTGGTTGCGTGGTGGAGGGGGAGTGGGAGAGTGGACTTCGGGTTTCTAACATTTTTGTCATTCATTCTTTTGGGGTTCTTCAGGTTGTATACTGTATACTTTTCTCTGATAATAAACTGAACCGGTTGAGCCATTTGAATATACGTATGGTGGGAAATGACTTGAAATTGGAATGTGGCTGAGAGGTGTTTAATCTTAAATGTACGATGGTAGCTTCACATCATTGGCTCCTTATCAGGGTTGAACTCCTCATAAGGTGTCTTACCCAATCTGCCTATCATCCTTAAAATCTTCACTAACAGGAGGAGTTCCTCACCCCGCTACGTAAGCAGTAACCTAGTTGCGTATTGAACCTCTCTGTAGTGAAAGACAATGGGTTTTTTGCCAGGCTGGCAATCCAATTTATCAGGGGCCACTCAGAGTGCAAAGTTCAGTATGGTTCCTGTGCTCCTAGTAGAACATTGAAAGGCCCATTGCAAATCTTAACTTCTGACTTTCACTTGCTACAATCCATGTGATGCCAGTATTAAAGAGTGGTATCACTTTTATATTGGTATCAGTCCGATTCATGGAGTGATGCCATGTAACTCATTGGCATCAATGAGTGAAATTGGCATTAATATAATTGACTAATGAGGGTTGATGCTGGGAGATTAAATGTGAATTGGGGAATTTTATTATGTTGTTAGATGCTTTTTTGTTTTGCTCTTTATTTTTAAATGTAACCACCAGGTTCAGTGGGCTGTGTTAGTCACACTCTCCGGCCCGCCAAACTTGTGAAATCTTGTTTGTGTGGATGCTGCGTGATGTTTTCCCCTGTCAAATCAGTACCACAAAATAATAAACAGTACACCATATGCAACTATTTAGCTTTATACTTCTTAATTTGACCAGAGGGTTAGTAAAGAAGACAAAAAGAAAAGGGCCCATTTTAATGAAACAGTCTAATGCACACATTGGAGCTCACAATTTTCCCATCTGTTTTTTCCTCCTTCGATTTCCCCCGAGTGTAGTTGACTCCCAACCCCATTCCACGTCCACTCAGTCCTGCAGTCTATGACCTCTCCATTTGGGCATTTTCTCTCTCCAACTTCTGCCAAACAAAAGCCCATGAATCCCTTCTCTCAGACCCACAAGAAAGAAACAGCACACCTCACCTCTCATTGGATGGCGCACATTCCAGAGCCCCGTTATAACCCAAACACTGCTGCTGAGGAGAAACCATTACATTAGCAGTGAAACCTTACAGAAAAACCATTACAATAACAGTGAAACCTTACAGAAAAACCATTATATTAGCAGTGAAACCTTACAGAGCATTACATAAAGGTACTATCTTCATTTAGATGTTTCCTTCTGAACTCGTTGGTCCTTATCCTGTACATGTGTATTCTTCTGCCCAAAGACGCTCACAAAACCTACAAGCAGATCAAAAAGGTAATTATATCCAGTGCAGAGGGAACTTCGGGTTGTCAAGACCTTGGCAAGGTTTAACCAGTAGCTGCCAACAAAAAGATGAGTGATTTTTTAAATTATCTGCTACGAAGCTAGACACATGTCTCTAGTGTTTAACCTTCACCTTCTGACTCTGAGGCCTCTGCTTTCTTATCGTTCTGAGACTGTGCTAGCATTGTGCACTTCATCAATGTGTGACCTTTAGAGTGTGTGACCTTCATTCCAGTGCAAAGGAGGGCAACAGAAACCTGTCTAAATGACTATTGTCCAGTAGAATTAACATCAACCATTAAGGAAAGCTTTGAGCAGCTGGTCACATTAAAGCCTTATTTCAAGCTATATTGGACCCTTTACAGTTCACTTATTGCTCAAATCAATCCACTGCCCTCCACTCTGTCCTGTCCCACCTGGAAAATGGAGTCTCTTATGCCAGGCTGCTATTTATAGACTTCAGCTTGGTGCTTAACACCATCATAGCCCAGAAACCAATGGGGAATCTGTCCTAGCTAGGTTTCGACACCTCTCTCTGCAACTGGATCCTGAGGTTAACAGAAAGGCCACAGTCAGTCTGTGTGGGTAGCAGCTTCTCTAATCCCAGTATGCTGGCACTCCACTGGCCTGTATGCTCTGCCCACTGCTGATGCATGACTGTGTCATAGGATTCAGCTCAAACTGTGCCAGGCTTGCAGGTGACACAACAGTGATGACAAGATGGAGTACAGAGAGGAAGTGGAGTAGCTGGTGGATTGGTGTGAGAAGAACAAACTATATCTGTATATGGAGAAGACCAAGGAAACCATTGTGGACATCAGGAAGGTTTAGATGAACCACCACCTACCCCCCCCCCCCCCACTCCCGTGCATACATAGCCTCTCCAAAGAGAGAGTTAAATGCATCGGATTCCTGGGAGTTCACATCATGGATGACCTCAACTGGTCCCTCAATATCACCTCCCCGAACAAGAAGGCACAGTAGTACTTCCACGTATTGAGGTGATTGAGGCAAACAAGACTCCCCACCCCCATCTTAACTGAATTTTACAGGAGCACCATTGACAGCATCTCCATCTGGTATGGGAGCAGCTGAGAAACGAACCGGAAATCCCTACAAAGGACTGTGAGATCATAGGGGTCTCCCTACCACCCATCAGGGACATTTATCAGGAGCACTGCGTACACAGGGCCCTTATAATTACCAAGGATCTCACCCATCCATCCAGCATCCTCTTTGACTTTCTACCAGCAGGCAGGAGATTACGATGCATAAAAACAGAAACAGTCAGGGTGGGAAACAGTTTATTCCCTCAGGCCATTAGGCTTCTGAGCACCCTGCCACATCATGTTCAAAGTGTCACTGGCAAATCTGTTCTGTACCTGACAATATATTTTTATACACTTTACTTTGTTTAATTTTGTGTAATTCGTCTGTAGATTTAATCTTTACTTTCCTAAGTTATTGTGTTTTGTATGTGTTTTATGAGTACTACTGTACTTTACACTTGGTCCTGAGAAATATTGTCTTGTTTGGTAGTATTAATGTAAATAGTTAAATGACAATAAAGAGCAAACACGAGGAAATCTGCAGATGCTGGAAATTCAAACAACACACACAAAATGCTGGTGGAACACAGCAGGCCAGGCAGCATCTATAGGGAGCAGCGCTGTTGACGTTTTGGGCTGAGACCCTTCGTCAGGAGTCCAGCATTTTGTGTGTTAAATGACAATAAACTTGACTTGACTTCATTTCAGCACCAGTCACATGGTTACACCGCCACCTGCAGGTTCTTGCATGCAGTTACATATCCTGTCCTGAAAATCTCTCCCCATCCTTCAGTTGCCTACCAACAACACTGTGAGAGTACCTTCACCAGAAGGACTGAAGCATTTTAAGAAGGTTGTTCACTATCATGGTCTGTGAATCCATGGAATTCTTTGCCACAATTGGCTGTGGAGGCTAGGTCATTGAGTATCCTTAAAGAAGAGGCCGATAGATTCTTGAGAAATCAGGGCGTGAATGGTTATGGAGGAAAAAACAGGAGAATAGAATTGAGGGGGAAATGAATCAGCTGTGATCAAATGGTGGAGCAGACTTGATGAGCCAAGTGGCCTAATTCTGATCCAATCTCTTAAGGTTTTATGGTTCTCAAAGGCAATACATACTGGCCTTGACAGCAGCACTCACATTCCAAAAAAGACTGTTTGAGTAATCTATAACCAATGGCCATAATCTCCAAAGCCACCAACCTGGAACATCAGCCTTCATCCTCAATAGCTCTTCCCCAGGCTTCAGTGCGAGTTCTGAATTGAAGTTGCCAGCTCTTCTTCCATATCAGCTGCAATACTCACTTCAATTGCATGTTAACGAGAACAAGCATTAATTTCAATTCAGTATGGGCTAATTCCTGTTGTAGATCCCCAGTGCTGATAAACTGAAGCTGGCAGAGAATCCTTCTTACATCTGGCTGATGTGGAATGAAGAGAATGAGAAAAGGAAATGAAGACAAGAGAGTCTGCAGATGCTGGAATCTGGAACAAGAAGCCGACACGGGACCTATAGGTCAAGTAGCATCTGTGGAGGCAAAAGGGGTAATTTGGTATTTCAGGTTGAGATCGGATTCAGGACTGTAAAGGAAAAGTTAACACACACAAAATGCTGGAGGAACTCAGCAGGTTAGCAGGTAGGGCAACATCTGTGGAAATGAAAATGCAGTTGACGTTTTGAGCCAAGACATTTCTTCAGGACTGAGAAAGAAGGGTGGGTTGTCTTTAAGGCATTCGTTTAGTTTATTACATTTTCGCTTTAGTAATTCGTTTGTAATTATTTTCTCGTTAAAGTTAAGGTTGTTGGAAGTAAATTCGTTGTCTGTGATGTATCGCGGCATGCGATGACGTTACACCCGGTTTCGTCATGTCTTGTGGGAAAATACCAGTTTGGAGAAACGGGAAGGAGGGAGCTTGTTTGTGCAGGATCAATGCGAGGAAAGTTTCTTTCTACGCAACTAAGAAACATCATAGAAGCAACTCCGTAAGTTCATAAGATAATCGATATGTTGAAGTAAAAATGTTAACGCTGATTCTGTTAAAAGTAATGACGGTTGATAAAGTTTATTTTCTTGTGCTATTTAAAGAGTTGCTGGATAGTTTGTGTTGAAGTGTATTTAAAGCCAGTTGATGGCGTAGGTAGATTCTGACTGTATGTTGTACTTTAATGTAATATAGTTTGTTGTAGTTTTACTTTTGCAAGTATTTATAATGTAAATGTGATGTCAAGAAGGAAACAAATACTGTATATATTTTGTATTGTTTTATCAACTGTTTTCACCATATGTTAATGTGGAAGAGTGAACAGTAAACGGTTAATTTTACTGCGATCGTGTCCTCATTGACTATGGTTTACCTAGGTGTTTAGTTCAGAGTTTTTACACCTGAATGACAACACTACAAAGGGAAAATATGCCAGAATAAAAAGGTTGGAAGAGGGAAAGGGGGCTAGCTGGAAGGTGATAGGTGAAGCCAGGCTGGAGAGGAAGGAATCTGTTATGAGAGGGAAAGTGAACCATAGGATTTGGCATGATTTGTAAGTTTTTTTTGTGCAGGGGCTTTGGGGTTTAATGTTCTCACAGTCACCTATTTGTTTTTCTGCATGGGGGTTGAGGGTTCAATGCTCTTGCTGATGTTGCAATTTATATTTGGGATTATTTGCAAGTTTTTTTTGCACAAGGGAGGGATATCAATTTTTTCATTGAACAGTTTCCATAGTTTTCTTTGTTTTGTGACTATCTGGAGAAGACAAATTTCAGAGTTGTATACTGCATAGATATTTCGATAATAAATGAACCTCTGAGGCTTTGAAGCTTCGAACCTTTCGAATGGGAAGGAGGAGAGGACCCAAGGGGAAGTGATAGGCAGTCGAGAAGAGCTAATGGGGAATAGAGGAAGGGAGGAGGATTTTAAAGGAAGGAGAAATCGATAATCATGCCATCAGGTTGGAGGCTACCCAGAGGGAATATAAGATGTTGCTTCTCCACCCTGACGGTGGCCTTATCATGGAAGAAGGAATGGAAAAGAAATTAGTTTTCCACAGCTGAAATAATTAGAGCAAGATGAAAAGCTTACTTCAGAGCATAAAACTCATGACTGAGAAACATTCTTGACAAGCGTTCCAAAACATAAACTAATACATCCAAGTATAGTGAGACACTAAAATCAATAAAATTGATCAGCTTATAGAACAGTACAGCATAGTACAGGCCCTTCAGCCCACAATGCCGTGCTAGCTGTCTCTGGACAAAATATAACTGTTAAAGTCTTCCTAACAAGATCATTCCTACAGACTATAGAACAGTAGCCCACAGGAACAGGATCTCCAACTCATGATGTAGTGACAAACTTATTAAATTAGTTGCTTGAACACCTAACTAATCCAATCCTTCCTTCTTACAAAATGACCATATCCCTCCATTCTCTGCACATGCCTGTCTAAGAGCCTCTTAAACAGCTCAATCATACTTGCCGTTAATATCCTTCAGCAAAGGAAAATTGTCATCCCTGTCTGAAACTCTGTAATTGACTTCCTCCAGCACTGCACAGATGATGTTTAATTGGCAATGAATGCCAAGAACAAACAGAAAATCAATCTATGGCAATCAGCGTTTAGCACAAGGTGTCTGTGCTAGGTAATTTTCATCTTTCCCTTCCCCTCATCATCCTCCACATTTTTCACTGAATGTGATGGCATATTTAATTCTCATTCCTTTGCTGTTCTCCCGATGAAATTCAACACATTGGCTTCTATCTCATTAGACTCATAGAAAAGTACAGCATAGAAACAGGCCCTTCAGCCCATCTAGTCTAGGCCAAACCATTTAAACTGTCCACTTCCATTGACCTGCACCGGGACCATAAGCCCTAACATGTCCCTACCTTAGAAATTACTAGGCTTACCTATAGCCCTCTATTTTACTAAGCTCCATGTACCTATCCAAAAGTCTCTTAAAAGACCCTATCATATCCACCCCCACCACCGTTGCTGGCAGCCCATTCCACGCACTCACCATTCAGTAAAAAACTTACCCCTGACATCTCCTCTGTACCTACTCCCCAGCACCTGTGTCCTCTTGTGGCAACCATTTCAGCCCTGGGAAAAGGCCTCTGACTATCAACATGATCAATGCCTCTCATCATCTTATACACCTCTATCAGGTCACCTCTCATCCTCCGTCGCTCCAAGGAGAAAAGACGAGTTCTCTCAACCTATTTTCATAAGCCGTGCTCCCCAATCTAGGAAACATCCTTGTAAATCTCCTCTGCACCCTTTCTATGGCTTCCACATCCTTCCGGTAGTGAGGCGACCAGAACTGTGCACAGTACTCCAAGTGGGGTCTGACCAGGGTCCTATATAACTGCAACATTACCTCTAGTCTTCTAAATTGAATTCCACGATTGATGAAAGCCAATACACCACATGCCTTCTTAACCACAGAGTCAACCTGCGCAGTTGCTTTGAGTGTCCTATGGACTCGGACCCCAAGATCCCTCTGATCCTCCACACTGCCAAGAGACTTACCATTAATACTATATTCTGTCATCATATTTGACCTACCAAAATGAACCACTTCACACTTATCTGGGTTGAACTCCATCTGCCACTTCTCAGCCCAGTTTTGCATCCTATCAATGTCTCGCTGTAACCTCTGACAGCCCTCCACACTATCCACAACCCCTCCAACCTCAGAAAACTTACTAACCCATCCTTCCACTTCCTCATCCAGGTCATTTATAAAAATCACAAAGAGTAAGGGTCCCAGAACAGATCCCTGAGGCACTCCACTGGTGACTGACCTCCATGCAGAAAATGACCCATCTACAACCACTCTTTGCCTTTTGTGGGCAAGCCAGTTCTGGATCCACAAAGCAATGTCCCCTTGGATCCCATGCCTCTTTACTTTCTCAATAAGCCTTGCATGGGGTACCTTATCAAATGCCTTGCTGAAATCCGTATACACTACATCTACTGCTCTTCCTTCATCAATGTGTTTCGTCACATCCTCAAAAAATTCAAACAGGCTCGTAAGGCACCACCTGACCTTGAAAAAGCCATGCTGACTATTCCTAATCATATTATACTTCTCCAAATGTTCATAAATACTGCCTCTCAGGATCTTCTCCATCAACTTACCAACCACTGAGGTAAGACTCACTGGTCTATACTTTTCTGGGCTATCTCTACTCCCTTTCTTGAATAAAGGAACAACATTTCCAATCCTCCAATCCTCCAGAATCTCTCCTGTCCCCATTGATGATGCAAAGATCATCACCAGAGGCTCAGCAATCTAGGTGACCTATCCAACTTGATGCTTTCCAAAAGCTCCAGCACATCCTCTTTCTTAATATCTACATGCTCAAGCTTTTCAGTCTGCTGAAAGTCATCACTACAATCACCGTAGTGAATACTGAAGTAAGGTATTCATTAAGTACCTCTGCTATTTCCTCTGGTTCCATACACACTTTCCCACTGTCACACTTGATAGGTCCTATTCTTTCATGTCTTATCCTTTTGCTCTTCACATACTTGTAGGATACCTCTCATGTTCCCTTTTTACCTTTTCACCTTTCATCCTTAACCCATGACCTCTAGTTGTAGTCTCACTCAACCTCAGTGGAAAAAGCCTGCTTGCATTTACCCTATCTATACCCCTCATAATTCTGTATACTTTCAAAACTCCTCTCAATCCTCTATGACCCATGGAATAAAGTCCTAACCCAAGGATGGCCAAAAGTGGTGCATTGGATGATTAGAAGTGGTGTATTGCACCCCAGTGATAATATTAGTAAAAAGTATTAACCAAAAATCAATTTGTAGAAAAAAAATCTATAACAGGAATTCAAGTAGCTTAGAGTTAGAAATGGGTTTTACTGAGAATAAATCTAAACACATCTTTTGGCGAATGTTATCTTCTTTCACGTTAATCAGTTTTCAATTTTTAAAAAATGTTCGATGAGTCAAACTAGGAAAGAAGGGCTTTTGTTCTGCAGTTGTTCCATAACTGTTCAATACACGTTTGATACTTGCTTGATCCTGAGATGCCAGGCATCTGCACCAATGGTGCATCATAGGTTTTTCCCAGTCAGTTTACAATTGACACTCATGCACTATGGAGTTGTGCTTTTTTCGTCTTTTGTGAATATTTGCAATTTTGTACTCTTTCGAAAATTAAGCCTTGTTTTTACATTCAGTTACCCATCACGGTGCAAAAGAAAATGAGCAAAAGAAAAGCAGAAAGTGAGAGTAAGCGTAAATTCAACGAACAGTGGGAAAATGAATTTTTATTTATAGCGGGTCTGTCAGGAAAACCATTGTGCATTGTTTGTGAAAACACTTTCTCACATAATAGAAGACATGATCTTAATAGGCACTATAAAACACAACATCAGACTGAAATAGAAGGAAAACTGAAGTTAGTGCTTGAGTCTGAGTTACGGAAAGAATATGTGATTAAGAAAAAGGAAGAAATCAAAAGAAGACAAAATATATTTGCTAAAAGAAGTTGTGAAAGTTTGGCGATGATAGAAGCGTCCTATGAAATTGTTTCAGTGTTGGCCAAAAAACGGAAGTCTTTCTCTGATGGAGAAGAAATTGTCAAGCCTTGTCTCCAAATATTTGCAAGATGTCTTCATGATAAAAATATCGAAAGGAAAGTAGACGAAATTGCTCTGTCAAAGCAAACAGTTACAAGACACACCGAAGAACCCTGTCATGATGTATCTGAGCAACTGAAAGACCTTGTCCATGCTTGAACTTTTTTTCTTTAGCTTTGGATGAATCTGCTGACATATGTGATGTAGCCCAGTTAAGCATTTTTGTAAGAGGAATTGATGATAATTTTAGCATCTTTGAAGAACGTATCGGTCTTGAGTCGCTTCATGGAAAAACAGGAGGATCAGACATATTTAACAAAGTAAAATCATGCCTAGAAAATCTACAACTAGATTCTAGTAAACTCATCAGTGTTTGCACTGATGGAGCGCCGTCAATGACAGGTAAAGCTGCTGGGACTACAACTTTGCTTGAAAACTTTTTAGGTCGGCCACTATTAAAATATCACTGCATTATACACCAAGACTCACCGCGTGGAAAAACTTTAAATTTGCAACATGTTATGTTATTGGTTGTGAACTGCATGAATAAACTGAGAGCAAGAGGATTAAACAGATGAGAATTCAGAGAATATTGTGAAATGTTAGATGTGGAATATGACGATCTCGTCCCTCATTGTGAGGTGCGCTGGCTTCCTAGAGGACAGATTTTGGAAACTGAAAAATACCGTTCATAATTTTCTAGAAGAGAAAAATGAGCTGCCTGAGGAAAGAGCCCTTTTATGTGATAACAATTGGCTGTTTGATTTAGCATTTTTAGTTGATGTTACCAGCTATCTCAATGATCTAAATTTTAAACTCCAGGGCAAGAACAAATTGTTTCCTAGCTTAGTAAATGATATCAATGCATGCAAGATTAAATTAAATCTGTTCTCCTCTCAGTTAGAAAATGAGGATTTAACCTCTTAAAAGAGCAGAGTGAATGTGCTGAAGATAATGGCAATTTTACAAAATTTAATGAAAAAAATCAGGTTATTGCAGGAGTCATTTGAAAGTCGTTTTCATGATTTTGCTAAAAAAAAAAGACTGCATACTTGCGCTTATAAACCCATTTTCACTTAGTGAACAAAAAATCATGAAGATGCCTAGTAACATACAAATGGAACATATTGACTTGAAAACAAATTCATTATTGAACATGAAATTTGATGAGCTTCTCTCAGTCCCAAATGCTTCTGACATGATTAATTTTTGGCAATCATTACCCTGTGAACATTTTCCAGAACTAAGAAAATTTGCCCAGAGTTATATTTGTCATTTTGGAATGACGTACAGATGTGAACAAGCATTTTCAGCCATGAAATTGATTAAAAACAAAACAAGGTCTCAATTGATTCCAATTTGAAGAATTCTCTGCTGCTCTAAGTAACTAATTTAACCCCAAACATTAAACACTTGGCAAAATCAAAACAAGTCTCATCAAGGTAAGTAATGCTTATCTTGTTTTTATCAATACATCTATATTAACATATTTTTGCAAGAATTGAATGGGGGTACAAGAGTTGTATGGCGCATCTGAACTCGTGCGTGAAAAAATTGATGCATGAAATGTAAAAGGTTGGCCACCCCTGTCCTAATCTATTCAATCTTTCCCTATAACTCAGGTCTTCCAGACCTGGCAACATCCTTGTAAATTTTCTCTTTACTCTTTCAATCTTATTAACATCTTTCCTGTAGGTAGGTGACCAAAACTGCACACAATACTCCAAAATTGGCTTCACCAGTGACTTATACAACTTCATCATAACATCCCATCTCCTGTACTCAATACTCAGTAACTATAAACTTAATCTCAATACTGCCTATAGATTAACACTCTTAAATATAGTGATCACAGTGAATTACGTTGCCAATGAGAGCTAAAAAGGTATGGTAATTGAGCTGGTGAATGAAAATTACAAAACCATTTCAGGTCTTCCCAAAGTTGAGAGAAATGGTGAATGGCTGAGTGGATGTATATTACCAAGTATTATCAGTTAGAGAGTTTGATGCTGCTGGTTAAGTAAGGGGTCCTAGAAAATTCACTGTGGTCTTGATGCTTGACCTGACTTAGGTAGTAGAATGCTAAATATCAAGCTTTTGTAGTCTTCCTGGCTATTCTTCTTAGGCAATCTCTTGGGACTGAGAATGACTTTCATCCACTCTGAGCTTGTGGGTTATGAGTAGCTAATGCAGCCACCCTAGGAACCACAGTCTCCTCCTCAGATAGACAGGAGTGCTGATGGCCCTCGTGTGTTGTAGTTCATGAAGATTCACTGCTTCCGTGTGTTCCAGATGTACGAATGCAAGGTCCTCAACTCCTTCACTTTGAAGGTTATGAGTTCAAAGCACCAGGAGAAAGTAGAAATGGTGCTTTTATCCAAGAAGATTTTCAATACATCCTTGAGTCTTTCATCTGTCCATCTGACAATCCCTTCCTGCTTAAAACTGTGCAGTAGGACAGGAAGAAGCACTTCTCTCTTGTCTCACATTAACTCAACAAAAAATCCTCTCCCTTCATGATCTCCTTTCTTTTGGTGAGTGCTAGTCACATTACTGTAACAATCGATGAGCCCCATTCACCAAATTCAATCCAGGGTGTTCAGAGAGGCAGTTAGTTCATTCAGAGAGATGATTATCCATTTTAAGTAGATACTCTTTGCAGTCAGATATTATCAGTTGCCATCTTAACAGCTGACCCATTTCCATGGACCACAGTCCAAAATCTAATCTGCACCCTCAATATGACCTTAACTTCATTCTGATGATTTACAGCAATACAGTAATTCCCTTTCTGAACTATCGTGAGTCATCAGAAGGAATGAAATGAACAAGTGTGTAATCCTTCAGGTTGTCAACAAAATAAAGAGTACGACTCCCTAGGCTACAAGGAAGATCTGATGGCTGTATAGTTGTGCATTCTTCATGAAGCCTGTAACAATAGCAAATCCCACACCTGGTCAACCTGCACTGTAGACTGAAGGGAAAGTGAAGGAAGTTGCTGTGACAGGTGGCGATGGAGCGATGAAAGGGAGCCTGTGAAAGGAAGAGCTGAAAGGGAGACAGACTGAGGTAGTGAGGTGAGGGGAGAGTGATGGCTAATGAAACAGACAAGTGCGCATGTGATTTCTGTGCATTAACTGTATGTTCACAGTTCAGTTCTATCTGCTTAGAGTTATGTTTAGGCATCTATCAGTTTCTGTCTATAATTGCCTCTGCGTCAGTGTACATCTCTCTTCAGTAACCCTGGAACTTCTTGCCATGGGAAAGACCTCACTTTGTCAAGTTCACCAACCTCCCAACGGACATCTTCCACTCCTCATAGCTGGAAAAGAGGGAAGTCATCCTTAATCAGAAGAGAGTGCCAGAAAGAAGCCCTTCTCATGAATTGTCAAGTCAAGTTTATTGCCATTTAACTATATACATGTATCCCGTCAAACAAGATGTTTCTCCGGACCAGGGTGTAAAGCACAGTAGTAAACTAACACACATACTGTATAACAATAACTTATAAAAGTAAGGATGAAATCTAGCAATGAATTTTGCATAAATAAACAAAGTAAAGTGCATAAATTAAATATTGTCAGGTACAGAACAGATTAACCAGTGACACTTCAAATACGATGTGGCAGGGTGTTCAGAAGCCTGATGACCTGAGGGAAGAAACTGTTTCCCATCCTGACTGTTGCTGTCTTTATGCATCAGCCATTCTCACAGTCTTTTGTAGGGACTTCCAGTCTGATACTCAGCTGTTCCCATATCAGATGGAAATGCAGCTTGTCAGGAAGCTCTCAATGGTTCTCCTATAAAATTCAGTTAAGATGGTGGGGTGGGTTGGGGGGATCCTCGCTTTCCTTAATCTTCTTAGGGAGTGGAGGTGCTACTGTGCCTTCTTGTTCAGGGAGGTGATATTGAGGGACCAGGTGAGGTAATTGTGATGTGAATTCCCAGGAACTATGTGTACTTAACTCTCTCTACAGAGGAGCCACGTACTTGCAGACGGGGATGGTTCATCTTCATCTTCCTGAAGTCGACAATGGTTTCCTTGGTCTTCTCCATGCTAAGACCAGCTGCTCCTCTTCCTCTCTGTAATCTGACCCATCTTCTTTGCTGCTGAGGCCGACCACTGTTGTGTCCTCCTCAAACTTGATGACACGGTTTGAGCTGAACCCTGTGACAGAGTCATGCATCAGCAGTGGGCTGAGCATACAGCCAGGGGTGCACCAGTGCTCAGCTAACTCAAACTAGAAATGTGGCCTTTCTGTTAATAAGACCAGGATCCAGTTACAGAGGGAGGTGTTGAGACCCAGCAAGGACAGTTTCCCCACAAATTTCTGGGCTATGATGGTGTTAAGCACCAAGCTGAAGTCTATAAATAGCAGCCTGGCATAGGAGACTCCATTTTCCAGGTGGGACAGGACAGAGTGGAGGGCAGTGGATTGATTTGAGCAATAAGTGAACTGTAAAGGGTCCAATATAGCTCGAAATAAGGCTTTAATGTGCTCCATGACCAGCTGCTCAAAGCATTTCATAATAATTGATGTTAATGCCACCAGATGATAGTCATTTAGACAAGATACTGTTTCCTTCTTTGGCACTGGAATGAAGTTTGCCACCTTGAAAACCAAGGAGAAAATGGTCTGTTCCAGAGAGATGTTGAATGTATCCATCAGCACCTCAGTTAGCTGGGTGCACCAATACCTGTGGTACAATCAGCAAATGGCTGCTGCTGACTGCGACAGTTTGAGATGCCTTTGTACTTCTCACAAATATTTAATTATTCTTTCAGTCTGGATTCTGGAATCTTGTTCCTTGGGATACCCAATCTTGACCCATTCACTGTAGCCTGGTGGCAGATTAAAGACTCAGTTTCAAAGCATGGAGGCGAAACCATGGATTTAACATAATAAAATTGAAAAGCAGTTTGTTGGGAATCTGCTGTAATTCACTGGTAGACAGGTGAATAACTTTAGTTTCAGGACTATGATATAGGGATGAATTTGTGAACCCACTGCAGCGTAATCAGGAATGACCAAGTATAAGCACAAAGCAAATAAGCAGAAGCCTATGACCTGTGAATAATTGATTTGATCTCCAGGGCCAACTCTATTTGCTCTAGAAGCTAAGGATGCACAAAGTGAAAAAATTTGGCTGTTATCTCATATTTAAGAAGTGATTCTCAACTTCCTCGGCCCACTACCACCACTCTATCACTTCTTCAGGGTAAGTGGCTTATCACATAGAAGCTGATCTCTGCAGGAGACTAGCCTAATAGTGGAATTAGATTTTACGAGAACTCTGGGTGGTTTTGTGGTGTGGCTCAGCCTTTGTAAGAGCAAAGAAAGAATGAACAACAGGGATAGAAATGAGACGAAAGGGCCATCAATGCAAAGGTTCATCCTGGAGCCTAAAACTGCAGAAAGCTTCCTTCAATGACTGTATTTTGCTATTTGTGTCACACAGTAGCAATCAGGCACAATATTCTATACAGTACCATATGATACCAGAAGGTAGTGCACATCAGTGAATGCAATTCTGGAAATTTAATTGCATAATTCTTTTTTTCAGCCTTATTGGTTTAAAAAATGATGGGAATGGTGGAACAACTCAATGGGACGAATAGCCTAATTCTGTTCCTTTTTCTTACGGTCCTATGATACAAAAAGTCTGAGTGCATTCATTCAATCTATGCCCTACATAATCCCATACACTTCTAAGAGATCGCTTCTCAGTCTCTTACACTCCTAGCAGTAAAGTCTTAGCCTTTCCAACGTCTCCCCATAACTTAGTCCTTCAAGTCCTGGTAGCACCCACATGAATATTTTCTGCACTCTCTCTAATTTAATAACATCTTACTTATAGCAGCAGTACACCATAACCTCCCAACTTTTATATTCAGTGCCCTGAATTACGAAGGCCACAGTACCAAAGGCCTTCTCGCCCCCTGAATACCTGTGACTCCGCTCTCTGTAATCCATGTACTTGTATTTAATACTGTTTTTCAACCCTCCCCAGGGCTTTACTGCCTGGATTTCACTTTCTACAATATCTTTTATACAAATTAAAGTCCATTTGCCCATTTTCTTCTTTATCTGCTGTACCACCTACAGTAGCATTTGCAAACTTACTAACAAGTCCTTATGCAAACTGTTGATATAGAAGACAAATAACAATGGGCCCAGCAACAACCCCAATAGGTTCTGTGGGATAAGTATCACACTTCCACCTACACATGAAACCTATCAACTTCTGCCTGAGAAGCAACTTGGATCTGCTCCAAATTGCCTACTGGAGCAACAGGTCGACGGCAGACGCCATCTCATTTGCTCTTCACTCAGCCTTGGAACATCTGGACACCAAAGATGCATACATCAGGATTTTTTTGTTGACTACAATTCAGCATTCAATCCCATCGTCCCCTCAAAAATTATCAATAAGCTCCAAGTCCTTCACCTCAATACCCTCCTGTGCAACTAGATCCTCGATCTCCATCAACACAGATCCTCCACAAGTCTGCGTGCTTAGATCCCTGCTCTACTCGCTTTACACTTATTACTGTGTGGCTAAGCACAGCTCCAATGCCATATTCAGCTTTACTCACACTACTGTCATAGCCTGAATCGAAGGTGGTGATGAATCAGCATATAAGAGGGAGATTGAAAATCTGACCGAGTGGTGCCACAGCAGCAACCTCTAACCTAATGTCAGCAAGACCAAGGAGCTGATTACTGACTTCAGGAGAAGGAAACCAGAGGTCCACGAGCCAGTCCTCATATGAGGATTAGAGGTAGAGATGAGCACTTGCAGCACTGTATTTCCTTAGGAGTTGGCAAAGATTCCCATGACATTTAAAACTCAGACAAACTTCTAATGATGTGTAGTGGAGAGTATATTGACTGGCTGCACCACAGCCTACTGTGGAAACACCAATGCCCTTGAATGGAAAATCCTACAAAAAGTAATGGACACAGCTCAGTTCATCACAGGTAAACCTTCCCCATCCATCTCCTGCAGCTCCACACAAAGATCTTTGACCTTTGAGGGGTCTATTCTCTCTCTAGTTAGTCTTCCTCCTTCAATACAATTATAAAATCTCTTTGCATTTTCCTTAATCCTCTCTGCCAAAGTTATCTCATGCCCCCTTTTTGCTCTCCCAGTTTCCTCCTTGTGTACATTCCTCCATTCCCATTCACGGAAGTCATTCAAATTCCCTGTTCATGACACATACATCCTTCCTTTTCATAGGCAGAAACTCAATATCCTCATCAGCCAGGGTTGCCTCCTCCTACTAGCCTTCCTCTTTAGGAACATGCACACCTCATGCCCACAAACAACCACTCCAATCCACCTTTGCAAGCTCCTTTGTCAGACCATCAAAATTTGTTTTGCCCCACTTTATAACTTGAACTTCTGCATTAGTTCTGTCCCCTTCCTTAATTATTTTATAATTAATTGAACTATGGTCAATGGTCCTAAAGTGATCCCTCACTGTCAACTCAGTCTCTTATCCCACACTATTACCCAAGAGTAGGTTGAGATTTGCCCTCTCCCTAGTAGGCCCAAGGATATATTGCCTAAGGAAACTCACCTGGACACACTTAACAAATTCCACCCCATCTAAGCCTTTAATGGTATGGCAGTCACATACTACGACAGCTTTATCTTTCTTACAGCTCTACAAGTCTTACAAATCATCCTGTATATTTGTTTTTCAAATTCCTGTTGACTATTTCGGGGCCTCAATAGAGTGATAATCCTATTTATATTTCTGAGCTCTGCAAAGCCTCACTGGATGATCCTTCAGTAATTTCATTTCTGCATTGTGCTGGGACATTGCACTTAATCAAAAATGCAACACCCCTTTCTCTCCACCTTTATCCCCCTCCCAAAGCACTTGCACCTCAGAACATTAAACTCCCATCAAGTTCTGACAAGAGTCCTCGACAATGATGATTTGGAACCAAGTGATGCAGTATCTGAGGCTGGGATCAAGGCATGGTTTCAAACTGGATCAACAACTGAGCACAAAACAAATGCTAGGTGATATCACTACTGGGGTTATGACTGAGCACTGAGGCTCCTTAAGTACTTGATTCTTGGCGTGCTAAACATGTTTGCCAATTAGCAGGACTCTTAAAGGCGCCGCGCCAGCTATCCATACTTCACAGAGTTAAAACGTCTGAACTCCAGAAGCTGGTGCGGTTGGGTGCATGTCGTGACAGGACCCCCTCCTCTATGGCCGACTCCTGATGGCCCTGGATGCTTGGAGGGATGATGATGGTAGTCGTGGATGAGATGTCCCTCTCAGGAAACCAGCACCATTCCTCGGGTCCGTGAGCCAAACAGCCCAAATGATCCGTGCATCCTAAACTCTTCTCACAGTGAAAACATGGCTTTCAGAGGCCAGGCGCCTTAGGGTTCATTCCAAATCTTTGATCACCCACTCCATCCGGCCATTGGGCTGTGGGTGAAACCCAGAGGAAAGACTAACTGTTGCCCCAGTCAGTTACAGAATTCCCTCCAAAATCACGATGCAGCTTGTGGACCCTGATCCAACACAATGTCCATTGTAAAACAGTGGATCCTTAAGACCTGGTGCAGAACAATCTTGGCTTTTCTGCTGCCGATGGTAGTCTGTCCAAGGTGATGAATTTGCAGGGCTTCGAAAACCAGTCGATGATTACCATGATAACAGTCTTCCACTTGGAAGGAGGAAGACCCGTGAGAAAGTCCATGAAGATGTGCGCCCATGGTCTTTCCAGAACAGGCAGAGGGTGAAGCAGCCCTTGAGGTTGGGTATGAGGCTCCTTATTCCAAGCACACACCTCGCATGCCTGCATGTATTGACAGACTTCCCTCACCATTTCAGGCCAACAATCTCTTATTGAAATCGAGGGTCCTTGCAACCCCTGGGTGAGCAGCCATTCTCAATGCATATCCCATTGAAGAACCTGAGATCAGAAGAGACTAGAAATGAACAGCCAACCTGGACAGCCATTCGGAGAATCTTCCCTTGTGCCTGGGTCTTGCGAACAAGTGTGTTGATTCCCCAGTGAATTGGTGCCATCACCTTGGCTTGGGGTGAAATGGCCGTAGGCTGCTTTCCTTGTTCAGGTTCGCTGAACTGCTGGGACAAGGCACCTGGCTTCTGGTTCTTTGACCCCTGTCAAAAGGTCAGGATGAAATTAAAATGGTTAAAGAAAAGAGACCACCTGGGCTGCCTGGAATTCAGTCTCTTGGCCTCCTAAATATGAGCCAGGTTCTTGTGGTCTGTCCGTATGATAAAAAGGTTCTTGGCCCACTCAAGCCAGCTATGACATTCCTCCAGATCCAATTTGACCGCGAGCAGCTCTCTATTCCCAATGTTGCAGTCACCTCTGCCAGGGATAGCCACTCAGAAAAGAACACACTCGGGTGCAGTTTATTGTCTGAAAGTGTCCGTCGAGACCACACTGCACCCACTCCAACATCCAGGGCATCCACTTCCATCACGAAGGGAAGGTCCAGGTTAAGTACAACCAAAATGGGAGCTGTTGTGAACCCGTCATCTGAGCTCTGCGAAAGCAGCCTCTGCTTTGATAGTCCAAACAAAAGGTTCCGTGGATCTCTTGGTTACTGCAGTCAGTTGAGCCACCACTGAGCTAAAGTTTCAGATGAACTTACTATCAAAGTTGGCAAATCACAGGAATCATTGGACTTATAACCATATAACAATTACAGTATGGAAACAGGCCATCTCGGCCCTTCTAGTCCGTGCCGAACACTTACTCTCACCTAGTCCCACTGGCCTGCACTCAGCCCATAACCCTCCATTCCTTTCCTGTCCATATACCTATCCAATTTTGCTTTAAATGACAATACCGAACCTGCCTCTACCACTTCTACTGGAAGCTCATTCCACGCAGCTACCACTCTCTGAGTAAAGAAATTCCACCTCATGTTGCTATTAAACTTTTGCCCCCTAACTCTCAACTCACGTCCTCTTGTTTGAATCTCTTGTTTCATACTGGAGGGTTGTGATCAATCTGCGATTGCCTGTGTCTTACAAGGGTCCATCTTGAAATTGTTATTAGAGGTGATGAAACCCAAAACTGAAATGGAGGTTACATGAAATTTGGACTTCTCCAGCTTGATATAAATTCCATGATCAAGAAGTCTCTTTAGCATGTCTCTGCTGTGAACAACGTGCTCCTCCATGGACTTCCTGAAGATTAGGATGTCATTCAAGTAGACGAAGGCTTACATATAGAGAGCATCCCGAGCACATAGTTTATAAAGGCCTGGAAAAATGCTGATGTTTTCACAAGGCCAAAGGGCATGACTCGTGGTGTCCTGTTGGTATATTGTAAGCCGTCTTCCACTCATCACCTCATTTATGCCAGCCAGGTTACATGTACTCCACAAGTCCAGCTTCTAAAATACTCTTGTCCCCTGAGGAATCTTCAAGGCAGTGTTCATGAGTGAAAGAAGGTAACGATTCTTGACTATTATGCGATTCAGCCTCTGTCATCAATGCATGGCCACAGCACCCTGTCCGCTTTCTGTACAAAGAAGAAGCCAGCACCAGCTGGAAAGGTGGAGGGCCAAATCAATCTCAGGGCAAGAGCCTCCTTAATATACTCCTCCATACTACTTCCCTCCAGGCCTAAGAGCACATGTAATTGACCCCAGGAGGACAGGTACCAGGCAGTAGATTTATTGCACAGTCGTAGGATCAGTGCAATGGAAGAATCAAGGCCTCGTAGATGGAAGGGATTTCTAACAGCTTGAGTTCTGCAATTACCCCAGAATCTTCCTCTGAGGACAACTCCTAAGACTCCATCTGTAGGAGGGACGATTCACCAGATCCCAGAGTCTCCTCCAAAGGATGACAAGAGTCTTCAGTGGAAACAGAGGCTAAATCACAGTCCAAATCCTTGTCCATATTCTCAGATGATCAGCAGCGAGGCAGGACATTTGGTCCTCATGCTCCTGGAACTAGGCTCCAAGGGTCTCCGTTTTGGAGCCTTCCCATTAGACAATATCTGGCAACTGGAGCCCATAGGTTTAGCCGCTAACATTCCAGACTGCTTGGGCACAAACTTGGCTTGCTGCTGTACTAGAGAACTAGTTCAGTGCACTCCTGACTGGACAGGGTCAAG
The DNA here is from genome assembly GCF_048418815.1 of Hemitrygon akajei. Lineage (NCBI taxonomy): Eukaryota > Metazoa > Chordata > Chondrichthyes > Myliobatiformes > Dasyatidae > Hemitrygon > Hemitrygon akajei. The sequence continues at coordinate 103,234,716 of NC_133136.1, forward strand.
ACTTGCACAGGCCTGTTGGCTGGAGCCAGCTTGTCTGCCCTTGAAGACAGGACTCTGTTTTCTGAAGGCTCCATGTTACCCCAAACAGAAGTCTACCACCTCATCGGCCAGTGGTCCCAGGAGAGTCTGGGGGTCAGAGCACCAAGCTGAAAACATATCTTCTTGCAGCGACTGGACCATGCAATGATTCTCCCTTCCTCCAGTTCACAGAAGGGTTATACTGGGAGAGGCAAGAGTACCCAAGGACCAGTGGTATGTAAGGAGGCTCAGTGATTATAGAAACTAATGTTCTCTGCATGATCCTCTGTCCCCATCCACAAAACCAATATCTGCTGCTGGATCTGCCAGGAGCCAAGCAGATGACCGCCCAAGACAGTTATGGGCAAAGGGCTGACTGAACTCCTGCTGTGGTATGTTGGGCCAACAGGCAGTCCCCATGTCCAGGAAATTTCTAGCTGCCCCAGAGTCAAAACAAATTCACCCTTCATTGGTTCATACCCTAGGAGATCTCCATCCTGAGTGTGACACCAAAATCCGTGAGGCTGAGCCATCACAGTACTCCCAACACTGGACTTCCCATTCCAGCCATTTTTTTGGGCCAAGCAGAGTCAATAGCCAAGTCGGCCACAGACCGTCTGCCCTGTCAAATCTTCCTCAGACAGTCTGAACCTTGGCTGGCTCTGGCAGGGTGATGGAACACATTCCTCATGGCCACCATGAACTCCTCCGAATCCGGGCAAACCTTCAGCCTTCATTCCCGATGTTGTGGTGGCCCAGGCCAGGGCACTTCCAGTCAGAAGGGAGATAATGAAGGCTGCCTTTCTGTGCTCCAAAGGGAACCAGGATGGCTGGAGTTTGAAGACCGATGAGCATTGAACGAGGAAGCTGTTGCAAAAGCCCAAGTCACCATCGAATCTCTCCGGGGCGGGAAGACGCACTGGCACCGTAACAGGACAGACTGGCTCTCCCGAGCGACTCTGACCTCCTCCTTGCATGAGTTGACCAATGGCTACCTGGAGGTCATGTATCTCCAGATTCTGTCTGGAAATATTTTGACTGTGGCTGGTCACTGCAAACAAAAGACTCATTTCCCACTGGATTCATTCTGGCTCAATTGTACTTTGACCAGAGTCCTTGGCGAGGATGGTTTAGACCCAATTGTTGGAGTACCCAAGGCTAGGATTGAGACACGGTATCAAACTGGACTGTGAACTGAGCATAAAACAAACTCTAGATGATATCACTAGTAGGGTTTACGACTGAGCACTGAGGTTCTGTTCAGGTACTCTTTAAGTACTCAGTTCCTGGCACCCAAAACATGATTGGCAATTAGCAGTAAGGTCCTGAATCTTTAAAGCTCCAGAGAGTAAACCCCAGAAGCTGGCACTGTAGGGTGCATGGTGTAACTCTGCCAGCTCCAGTCGCAGCTTTTATATTTGTCAAAGCCCAAAGTTCATCCACCTTACTTGTAGGGCCTCTTGTGTTGAAATAAATGTAACTTAATTCAATAGACTTTTCTCACTCTTTGCCATTCTTCTGCCTGTCTTCCACATTCAACTTGCTGACACTGACTTTAGCATCACATTGCAACTTCTCATTTGCCTTCATGATGCTTGGGATCCTACACTTCTGCCAATCTCCCTCCACCCCCCCCCCCCCCCCAGAGGAACCAGCTATTAAGTAAACTTAATCAAGCACCTCCTCTCATGAATCTCAGTGTGATCTCAGTGAAATTTCTACATCATCAGCACACAAAATGTTAACAATTCTCACTTGACTCTACTTTGGATCATTGCAAGGGAACCTGAACCATTTTTCTTTCAAGAAAAGACAACCTGCCAGGGAAACCTGAGGTAAACAAATTCAAACTAATCATGTCTCATCACCGCCAATAAAACCACCTGATGTAAAATATGCATTCTAGGTGTGTCGTTAACCTCTGACAACACCCACTGGGAGCATACAAACAGCTAATCAAGAAATGCAACTTTCTGGAAGGATCAGTGGGTGGGGGGGCTCAGTAATTGAAGGATGAAATCAGGATGGAGATGAGAAACAATCTAGACTTGAAAGGTGGTTTTTCCAATTTAGGTTCAGCACCTGACAAACCAACTACATTAGTTGCAAATAATCCAAACAACTCAAAGATTCACAATATAGTTTCAACAATGAATCAATAATACTTTTGTTAGTTTCACGACTTCCAGAACTCATAACTTGCATCCAAATATTACTAGTTCATGAACCAGGCTGGGGTTCAACTCGATGAATTCTTCTCCAAGTCCCTCAGACAAAGTCAACAATCAATCTTTTGAACAAACTCAGCGGGTCATCTGCAGGAGGAAAGGATAATACAAGTTTTCAACCCAGCAGTCAGGGCAACACTATTACAGTTTAGAGTTTAGGGCTTCATAATTTAGAGTTCAATTCTGGCATCGTCTGAAGATGTCTGTATCCCATCAGCGTGTGTGTTTCCTCCAGTTCCCTCCCACATTCCAAAAGCGTACCGATTAGAAAATTCAATTGGACATTGTACATTGCCCTGTCCTTAGGCTGGGGTTAAATTGTTGGGCTGCTGGGCTTGATGGGTCAGAAGGACCTGTTCCACACTGTATCTCCAAAATAAATAAATAGACCGTCGATGATATCCTTTTCTCCCGCACTGTAAACCCAACTGAAAACTGAGTAGGAGTAAGTTCAAAGGAGATGTGAGGGGCAAGATTTTTACACAGAGAGGTGGGAATCTGAAATGTGCTGCCTAGTGACGTAGTAGGGGCAGATACATTAGGGACGTGTACCAGATGTTTAACTAGGCACGTGAGAGTGATGAAAACAGAAGGATATGGACATTGTCTAGACAGAGGAATTAGTTTAGGTGCCGCTTGATTATTAAATTGATTGGTTTGGCACATCATTGTGAGCAGAAGGGCCTGTTCCTGTGTGTACTGCTCTACGTGCACTCAGCTGTTTGAATTTGTTGCCCTAGATTCCAGCATCTGAAGTGTCGGGTGTCTCTAAATGACTCAGGACCTTTTGAATTGGTTATTCTCCAGTGTGGGTGCTTCGTACACTCTCATGCACCTCAAATACAAACCGCCTAGGCATTGCTTTGATTGTGTGGCTCATTTCCTATCTATAGATCATCTCATTTTCCATGAATTACTTTTTCTTTAATTTCTTCAAATTCCTGATAGCACTCCTCCACAATAACGTCATGTGTAATGAATGTCTTTTTTCTTGTGAACGTTGCTTATATGATGTTATGCTCCATTGATGTTTTTGTAACTATGTCTTTCACTACACATGGACAGTTATTAATTGTTTATAGGATTATAAACTCAAGTTTGTTTTGTTTAATGCCAAGTCTGTAACTATCATGACAATTTTTCATGGCAGAATGTCTTTGTCAGTTTATTCAGCTCACAGAGTGTGTCAGCATTCAGCATGACTGAAATTTCTCACGTTGATACTGACCAGATATCCAGGCAACAACATTGTGACCAGGCCCATCACGCTTTCTTCATTCAGGTTCAGATCCATTTAGCTGGAGTGAAATAGAACGAGGGAAACTGGAATCTGAAAGGAATGGGACAGAGGTGGAATCTAGAAATGATGGTGATTTGAACTGTTACATTCAAAGTTTAAAGTAAATTTATTATCTAAGTACATATATGTCACTATATACAACTCTAAGATTCATTGTCTTGCAAGCATACTCATTAAACCCATAGAAAATTAACTGTAACAGAATCAGTGAAAGACCGCACCAACTTGGGCATTCAACCAGTGTGCAAAAGACACCAATCTATGCAAATATAAAAGAAAGAATAACAATAACAAATAAATAAGCAATAAATATCAAGAACTTGAGATGAGGAGTCTTAGAAATTGAGTCCATAGGTTAAGTGAATATTTCAATGATGGGTCAAGTGAAGTTGAGTGAAGGTATCCCCTTTGGCTCAGGAGCCTGATGATTGAGGCATAATAACTGTTCCTGAAGCTGGTGGTGTGAGACTTGAGGCTCCTGTATCTACTTTCTGTTGGCAGCAGCAAGAAGAGAGCAGGTCCTGGGTGGTGGGGGTCCCAGATGTTGGCTGCTGCTTTCCTGCGACAGCAATTTGTGCAGATGCATTCAATGGTGGGGAGGGCTTGACCCACCATGGACTGGGCTGTATGCAGAACTCGTTGTAGGATTTTCCATTCAAGGGAATTGATGTTTCCATACCAGCCTGTGATGCAGCCAGTCTCCATTATTCATCTATAGAAGTTCAAAGTTTTAGATGTCATGCCGAATCTTCAAACTCTGCTAAGAAAGAGGTGCTGCCATACTTTCTTCATAATTGCACTTATATGCTGGACCCAGGACATGCTCTCTGCAATACTAACACTGAAGAACTTGAAGTTGCTTTTCCTCTCCACCTCTGATCCTCTGATGAGGTCTGGTTTATGGACCTCTGATTCCCTTCTCCTGAAGTCAAAGGTTGTTGTTATGGCACTACTCAGTCAGATTCACAATCTCCCTCCTTTCTATAGGCTGATTCATCAACACCTTTGACTCAGCCTATGACAGTGGTGTCATCAGCAAACTCGAATATAGCATGGGAGCTGTGCTTAGCCACACTGTCATGAAGTGAGTAGAGCAGGGGGCAAAGCCCACAGCCTTGTGCTGCACCTCTGCTGATGGATTCATGGAGGAGACCTTGTTGCCAATCTGAACTGAATGGAGTCTGCAAGAGAGGAAGTCAAGGATCCAATGCTCAATGAGGTATTGACGCCAAGATCTTGGAACTGATTGATCAGTTTTGAGGGTATGATGGTATTAAATGCTGAGCTACAGTCGATAAGGAGCATCCTGTTACACGCATCGTTGCTGTATAGATGTTCTAGGGGAAGGTGAAGAGCCAGTGAGATGGCATCTGCTGTCAACCTGTTGCTCCATTAGGCAAATCGGAGTCGATCCAAGTCGCTTCTCCAGCAGGAGTCAATATGTTTCATCACCAACCTCTCAAGGCACCATCACTGTGGATGTAAGTGCTACTGGACAATAGTCATTAAGGCAGGTTACCATGCTCTTCTTAGGCACCAGTATAATTGAAGGCTGCTTGAAGCAGGAGAGTTCCACAGATGACAGATGCGAGAGTTTATAGATCTCAGTGAGCAGTCCAGCCAGTTGATCAGCACAGTTCCTTAGTACTTGGCCTTGTACCCAGTCTGAGTCTGATGTTTTCCTTAGGTTCACCCTCCTGAAGGCTGCTTGCATATCAGCCTCGGAAGGTCAAGAGATATCTGTGCTAGTAAAATAGAATTTAAATGATTTACTAAAGTTGAGGATGACTTTCATCATTGAAATCTGTCTTCATTGATACGTAGCTCGTAAGTATGAAAAACTGTGACTGCTTTGGACTAGATGGAGTTTGCAAGTTTTCTACTTGCTGCGTTGCCTTTTGTTCCACACTCTCAAGATGTATAATTGGTTAATTGGCCTGTTTCCACGGCTCACAGTAAATTGCCCCTGTATGTATAGTACGTCAGTAGTAGAATCTGGGAAGAGATGCATTGCGAATGTGGGAGAGTATTAAAACAAAGGGATTAATGTGGGATTAGTGCAAAATGCGTGGGTTCAGTGGGTCAAAGGTAATGTTTCCATTGTGGCTCACTGATAGCAGATAATCAGTTATAGGCATATTTATGGGAATATGTCTTAATTCACAACAGAGGTTTATTATAATTAGAAATAAAGGCTCCATCGGAAGGATGTTAGACTGGGGAGCTTCATTGCAAAGCAATGAAACAGGCAATTGCTCACATTTAAGCTCATATGAAATGCAAAAATTACACTTTCACTTCTGACAAGAAAACACAATCTAACTATGGCTTAAACATGTTAAGATCCAAAGAGAAGGTGTCTAATGTTGCCAGGAAAAGTTGCAGGCCTGAGCATAACAATTCAGCAAAAAAGGACCAAGTGTTTCTTTAATATAGGTGTTCCCATCCTGGGGTCCATGGCATAAAAAAGGTTAGGAACCCCAGGTTTAATAGAAGAAAAATAAAATAGGAGAGTAAATTTTGAGGAACATAATGTTTTTACAAGTATGTAAAAAGAAAGCAAAGGCAAATGTAGACCCCTTTTTATTAATCATTCTGATGCAATTAGAAAGAGGAGAATCTGAACTGGAGATAAAGGGAGTGGCAAACTAATGATACCGTACAAATGCTTTAATTCTATCTTCATGGGGCTGGACACAAATAACTGTCCAAAAACACTGGGGAAGAGTGAAAGGAAGTCAGGAATTGTTTTTAAAAATTATTGGAGAAGTTAATGGTACTGAAAGCCATTAACTCCCCAGTGATAAAAATCTACATTCCAGTGTGGTTAAAGGGACTGCTATGGAACTAATAGACATGTTGTTTATTAACTTTTTAAAAATCAATTGTATGTCGAACAGTTCCTGCAGGTTGGATGTTGCCAATTAGAATACCTCTTCATAATAAAGGAGAAAAAATAGGGAACTAAGGACTGATTAGCAATTGATAAATAAAATACTATAGTCTACTATAAAACATGTGATATCAGATCACCTGGAAAAATTCATCATGATTAACAAAGTCAGCACAGTATTTTGGTAGATTCATAAAATCATACTGCATAGAAACAGGCCTTCAGCTCAAAATTTCTATCACAACCAAGTTGCCTATCTATGCTAATCCCATTTTCCTGCATTTAACCCAAATTCCTTTAAATCTTTCTGTTTATGTACCTGTACCTATTCAAGCGCTGGTACCTGTTGCTTTCTTAAGGTTGTTATAGTCAGGAGTAGTAATAGGGCCAAGCTTCCACAACCAAATAAATGCTCCGAATGGCACATGGCTCAATTCATGTGTGGCTTAGGTTTGGAAACCTGGCCGAACCATTTCTACTGACAGGAGAAGGGGAAAGGGTGGGTTGCTGGTGCCTTAAAGCCAGTTGCTTTGGGCAAGGAGGCTCATCAGCCGTGGCTGTCAGCTCATCTAGGAGAAGCTGTATTGTGGCTACACCCACTCGTGGGGAAGGCTTTGAGAGTAAACCCCAAGGGAAAAGTCCGAAGCTGGGGTCCCTAAGGCAGTTTTACCTTGAGTTCAATGCTGACTGGCTACTCCTGTGACTCCACTAGTGCCAAGCTGTATCGGTCTCTGCTGTTGCTTTGTGTTCATTAAATGCGTGGAGAGTGGGAGCTTGTTACATGGGCAACAGCTTGCTTTCCGTATTGTACTATCCTGGCTTGTTTGTGAATCTAGGCAGCTAGGGCACAGCATCCATGGCCAACCCGACCAACAGAGGCCTCAGCCAGTCCTGAGCAAATGTCTTTTTAACATAATTGTTCCTGCTTCTATCACTTCCTGTGGTAGCTTGTTCCATAAACCCACCAACCCTCCATGTAAAAAGGTTTCCTCCGCAGATCCCCTTCAAATCTTCTCCTTCTCACAATAAACCTATGTTCTCTAGTTTTAGACTCCCCTATCCCGGAAAAAGACTGTTGCTATTTGCCCTATCAATGTCCCTCATAATTTCATAAAACTTTATATGGTTATCCCTCAGCCTCCATCGCTTCAGGGAAAATAGTTGCAGCCTATTTATTTTCTGCTTGTATCTCAAAACATCCGGTCCAGGTAACTTTGGTTAGAATCTTTTCTATAACCTCTCTAGCTTAATCCATCAATATCATCCTCCCTTCCAGGGAATTGATGGCCGTACCTGTATCCTAAGGTCTCATTGTTCAATAACACCGGGTCCTGCCATATGTGCTGCCCTGGTATAACTTCCTTTCACATTTGCTTGAATTAAATTCCATCAGCCAATCACCTACCCACTATCACACTTTATCTGTCATGAATGAACAGCGGCAGGCTCCAAGTTTCAGCACTCCAACTCCCCAGAGGACGGTTAGCTGCCACTGTCCCTTTAAGGCTCAGACTGCCAATTATTGCCTGCCACATTCCTTCATGGAAAGTGCTCAGTCATTGGAGTTCCATTTCTAGCACCACTGTTTGTGATTTTACCTTTGGATTTTGTTTGTGTCTTTCTGTTTATTCTGAGTCCAAGTCAAATCTGGACCTTACTCTACCCCGGTTTCACCATTATCCATAGCTCCCTTGTTACAGCATTACTGAGTCATTGTGAACCCAGCAGAGTATGAATGTCTATGCCGACCAGGGAGCCACTGTTGGCAGGCGCATATGCTTCAGGAGATCCTCACCAGTCTCCAGAAACTCTCTGTCTCTGTTAGGCAGGATCTGAGTTCAGACCGAGCGGCTGCATGTTCAAACTGGAGACTGTCGTTATTCATGAGGGATTGCTCCACCTACTGGCTCCCAAGTGGTATGACAGTAACCCTGAAGTATGCCAAAGATTCCTGGTACAATGAACCTTGGCCTTTCAGTTCCAGTCATCCAAGTGGCTGTCAGAGCACAATAAGGTAGCCTTTATCATCTTGCTTCTTACTGGAAGAGCCCTTGCCTGGGTCATTGCACTCTGGGAGAAGGATTCACCTGTCTGTGCCAGTGCAGACATCTTCTCCAAGACTTTAAGGAGGGTGTTCTATCACCGTCGGAAGACATGGGTTTGTGATAAAGCCCTTCAAATTGCGCCAGGGAATCGGTTTGTAGCCGATTCATCCATAGATTTTTGTACCATGGCTGCAAAGAGCACTTGGAATATGGAATCACCATCTGCTTTATTCCAGAAGGGAGTAAGTGACGAGCTAAAGGACGCCCTTGCTGTTACGGCCTGGTAGAGGGTCTTATGGACCCGGCGATTTGACCCGGTAACTGATTACCCGAAAGGAGAAGGGATAGACAAAGGAGATTATTCTGAAGAGACTCTCCCCCTGACTATCCTCTGTCCTCTCCTATTCCCTGGACTAGGAATCCTTCTCAACCACTGCCAGCCCCAGCCTCCTAGAAATCTGTGCTAATATGCTGAACCAGGCGCTCAGGAGCCAAAAGACAGAAGGAGGGAGAGGTGCTGCAATTACTGCATAGAGGCAAGACATTATCCCTAACTGCTGAGAAACTCCCAGCATAGGGGTGCTGTGATGTTTGCTACACTCACCCTACATCAGCTTCCTGAGGAACAATGCCTTCATAGGGAGTCCAAAAACATTCCCTAGACAGCTTTATTGACTCTGGTGCAGTGGGGGATTTTTTGGACCTTCGACTTGCCAGAAGATTGAAAATCCTGTCTCAAGCTGTGGCTCCTTCCAATAGTCCGGGATGGGAGACCTTTTGTACCAGGCAAATCAACCACCAATCATCACCACTCAAGCTCAAGGTTGGCCAGCATGTGGAATTAATCCAGCTCTGCCTCATTCACTCAGAATCTGAATCAGGTTTATTATCACCGGCATGTGTTGTGAAATGTGTTAACCTAGCAGCAGCAGTACAATGCAATACACAATATAGAAGAAAAAATATAATAAATAAATTATGGTATATCTATATTGAATAGATTAAAAATCATGCAAAAATAAATAATATATATTTAAAAAGTGAGGTGGTGTTCATGGGTTCAATGTCCATTTAGGAATCGGATGGCAGAGAGGAAGAAGTTGTTCCTAAATCTCTGAGTGTGTGCCTTCATTCTGTACCTCCTCCCTGATGGTAACAGTGAGAAAAGGGCATTCCCTGGGTGCTGGGGGTCCTTAATAATGGACACTGCCTTTCTGAGACACTGCTCCTTGAAGATGTCCTGGGCACTTTGTAGGCAAGTACCCAAGATGGAGCCGACGAAATTTAAGACCCACTGCAGCTTATTTCGGTCCTGTATAGTGATGCAACCTGTCAGAATGCTTTCCACAGTATATCTATAGAAGTTTTTGAGTGCTTTTGCTGACATACCAAATCCCTTTCAACTCCTACTGAAGTATAGTCACTACCGAGAAACACCACTCATTCTGGGCCATCCCTAGCTGTCATCCCATAACTGAAGAGTCAGCTAGACTGCTGGCATTGTTCTGGATAGGTCAAATGAAATTCCACCAAAAGGGGCTTTCTGAGTTACTTCCGAGACAACTTCTGACATGCCTGCCGAATTACCTGTTTCACCCTCTGCCTCTATCTAATTTGTCTGGAGTACCTCCAGAATATTCAAACTGCTGGAGGTCTTCAGCACTTAAAGGGTCATGACACTGCCACCTCACCTAGCCCACGAATGCACCATTGATCTACTTACCCTCCTCGGGGACAGCTCTACTCTCTATCAGCCCCAGAGAGAAAGACCAATGAGGACTACATCCAAGAAGCTCTGCTGTCGCCAAGAAGGATGGTGGACTAAGGCCCTACATAGACAATAGGGGGCTAAATAAGATCACTGTTAAAAACCTGTCCCTCTCATGAACATGGCCAGACAGCTATAATATTTATCAAATTGGACCTCTGTAGCATCTACAACCTAGTCCACATTCATGAGGAAGAGAAACGGAAAGCAGCATTCAACATACCTACGGGCCTCTACATATACTGGACCATGCCTTTCCGATCAGCAAATGCTGCAGTGGTGTTTCAAGTCTTCATCAATGACATGCTCTGGCAGATGCTACACCACTCCATCTTTGTCTAACTAGACAATATACTTATTTTCTTTCAGTCCACGCAAGAACTCATCCAACAAATCCATTGTAGAACCTGCCGGCTTCTTGAGAATCAAGCTTGAAGAGTGAAATCCATATATACAGTCTCCTTCCTTCAGTCTGTTATATCTAATGGCAACCTACAAATGGACCCCGATAAGACCCAGGCCATGTGGAATTGGCCACAACCCACCTCCATGATATAACTCCTGCGGTTTCCATGTTTCACCAGCTTTTACGAGCAGTTCATCTGCAATTTCAGTTCAGTGATGATGCTGCTCACCAACATAACCAAGAAATCTACTGGGCTCTCTGTTGGACCCCAGAGGCCAAGATAACTTTTGCATGTTAAAACAAACATTCATGTTCACAGCTATCCTAGTTCCACCAGACCCTGACTCACCTTTTGTGGTAGAGGTCAACACGTCAGACATGGCTATAGGGGCCAACAACCCTGCCTTGGACCACAAACTGCATTGCCAAGCCTTCTACTCAAGGTGTCTTCCTCCCGCAGAGGCAAACTATGACATCAGGAATCAGGAATTGTTGGCCAGTTAAGCTGGCACTGGAGGAGTGGAACCAAACATTCGTATTGGTATGGACCAACACCAAAATCCTAGCCTACATCCAGGATATGAAGAGGTTGAGCTTCCTTATTACTTACCACCCAGGAGCAAAAAATCAAAAACCAGACATCCTCTCTCAACAGCTGGAAGCCTCTAATGGGGAAGAGAGCCCTTCAGCTATAATTCCCAGCTCTGGAGTGGTGGCGTCATCTACTGGAACATAGACTCAAAAGTAGACTGAGCCCAAGAGCAACATGGGACAGACCTAGGTGATGTTCCCGAACCTGTTCACTTCAAAGCTAGCTGGGCATCCAGGGGTGGCTCGAACACTAGGGTTCATCAAGCGATGTTACTGGTGGCTTAGCATGGCTAAAATGTCTGGGAATATGCCTTAGCATATGATTTCTGCACACGGAATAAAGAACCTTGAGCACAGCCTCTTCTCATTCCGACTCACCCTTGTGCCAGACTTCCATGGACTTTGTCACTGGTCTTCCGGCATTCAGGGTAATGCAGTAACCATGGTGGTCAAGTCAAGCTTATTATCATTCAACTATATACATGTACAGTATATACAAATGAGACAACCGAACCAGAATGTAAAGCACATTAGCACATATAGCACACAATAACTTATGAAAGTAAGGATGAAATCTACAGATGGATTACACATAAATAAACAAACTAAAGTGCATAAATTAAATATTGTGAAGTACAAAACAGATTAATTAGTGACTTTGAATACGATGTGGCAGGGTTTTCATCAGCCTAAAGGCCTGAGGGAAGAAGCTGTTTCCCATTCTGACCGTTCTTGTTTTTATGCATCATAGTCTCCTGCCTCATGGTAAAAATCAAAGAGGATGCTGGATGGATGGGTGGGATTCTTGATAATACTAAGGACCCTGCATATGCAGCACTCTTCATAAACGTCCCCGATGGGTGGTAGGGAGACTCCTAAGATCCTGTCAGCCCTTGTCACACTCCTTTGTAAGGACTTCCGGTCTGTTGCTCAGCTGCTCCCAGACCAGATGGAGATGCAACTCGTCAGGATGCTCTCAATGGTGCTCCTGCAAAATGCAGTTAAGATGGTGGTGGGTGGGCGGGATTCACACTTGTCTCTATTTCCTTAGGACATGGAGGTGCTGCTGTGCCTCCTTGTTCAAGGAAGTGATATTAAGGAACCAGGAAAGATCATCCATGATGTGAACTCCAGGAACTTGGTGCACTGAACTCTCTCTAAGGAGGAGCCACGTATTCACAGAGGGGGATGGTTCATCTGAACCTTCCTGAAATCAGCAAATATTTCCTAGGTCTTGTCACACCAGTCCACCAGCCACTGCACTTCCTCTCTGTCTCTGTCTCTTGGTAATGTGGCCAACCACCACTGTGGCATTGGCAACTTGATGACACGGTTTAAGCTGAATCCTGTGGTGCAATCAAGAGTCATCTGTGAAAAACACACAGTGGGTTGAACACTCAGTCATGCGGTGCGCCAGTGCTCAGCGTAGTGGAACTAGGAACGCTGCTGCCCACACTGTGGCCTTTCTGGTAAGAAGTCCAGGATCCAGTTACAGGAAGAGGTGTTAAGACCAAGCAAGGACACTTTCCCCATCAGTTTCTGGGGTATGATGGTGTTAAATACAAAATTTAAGTCTATAAGCAAGTAGCCTGGCATATGAGACCCCATTTTTCAGGTGGGATGGCACAGAGTAGAGGGTAGATGCTATTGCATGGTCGGTGGATTGATTTGAGCAATAAACAAACTTGAAAGGGTCCAATGTAGACAGAAGTAAGGCTTAAAGACACTCCATGACTAGCCACTCAAAGCATTTCTTAATGGTTGATGTTAATGCCACTGGAGGGTAGTTATTTAGGCAAGTTACTGTTGCCCTCTTTGGCACTGGAATGATGGTTGCCATTTTGAAAACCGAAGCGACGATGAATTGTTCCAGAGAGTTGTTAGTTAGCTAGTGTAACCCTCGGTTTGGCTAGCGGCTTAATTTAGGGGAAACAGCCTTGACCCGGACAAACTTAAGAAATCTCGTTTGGGTGGATACTACGTGATGTGTCCCCTGTTATAAATCAGTACCATGAAATCGTGAACAGTACACATTTGACTATAGGGTTAGTAAAGAAACACAAAGAAGAGAAGAACCCATTCTCATGAAGCAGTCTAATTCACACCATTGGGAGCATTTAATAGGTAGTGGGAGCTTGTCTCAACTCTCCACCCCTCAACTATAACAACCTTAAGGAACCAGATATATGTTCTATGCAGCATAATGAGGTGAAATCTGAAGTTTCCATACATATCAGTAGGAAATGCAAAAGTATGACATGAAGACAACCTTGGACTATATTTATATTTCCTCAGAATTTGCACAAGGTCTATTGTGTTTATTTTAGTTTATCTTGTTGTGCAAGTTAGGTATAGTTCATGTTTATAATTTAGGTTCTATGTAAAGGCAACAGGGTAGCATAGTGGTTAGCACAACACTTTTCAGTACAGACAGCCTGAGTTCAATTGCCTGTAAAGAGTTTGTACATTCTCCCCATGAATTTCCTCTGGGTGCTCCAATTTCCTCCCGCAGTCCAAAGCCGTACTGGTTGGTAGTTTGGTTATTGTAAATTTGGTTATTGTAAATTATCCTATGATCAGGATAAATCAAGGTTTGCTGGCTGGTGCATCTCGAAGGGCTGGAAGAGCCTAATCCACACAGTATCTCAATAAATAAATAGATTTACGTTTGTCATCTTTGTAACCTACTGTGCTGGTTCAGCAAAACACTAACCTTCCTGACATTTATACCCTGGGTATGTCACCCCACAACAGTAAACTTAAAGGCAAACTGATTTAAATGGTGAGAGATCTGAAATGTTGATGTGTAGAACAAACTGTGTGACTGTTAACTGAAAGCAAGCATACAGGTGCAGCAAGCAATTAAAAAGGCAACTGGACTATTGGTTTTCTTTGCAAGAGGCTTTGAATACAGCAGCAAGGATATCTTACTACAGTTATACAGAGTCTTGGTGAAACCAGATTATGCACGTTTCATCTCCTTATCTGCGCAACACTTCCAATAGAGTTCTTTCGTTACTTGCCTCATATGATCGCCATAGGCGATCATGGTCTTTCCATAACCATGATTGTTCTTGGCAAATTTTTCTACACAAGTGGTTTGCCATTGCCTTCTCTTGGCAGTGTCTTTACAAGATGGGTGACCCCCAGCTATTATATGACCCATAGACACAAGAGTAGAATTAGGCCCTTTGACCCATCAATTCTGCACTGCCATTTCATCATAGCTAGTCCATTTGCCTCTCAACGCAATCTCCTGCCTTCTCCCCATAACCTTTCATGCCCTGACTAATCAGGAACCTATCAAACTCTGCCTTAAATGCACCCAGTGACTTGGCCTCCACAGCCGCCTGGAGCAATGAATTCCACAGTTTTGCCATGCTCTGGCTAAAGAAATTCCTCCTCACCTTGTTCTAAATGGACGTCCCTCTATTTTGAGGCTACGTCCTCTGATCCTAGATTCTTGCACCATAGAAAACATCTTCACCTCCACTCTATCTAGGCCTTTCACCATTAGATAGGGTTCAATGAGATTCATTCCCCCCCCCCCCCCCCGCAACCCTTCCTACTTATCTCGCACTCGGCCCTTATCCTTGTAAGCGGAACAAGTGCTACACCTGCCCTTACACTTCCTCCCTCACCACCATTCAGGGCCCCAGACAGTCATTCCAGGTGAGGCGACACTTCACCTGTGAGTCAGCTGGTGTGATGTACAGTGTCCAGTGATCACAGTGCGGCCTTCTATATATTGGTGAGACCCGACACAGACTGGGAGACCGTTTCACTGAACACCTACGCTCTGTCTGCCAGAGGAAGCAGGATCTCCCAATGGCCACACATTTTAATTCTACGTCGCATTCCCATTCTGAAATGTCTATCCATGGCCTCCTCTATTGTCAAGGTGAAGCCACACTCAGGTTGGAAGAACAACACCTTATATACCGGCTGGGTAGCCTCCAACCTGATGGCATGAACATTGACTTCTCTAACTTCCATTAATGCCCCTCCTCCCCTTCTTACCCCATCCCTTATTTATCTATCTATTTCTCGCCCCTTCTTTTTTTCTCTCTCTGTCTCTCTCACAATCACTCCTTGCCTACTCTCCATCTCCCTCTGGTGCTCCCCTCCCCCTTTCTTTTTCCCTAGGCCTCCCGTCCCATGATTCTTTTCCTTCTCCAGCTCTGCATCCCTTTTGCCAATCACCTTTCCAGCTCTTAGCTTCATCCCGCCCCCTCCAGTCTTCTCCTATCATTTCGGATCTCCCCCTCCCCCTCCTACTTTCAAATTTCTTACTATCTCTTCTTTCAATTAGTCCTGACGAAGGGTCTTGGCCTGAAACGTCGACTGTACTTCTTCCTATAGATGCTGCCTGGCCTGCTGTGTTCCACCAGCATTTTGTGTGTGTTGCTTGAATTTCCAGCATCTGCAGATTTTCTCGTGTTTGTGAACTTAATTCAATAGACTTTTCTCACTCTTTGCCATTCTTCTGCCTGTCTTCCACATTCAACTTGCTGACACTGACTTTAGCATCACATTGCAACTTCTCATTTGCCTTCATGATGCTTGGGATCCTACACTTCTGCCAATCTCCCTCCACCCCCCCCCCCCAGAGGAACCAGCTATTAAGTAAACTTAATCAAGCACCTCCTCTCATGAATCTCAGTGTGATCTCAGTGAAAGTTCCACATCATCGGCACACAAGATGTTAACAATTCTCACGTGACTACTTTGGATCATTGCAAGGGAACCTGAACCATTTTTCTTTCAAGAAAACCTGCCAGGGAAACCTGAGGTAAACAGGTTCAAACTAATCATGTCTCATCACCGCCAATAAAACCACCTGATGTAAAATATGCATTCTAGGTGTGTCGTTAACCTCTGACAACACCCACTGGGAGCATACAAACAGCTAATCAAGAAATGCAACTTTCTGGAAGGATCAGTGGGTGGGGGGGGCTCAGTAATTGAAGGATGAAATCAGGATGGAGATGAGAAACAATCTAGACTTGAAAGGTGGTTTTTCCAATTTAGGTTCAGCACCTCACAAACCAACTACTTTAGTTGCAAATAATCCAAACAACACAAAGATTCACAATATAGTTTCAACAATGAATCAATAATACTTTTGTTAGTTTCACGACTTCCAGAACTCATAACTTGCATCCAAATATTACTAGTTCATGAACCAGGCTGGGGTTCAACTCGATGAATTCTTCTCCAAGTCCCTAAGACAAAGTCAACAATCAATCTTTTGAACAAACTCAGCGGGTCATCTGCAGAAGGAAAGGATAATGCAAGTTTTCAACCTAGCAGTCAGGGCAACACTATTACAGTTTAGAGTTTAGGGCATCATAGTTTAGAGTTCAATTCTGGCATCGTCTGAAGATGTCTGTATCCCATCAGCGTGTGTGTTTCCTCCAGTTCCCTCCCACATTCCAAAAGTGTACCGATTAGAAAATTCAATTGGACATTGTACATTGCCCTGTCCTTAGGCTGGGGTTAAATTGTTGGGCTGTTGGGCTTGATGGGTCAGAAGGACCTGTTCCACACTGTATCTCCAAAATAAATAAATAGACCGTCGATGATATCCTTTTCTCCCGCACTGTAAACCCAACTGAAAACTGAGTAGGAGTAAGTTCAAAGGAGATGTGAGGGGCAAGATTTTTACACAGAGAGGTGGGAATCTGAAATGTGCTGCCTAGTGACGTAGTAGGGGCAGATACATTAGGGACGTGTACGAGATGTTTAACTAGGCACGTGAGAGTGATGAAAACAGAAGGATATGGACATTGTCTAGACAGAGGAATTAGTTTAGGTGCCGCTTGATTATTAAATTGATTGGTTTGGCACATCATTGTGAGCAGAAGGGCCTGTTCCTGTGTGTACTGCTCTACGTGCACTCAGCTGTTTGAATTTGTTGCCCTAGATTCCAGCATCTGAAGTGTCGGGTGTCTCTAAATGACTCAGGACCTTTTGAATTGGTTATTCTCCAGTGTGGGTGCTTCGTACACTCTCATGCACCTCAAATACATACCGCCTAGGCATTGCTTTGATTGTGTGGCTCATTTCCTATCTATAGATCATCTCATTTTCCATGAATTACTTTTTCTTTAATTTCTTCAAATTCCTGATAGCACTCCTCCACAATAACGTCATGTGTAATGAACGTCTTTTTTCTTGTGAACGTTGCTTATATGATGTTATGCTCCATTGATGTTTTTGTAACTATGTCTTTCACTACACATGGACAGTTATTAATTGTTTATAGGATTATAAACTCAAGTTTGTTTTGTTTAATGCCAAGTCTGTAACTATCATGACAACTTTTCATGGCAGAATGTCTTTGTCAGTTTATTCAGCTCACAGAGTGTGTCAGCATTCAGCATGACTGAAATTTCTCACGTTGATACTGACCAGATATCCAGGCAACAACATTGTGACCAGGCCCATCACGCTTTCTTCATTCAGGTTCAGATCCATTTAGCTGGAGTGAAATAGAACGAGGGAAACTGGAATCTGAAAGGTGGTGGAATCTAGAAATGATGGTGATTTGAACTGTTCAAATTTCAAAGTTCAAAGTAAATTTATTATCTAAGTACATATATGTCACTATATACAACTCTAAGATTCATTGTCTTGCAAGCATACTCATTAAACCCATAGAAAATTAACTGTAACAGAATCAGTGAAAGACCGCACCAACTTGGGCATTCAACCAGTGTGCAAAAGACACCAATCTATGCAAATATAAAAGAAAGAATAACAATAACAAATAAATAAGCAATAAATATCAAGAACTTGAGATGAGGAGTCTTAGAAATTGAGTCCATAGGTTAAGTGAATATTTCAATGATGGGTCAAGTGAAGTTGTGTGAAGGTATCCCCTTTGGCTCAGGAGCCTGATGATTGAGGCATAATAACTGTTCCTGAAGCTGGTGGTGTGAGTCTTGAGGCTCCTGTATCTACTTTCTGATGTCAGCAGCAAGAAGAGAGCAGGTCCTGGGTGGTGGAGGTCCCAGATGATGGCTGCTGCTCTCCTGCAGGTACATTCAATGGTGGGGATGTCATAGTTTGCCTCTGCGGGAGGAAGACACCTTGAGTAGAAGGCTTGACAATGCAGTTTGTGGTCCAAGGCAGGGTTGTTGGCCCCTATAGCCATGTCTGACGTGTTGACCTCTACCACAAAAGGCGAGTCAGGGACTGGTGGAACTAGGATAGCTGTGAACATGAATGTTTGTTTTAACTCTGCAAAAGTTACCTTGGCCTCTGGGGTCCAACAGAGAGCCCAGTAGATTTATGTTGGTGAGCAGCGTCATCACTGAACTGAAATTGCAGGTGAACTGCTCGTAAAAGCTGGTGAAACATGGAAACCGCAGGAGTTATATCATGGAGGTGGGTTGTGGCCAATTCCACATGGCCTGGGTCTTATCGGGGTCCATTTGTAGGTTGCCATTAGATATAACAGACTGAAGGAAGGAGACTGTATATATGGATTTCGCTCTTCAAGCTTGATTCTCAAGAAGCCAGCAGGTTCTACAATGGATTTGTTGGATGAGTTCTTGCGTGAACTGAAAGAAAATAAGTATATTGTCTAGTTATTGATACTTAACTCTCTCTAAGGAGCAGCCACTTATTTGCAGAGGGGGATGGTTCCGCTGAATCTTCCTGAAGTCAACAAAATCTCATAGGTCTTGTCACATCAGTCCACCAGCCACTGCACTTCCTCTCTGTCTCTGTCTCATTATGATTGTTGATGTGCCAACCACCACTGTGGCATTGGCAACTTGATGACACGGTTTAAGCTGAATCCTGTGAAGCACTCATGAGTCAGCAGTGTGAAAGGCACAGTGGGTTGAACACTCAGTCATGCGGTGCGCCAGTGCTCAGTGTAGTGGAACTAGGGATGTTGCTGCCCACACTGTGGCCTTTCTGGTAAGAAGTCCAGGATCCAGTTACAGGAAGAGGTGTTAAGACCAAGCAAGGACACTTTCCCCATCAGTTTCTGGGGTATGATGGTGTTAAATACAAAATTTAAGTCTATAAGCAGTAGCCTGGCATATGAGACCCCATTTTTCAGGTGGGATGGCACAGAGTAGAGGGTAGATGCTATTGCATGGTCGGTGGATTGATTTGAGCAATAAACAAACTTGAAAGGGTCCAATGTAGACAGGAGTAAGGCTTAAAGACACTCCATGACTAGCCACTCAAAGCATTTCTTAATGGTTGATGTTAATGCCACTGGAGGGTAGTTATTTAGGCAAGTTACTGTTGCCCTCTTTGGCACTGGAATGATGGTTGCCATTTTGAAAACCGAAGCGACAATGAATTGTTCCAGAGAGTTGTTAGTTAGCTAGTGTAACCCTCGGTTTGGCTAGCGGCTTAATTTAGGGGAAACAGCCTTGACCCGGACAAACTTAAGAAATCTCGTTTGGGTGGATACTGCGTGATGTGTCCCCTGTTATAAATCAGTACCATGAAATCGTGAACAGTACACATTTGACTATAGGGTTAGTAAAGAAACACAAAGAAGAGAAGGACCCATTCTCATGAAGCAGTCTAATTCACACCATTGGGAGCATTTAATAGGTAGTGGGAGCTTGTCCCAACTCTCCACCCCTCAACTATAACAACCTTAAGGAACCAGATATATGTTCTATGCAGCATAATGAGGTGAAATCTGAAGTTTCCATACATATCAGTAGGAAATGCAAAAGTATGACATGAAGACAACCTTGGACTATATTTATATTTCCTCAGAATTTGCACAAGGTCTATTGTGTTTATTTTAGTTTATCTTGTTGTGCAAGTTAGGTATAGTTCATGTTTATAATTTAGGTTCTATGTAAAGGCAACAGGGTAGCATAGTGGTTAGCACAACACTTTTCAGTACAGACAGCCTGAGTTCAATTGCCTGTAAAGAGTTTGTACATTCTCCCCATGAATTTCCTCTGGGTGCTCCAATTTCCTCCCGCAGTCCAAAGCCATACTGGTTGGTAGGTTAATTTGGTTATTGTAAATTATCCTATGATCAGGATAAATCAAGGTTTGCTGGCTGGTGCATCTCGAAGGGCTGGAAGAGCCTAATCCACACAGTATCTCAATAAATAAATAGATTTACGTTTGTCATCTTTGTAACCTACTGTGCTGGTTCAGCAAAACACTAACCTTCCTGACATTTATACCCTGGGTATGTCACCCCACAACAGTAAACTTAAAGGCAAACTGATTTAAATGGTGAGAGATCTGAAATGTTGATGTGTAGAACAAACTGTGTGACTGTTAACTGAAAGCAAGCATACAGGTGCAGCAAGCAATTAAAAAGGCAACTGGACTATTGGTTTTCTTTGCAAGAGGCTTTGAATACAGCAGCAAGGATATCTTACTACAGTTATACAGAGTCTTGGTGAAACCAGATTATGCACGTTTCATCTCCTTATCTGCGCAACACTTCCAATAGAGTTCTTTCGTTACGTGCCTCATATGATCGCCATAGGCGATCATGGTCTTTCCATAACCATGATTGTTCTTGGCAAATTTTTCTACACAAGTGGTTTGCCATTGCCTTCTCTGGGCAGTGTCTTTACAAGATGGGTGACCCCCAGCTATTATATGACCCATAGACACAGGAGTAGAATTAGGCCCTTTGACCCATCAATTCTGCACTGCCATTTCATCATAGCTAGTCCATTTGCCTCTCAACGCAATCTCCTGCCTTCTCCCCATAACCTTTCATGCCCTGACTAATCAGGAACCTATCAAACTCTGTCTTAAATGCACCCAGTGACTTGGCCTCCACAGCCACCTGGGGCATTGAATTCCACAGATTTACTACACTCTGACTAAAGAAATTCCTCCTCATCTCTGTTCTAAATGAAGGTCCCTCTATTTTGAGGCTGTGTCCTCTGATCCTAGATTCTCGCACCAAAGGAAACATCTTCACATCCATTCTATCTAGGCCTTTCACCATTAGATACGTTTCAATGAGATTTCCCTCCCCCACCCTCCATTCTTCTAAATTCCAGCAAGTACAGGCCCACAGTCATTAGTTGCTGCTCATATGAATGCCCTTTATCATATCAATACTCTTCAGAGATTGTCTGCCTAGCATCAGTGGTTTTATAACCAGGGACTTGTCATGTGCACCAGCTGCTCATATGACCATCCACCACATGCTCCCATGGCTTCACATGCTGATCGGGGGGATGCTGAGCACATGCTACACCTTGCCCAAGGGTGACCTGCAGGCTAGCAGAAGGAAGGAGCACCTTACACCTCCTTTGGTAGGGACATATCTCCACACCACCAGCACTACCATAGAGTAAGTGCAGCAAAGGTTCATTAGATTGATTTCTGAAATAGCAGGACCATTGGAAGAGCAGGTTTGATAAGACCTGTAATCACTAAAGTTCAGAAGAATGAGTGGGTATCTCATTGAAAAATAGAAACTGCTGACAGGGTTAGACTGGAAGATGTATCCCCTAGCAAGATATTGTGGAATGAGTGGTCACATTCACAGGATTTCGGGCAAGACATTTAAGATGAAGATGAAATTCTTCACTAAGATGGTGCGGAACTTGTGGAATTTTCTACTACAAATTCTGGTGGAGACCTAGCTGCTAGGTATATTTAAAAAAGAGGTTGATAAAGGTGTCAAGTTCCATGGCAAAAATATAGTACTGAGGGAGGGTATCAGTTATGATTATACTGAATGGGAGAGCAGGCATTGAAGGGCTGAAAAGCCAACTCCTTCATACTATTTTCTATTTTTCCATGATTTATCCATGGCTCACTAAGGAAATTAACGATGGATTGAAGGAAGGACACTCAACGATAACAAGATTGGTCATATGTTAGAAGAATGGGAATATTTTGGAATCAAAAAAGAGAAAATTGGTTATGCAAATGAGCTGACAAGTAAAGTAAAAACATAATAGAATAGAAGAGCTGTCACATGAATATAAAATATATAAAAATGAAGTAAATATTGGTCTTTTAAAGCTTGAGGATAGAGAATTAATAATAGAAAATAGAAAAATGGCAGAGAACAGATACTTTGCATCTTCATCTAGACAAGCTAGTGGAACAAAGGTCCCATGAGTCTGATGGTCAGTATACTGGGATCTTAAAAAATAATGCCTGCACAGTGATGGATGTATTGGTCATGAATATTGTAACTAAGCAGAGATCTATTGCCATGGAAGGCTGATTTGAACTTGGGGTGCTAAGCTTGGTGGCTAAAAACATTAATCCAGACAGTCTTGCCTTCTGATCCAATCTACATACCAGGCCATATCTTCAACTTATCTCCTACTGAAAGGAGAAGCCATTGAAAGTAATTGACTAACAAGTGTGTAAGATTGGTTCTGAAATTTTAGGTAGGGATAGGAGAACTGGACTCTTGAAACAATCGGAAGAAAAGCCAGGGAGTAGTAGAATGAGGTAGATACAGAAGAATTGGATCCAAGGATCAATAGGAGAATTGGCTTGGGATATTTTTCCTCTTTGAGTGCTACTCCACTTAAGACCTCTTTTTCTTCGAGACAACCTTGCAGATACGGGCCCTAGGTAGGTACTTTACCGAGTTGTACTTTTTAGATCTTTGTTGAGATATTGATGTTAAGCACTTTGAAATCATAAAATCTACTGATATTGTTGAAATAGCATTCTTCTCTGGATTAAAACTGTCATCCAACTTAACTTGTTGGAAGGATGGCATCACAGTCTTCTTTGTTATTCGCCCAGATATTTTGTCACTGTCAGGTTAACTTTTCAGGATCTCTCAACAAATGTTATGGTACTTCTTAGAACCACACATCTTCACTATTTCCCCAATATCCTATTTTGCCATCTCTAACCTGCTGGAAGGTTACAGTACACAAATATTGTCATGTAGACTGTATCATACCACTTTGTGGTTTGTGATATCTTAATCTGTTTTAACTCTTTATTTCATATTTACTTCTAAATTGGGCTTAAGAAAACTCAACCACATCCTGGGTCACGTATGCATCAGCATTTCTGCAGGAGTGTCTTTTGTGGATTGTGGTTTTGTTCAATTAGCTGAGAAGAAATAATGTACAGTGTCAAAGTTCCATGATGATCTTTTGCTCATGACCTATTTTCCTTCAAAGCTTCATCCATTATGTGAACTGAATTTCAGTTCAAAGTACATTATCAAACTATGTGTGCATTATGCAACCTTAAGATTTGTCTCCTTACCGTCAGCCAAAGGACAAAGAAACCCAAAAGAATCCATTAAAAAAAGACTGTCAAACACCCAATGTGCAGAGAGAGAAAAAAAAACAAATTGTGCAAACAGTAAAAGTAAGCAAATAGCATCCAGATCTGAAGTTTTACGAAAATGAGTCCACAAATATGAAGCTAGGCATCACGGCATCCAGAGCAGGCCACAGCCTCAGTTCAGCACAGAGCGGAGCCAAGTAGATGTCATGGAGCAGGGACAGTACTGGCCCATCCCTCACCTCCCGTCCTGACACCCTAACCTTTTCAATCTGCACCAGTGCTTAAATCGTCCAAACATTGGGTCATTCCTCACTCTTGGACCCAGGTTCTTTTGATTTGATATGCTCTGGGGCCCTGCCACCGTAATTCAGCCTGTACCCGACCTTGCCAATTCGGCTCAGCACTTGAATCAATCAAACCATGGATCTTTCCTCACTCTCAGGATCGGGCCCTGGCTCTACCTCAACTCTTCTTCGACTCCACCTTGCCTTCATTCACCTCAATTCTACCTTGCCTCCACTCACCTCTCCATTGTTTGCAGTGATTGTTTACTAGAAAATGGGTTATTAATGAAGTATCTTATTTAGTTGTTTTCTTTGTTTTGTTTGCTGCCGATAAGTAGTTGCCAGGCTTCACCAGTGCCATCTTAAACTGGAAGACTTTCCTTGAAGCTGAGTGAGAGGATTAATGAAGACGGTCTTCTGAAATTGCTGAATCTGACTGGAATCCTCTGAGAGACCATGAGTGACAAAGACACTCATAGTTCCTATAAAGCTCTGTGTCAATTAGTACCCACACAAGCTTTATTTCTAACCTCACTAAATAGTTGTGGATTGAACCTAAAACAATGCCCGGGCATTTTTTGAAATAAACCTTACAGCTTGATTGGAATGGTTACATAGTTATAAAGACCTGTGCTTCGATAGGTATATTCTGCAGCCTAACATGCTCAGATTCACATTCAGATTCATTCATTTATTTGTCATATGTACATTATAACATACAGTGAAATGCACCATTTGTGTTCACTAACAATACAACTGCACATTCCAGCACCAACAAAATGTGCCCATAATTCTCAGCAGAACACTACAGAACACAGAAAGCAACAGAACAACAGCTAAACAAGACCTGTTCCTCCTCCCAATCCACACATATATACAGCCCTTCAACTCCAGGACAGGCCGTCTCTAGCATCCAGCAGACTTGTGGATGTGCAGACATTGGATCTTCGACTTCCCCAGCAGACTTGCAGATTCAACCATCAGGCCTTGACTTCCAGACTTCTGATCAATCTTTGGTCTCATCTCCAGGACTTGCCGATGACAGTGGGCGAGCACGCCAACCTCCGGACTCACCGACACTTGTGCCTCCTGCCTGC
The DNA here is from genome assembly GCF_048418815.1 of Hemitrygon akajei. Taxonomy (NCBI): domain Eukaryota; kingdom Metazoa; phylum Chordata; class Chondrichthyes; order Myliobatiformes; family Dasyatidae; genus Hemitrygon; species Hemitrygon akajei. The sequence continues at coordinate 103,259,589 of NC_133136.1, forward strand.
ATGGAACTCCAATCCCAGAACCCACTCATGACTTGCTGACCTGGGGGCCTCTGGCCCTCGTCCTCACTGATCAGCCGGTCTAATGTCCAGTCATGAACATTCTTTGCCCACGTCACTGGACTTCGAATGTGGAGCAGAGGCTTAAACTTTGGCCTGATCTCAAACTCACCCACATTCCTGTGCCTAAACCCTAACGTGACTCCTAACTCCTGTCTATGTCCTCAAAACCATCTCTGCAATTTTAAAAAACAACTAAGTCAGAGCAATGACCTTGGTAGAGACCACAGCTTGACTTAAACTACCATCTAGTTGCTAAACCTTCTATATCTTTGCCTAAGCCAGACCAGTGGAGAAGTCCATTAGTTACTGCCTTCAGGTTCACTCTTTCCCCCTAGGCCTGAGCCAACGTAGCAGTAGTAGTAAGGTTCTTCATGGGGCTTTTCAATAATCTTGCTTTGCAATTCCCTCAGCTGCACTACGCTGTGTCCTTACTCTATGCAGCTTTAGCTGGTAGCCAATTTGTACCATTTGCATTGATTTCATGTTTTCATTCAAATCTAGACCTGAAAAATTTAACTTACTGAATTGTTGTTAATCTGGCTTCCCTCAAAATCAGACTATTTTGTCTCATTTCAAATTTCTGAGAAAAATAGAAGGTTGAAACTGGACAGAAGCTAGACATTGTTTTCCAAGTTCATTTGGGCTTCTGCATTTTCTTATTTGCCAATCTCTCAAAACTTGCTTTCATTTGGGACTATGGCTTCTGAAGTGACTGGTGAAGGCCAATTAAAAATGGCAGATTTTTCCACAGGTGGGATGGGGATCCCTGATGGAGTGGGCAGGTGAGCTACTTGTGGCATGGTGCACTTGTTCCACCATATATCTTAGGGTCTTTTTGAATTCCCCATGCATGAACTTGAAGTTCCTAATTCTACCCTGAATATTCCAACTCTATTTTCTTGTTGGCTAGCTGGACATTACTTTCAATAAAGAGCTCAGAAAAGAGTTTTTTTTTTCCAGTCCTGATGAAGGGTTTCGACCCAAAATGTCAGCTTACTCTTTTCCATACTGTTTTCCTGAACAGGCCTGGCCTGTTGAGTTCCTCCAGTATTTTGTGTGTGTTGCTCAGGAAAGAGTACCTGTTTCAGGAGTCTGGTGTCCAAGTAAGTACAGTTGGGTCCCTAAACCTGGGGTGTTGACTGAGACATCTGGAGGGTTATAAAGAGAAGCATTGGTAGTACATTTACAGCACTATGAAGAGCTTTATGAGACTGTCCTGGGCACTAGCCACAGCCCTTTGTTTGGATGTTCAGTGACCTATGCCATTTTAGAGATAGAGTCATAGAATACAGTCAAAGAAAATGACGGCACAGAAACAGGCCCGTCAGCCCATCTCATCTGTGCCAAACCATTTAAACTATTTCATCTCCTGTAGGCGGTGACCAAAACTGCACACAATACTCCAAATTAGGCCTTGCCAAAGTTTTCTACAACTTCAACATAACATCCCATCTCCGGTTCTCAGTACTTTGATCGATGAAGGCCAATGTGCCAAAGGCTTGCTACTTGTGATGCCACTTTCAATGAATTATAGACCTGTATTCCCAGATCACTCTGTACTACCTTACTCCTTAGCGCCCTGCCGCTCCCTGTGTAAGACCTACCATGGTTGGTACTCCCAAAGAGCAGCGCCTCACACTTGTCTGCACTGAATTTCATTGCCTTTTTTCCCAGCTGGTCCAGATCCCACTGTAAGTTTTGATTGTCTTCCTTGCTGTCCACCACACCTGTGGACAAAAACTGTATAAAATTGGTTGCATATGACCTACCAAGCACAAAGCCGGGTTGACTATCCCAAATCAGTCCCTGTCTATCCAAATACTCATAAATTCGCTCCCATAGAATACCTTCCAATAACTTTCCCTCTACTGACGTCAGGCTCACCTGCCTGCAGCTTCCTGGTTTATTGTTAGAGCCTTTCTTAAACAGTGGAACAGCATTAGCTATCCTCCAATAGTCCGGTTCCTTACCTGTTGCTAATGATGATTTGAAAATCTCTGCTAAGGCCCCTGCAATTTCTGCACTTGCATCCCACAGGGTCCAAGGGAACTCCTTGTCAGGCCTTGGGATTTGTCTACCCTGATTTGCCTCAACAGAGCAAACATCTCCCCATCTGTAAACACAAAGTACACTGCAGATGCTACGGTCAAATCAGCACGTACAAAAGCTGGATGAACTCAGCAGGTCGGGCAGCATCCGTTGAAATGAGCAGTCAACGTTTCGGGTCGAGACCCTTCATCAGGACTGAAGAAGGAGGGGGCAGTGGCCCCATAAAGAAGGTGGGGGGAGAGTGGAAAGTGCCAGGTGAAAAACCAATCAGAGGAAAGATCAAGGGGTGGGGGAGGGGAAGCAGGGAGGGGATAGGCAGGAGAGGTGAAGAAGGAATCTAAGGGGAAAGCACTATGGGTAGTAGAAGAAGGCAGAATCATGAGAGAGGTGATAGGCAGCTAGTAGAGGAGGCAGAGTGAAAGTGGGATGATGGAAGGGAGAGGGAGACAATTACCGGAAGTTGGAGAATTCAATGTTCATACCAAGGGGCTGGAGACTACCCAGACGGTAGATGAGGTGTTGCTCCTCCAACCTGAGTTTGGCCTCATCATGGCAGTAGAGGAGGCCATGTATGGACATATCTGAATGGGAATGTGAAGCAGAGTTGAAGTGGGTGGCAACCAGGAGATCTGATCCCAGGTCCCACTCAACCCCATACACCTGCCTTCTCGCCATATCCTTTGATGCCCTGACCGATCAGGAAACTATCACCTTTCATCTTAAATATACACACAGACTTGATCTCCACTGCAGCCTGTGGCAGAGCATTCCACAGGTTCACTACTCTCTGACTAAGAAAATTCCTCCTTACCTCTGTTCAAAAAGGTCATCCCTCAATTTTGAGGCTGTGCCCTTAAGTTCTGGATATCCGCACCAAAGGAAACATCCTCTCCACATTCACCCTATCTAGTCCTTTCAAGAGTCAGTAGGTTTCAATGAGATAACCCACATTCTTCTAAATTCCAGTGAATACAGGCCCAAAGCTGCCAAACACTCCTGATATGTTAACCCCTTCATTTCTGGAATCATCCTTGTGAAGATTCTCCAATGGCAACACATTCTTTCTGAGATATGGGGCTCAAGGCTGTTGCTTTTCTATTCTATTCCCCTTGAAATAAATGCCAACATCTGCCTTCTTTACCACAGACTCAACCTGTAAATTAACCGTCTGGAAGTCCTGCACGAGGACTCCTAAGGCCTTCTGAACCTCTGATGTTTGAATTTTCTCCCCATTTAGATAATAGTCCGCATATTGCTCCTTTTACCAAAATATATTATGATACATTTCCCAACACTGTATTGTCTCAGCCACTTTTTTGCCCATTCTTCCAATTTGTCTAAGTCCTGCTGCAATCCTCAGCACTACCTACCCCTCTACCTATCTTCATATTATCTGAAAACTTTGCCACAAAGCCACCAATTCCATTATCTAACCTCTGAGGAACACCTCTAGTCACTGGCAGCCAACCAGAAAAGGACCCTTTTATTCCCACTTGCTGCCTCCTGCCTGTCAGCCATTCCACTATCCATGCCAGTATCTTTCATGTAACACCATGGGATTTTATCTTGTTCAGCAGCCTCATGTGTGGCACCTTATCAAATGCCTTCTGAAAATCCAAGTAAATGACATCCACTGCCCCTCCTTTGTCCAACCCTGCTTGTTACTTCATTGAAGAACTCTAACAGATCTGTCAGACAAGATTTCCCTTTACAGATATAATACTGACTTTGACTTATTTCATTATTAGTCTCAGAGTACTTCGAAACCTCATCCTTAATAATAGACTCCAACACTAACTAGCCTATAATTTCATTTATTTTGCCTTCCTCCCTTCTCAAAGAGTGGAGTGATATTTGCAATCTTCCAGTCCTCCAGGACCATGCCAGAGTCAATCATGACCAATGCATCCGTTATCTCTCTCAGGACTCTGGGATGTAATCCATTTGGTCCAGTTGACTTATCCCCGTTAAGACCTTTCAGTTTGCTTAGCATTTTTTCCTTTGTAATAGCAATGGCACTCACTCTCACTCCCTGACACTCACGGACCTCTGGCACACTGCTAGTGTCTTCCAGGGTGAAGACAGATGCACAGTACCTATTAAGTTCATCTTCCAATTCTTTGTCCCCCATTACTACCTCACCACCATCATTTTCCTGTGATCCAATATCAACTCTCACCTCCCTTTTACTCTTTATATAACTGAAAAAAAACTTCTGGTATCCTACTTTCCAACCTTATATGCCCTTTCCTTGACTTTCACGCAGTCATTAGCTTCCCTTGTCAGTCACGGTTGCCTACTGCTGCCATTTAGGAACTTCTTCCTCTGTGGGACATATCTATCCTGCACCTTGTGAGCTATTCCCAGAAACTTCAGCCACCTCTGCTCTGCCGTCATCCCCACCAGTATCCCCCTCCGATCCACCTGGGCAAACTCCTCTCTCATGCCTCTGTAATTCCCTTTGTTCCATTGCAATACTGACACGAGTTATGCTTCTCCTTCTCAAATTCCTCAATAATTCTTGAATTGAAACGCATGCAACTCAGAACATTAATACATTAATCCCAGCATGCTCAACCTTTTAATCCCTGACTTTATCTGAGGTTTTCACAACCACTCCACTATCTGTTCTGGTTCTCATTCCCTGCAACTCTAGCTAGTTTACCACCTCGCCCCGCCCCCCCACACCCCAGAGTGGTGCTAGCAAACTTATCCACTAATATTTTAATCCCCCTCCAGTTTAGATGCAAACCATTTCTTCTGTACAGGTCCCATCTTCCATGGAAGAGAGACCTATTCTCCAAAAATCTGAAGCCCTTCCTCCTGCATCAAACTCCTTAACCATGTTAACCATATAACTCCTTAATCTGTATGCTCACATGGCATGGGTAGAAATCCTAATATCACAGCCTTTGAGTTCCTGTCCTTTAATTTAGCACCTAACTCCCTGAACTCCTTTTGCCGAACTTTGTCCCACTTCCTATCTATGTCATTGGTACCTATATGCAGCATGACCTCTGGTTTCTTACCCTCCCATTTAAGAATGCTGAGGACTTGATTGAGATGTTCTGGAAGGCAATGTACCATCCAGGAATCCCATTCTCTTCCTCAGAGCCTCCTTTCTGTTCCCCTAACTAACGAATACCCTATCACCACAGCTCACTTCTTCTTCCCCCCCCCCCACCCCCCACCCTTCCCTTCTCAGCTACAGAGTCAGTCTTAGTGCCAGAGACCTGACCACTGAGACTTCCCTCTGCTAGGTCATCCCCACCCTAACAGTATCCAAAGTGGTGTATCTGTTGTTGAGGAGAATGATTTATTTCCAAATCAGGGGCACATGAGTGCTGGGCAATTCCAGGTAGCTGTTTGCCTATGCTGACCTTGTCCTTTTAGCAGTAAGATCTTGGGTTTGGAAGGCTCTGTCTAAGGATTCTAGGTGAGTTGCTGCAGTACATCCAACAGATGGTACAAACTGCTACTGCTGTGCATCAGTCAGTGACTGGTTATAGATAGGAAGCCACTCAAACACCTTGCCATGTTTTTGTATGGGGTTGAGCTTCTTGGGAGCTGCATTTATCCAAGCAAGTGGACTGAATTCCATCATTCTCCTGACTTGTGTCTTTTAGACAGTGGGCAGGTTTTGGGGAGTTAGGAGACAAGTTACTCATCACAGACTTCCTAGTCTTTGAGCTACTCGTGCAGCACATTGTGTATATGGCTACTCCAATTCAGTTTCTGATTAGTCCTCAGATATTGCTGGTGGGAGATTCGGTTACAGTAATGGCATGGAATGCCAAAGGGTGATAGATCGTCTTTCTCTTATTAGATATCATCATTGCCTGATAATTTTGTGGCATAATTTTTACCTGCATCTATTAGCCCA